>NC_134800.1:8978796-9226296 GCF_046742065.1 Oratosquilla oratoria | reverse complement strand
TGTAATCAGACAATGTTCGAAAATGGTCATGCAAACAAATATGGCAAATGAAATACCATGCCAAAACAATGCCTTTTCTTAAGAATACAATGTTATTCGAGCTTTCAGAAGTACACAAGCTTTGGTTGGTTACCTCGTATGAACGTCCCTCTAACCAATACCACCTATTCGGAACTGTCTTCCAGGTTGTCACGTAGCTCGTCAAAAAGGTGAGGTCTTGCGGATTCCTGTGTTCATTCTGGAGACTTCTGTCTTGGTCGAGTCTGGTGTCCACCGATATTTGTCCGTCGCCAGCAGATGAACTGTGTGTGTGTGTGTGTGTGTGTGTGTGATTCACCATGGTCTTGGATCACGTGTTGGACTTGTGATCGGCAGCTATTTCACTCCCGGAAGAGCTCAGAGCTCGTATATGACCGATCTATAGGTAATGCTCTGACATCACACGCACACACCCTCAACTCCCTGCCCACAAGAGTCGTAGTAACGACTCGCAGCACAGTGATACTGAAATTATTTCAGCCCTGGGCGGGATTCGAATTCAGACCACCTTAGTGGCGGCCGCGATCGCTACCACTGTGCCATCGAGACGTGTGTGTGTGTCATTAACCATCACGGTCTTCGACCACGTGTTGGACTCGTGATCGACATATATTACCCTCCCGGATGAGAGCTCATACAAGTCCAAATCTATGGATCATATTGTGACCTTACACACACACACACACACACACACACACACACACCTCCTTGCCCACCAGAGCAGGAGTGCCAGTTCACAATGTAGCGATGCTGAATTAGTTTCTGAATTAGACGGGATTCAAACTCGAACTGCTGAATCAGCGGTCCAGCTCGGTACCACTACACTATCGAATGTATAAGTGTGTGTGTGTGTGTGTGTGTGTGTGTGTGTGATAACTTTTATCATTCATTCGCATGACTGGTCCTAAGCATGATTCAAGAAAGAACTGCCTCAAAGGAATCTCGAGAAATCCCTAACAGCTGTCACTTGAACTCTTGCAAGCCTTGATCCTCACATACCGTAAAAAGAAATCTAATGTGAAAAAATGACAGTAACTGAAAATAATAATAATAATAATAATAATGATAATAAAATATCTTTAGGGGTTTTCTCAAAGAATTATTACCACATCTAGGGATAACAACTGAAAATGAATATTAAGAAAATGCCAAAATTTCTTAGAACCAAAAGAACCCTCAACAAAACCCACATCCCTCCAGCAACAGAATTACCTAAGAACTCCAAGTGTATGAAATAACTCTTTAAAGGACATTTAGCCATCGGGTGAGCAAAGATTCGTGTATTTATCGACAGGAAGGACATTGTCATCACACCAACATTCCACGCAGTGGCAGCTCGCCACCGGCCGGTCACCCATTATTAGCCTGATAATGCCATTCTTATCGTAGCTGATTACGTCACTGGTGGCAACCGTCTCGCAACAAAGCACCAGGGGGTGGGAGGGGCGGGGGGGGGATCCCGGATGGAGGGAGACCCAGAGGGTGGGAGATAAAACAAGGACAGGGAGAGGAGTGGGAGTAAAGGAAGGACAGGGAGGGGAGGGGCAGGGTAGGGTAGGAGGGAGAGGAGGAGAGGGGGAAAGGAGAAGTCACGTGTAAATGGTACCTAGAAAAGCTACGTCACTTTCCTGGTCACGTGTACATTATAAGAGTGGTGTGTGTGTGTGTGTGTGTGTGTAATCAAGCGCGGCCTATTTTTCATTGACTATTCAAATACAAACCCACGAACGTGATGTAAGAAGACGAGGAGCATACGCCAAGAGGCGGTGAGTAGCTGCGACCGAAATAGTCACTTTTGCCTTAGACCAGTGGTTCCCAGCGTGGGGCGTACGTTCCACAGGGGGGCAATTTGATTTTTTAGGGGGGTAATTTGATTTTTAGGTGTTTTGGTAATCAAAGTCTATGTTCTTGTGATCTATTAGCCGGTTCTTATAAGACAATCCACATATATTTCAACATTCTAATGTATTTTTCTTTTTACTACCTATGAATACTCTTTTATTATTAAATTTAACTTTTTTATTATTTTAATACCACTTAATGTTTTTGCAATTTTTTAGCAATTTGTTGCTCAGAGTTTTAATTGTCTTTTGTTTATTTCATTTTTCTTTTCCATGGACGCCATGTTGTTTTGAAGTTTGTTTATGCCTATGATTTAACAAACTTTAACCTTAAATTCTTAGTAGAAAATAAAACTTTAAAAATAAAATCAAAGTATAGGTGTTTTAAGCTTCTTCACCTGAAACGGAGTTATTTTTTTAAATAAGAATTATATATCACCACATGGGGGGGGGGTTACATCAGGTTTCTAGAAGTGATTAGGTAGGGCAAAAAAAAAAAAAAAATTAAAAGTTGGAAAACACTGCCTTAGATGCTTTAAGGAATGTTGGAGCAGGTAACTATCACTGCTGGTAATCGGAGAGAATTCGAACCCATAACTAAGCATATGCGAGACTAGCTTGTTTACGAAAACGCTACCAGCGCATGGGGGAACATCTAAAACTGTCGTTTTTGAGTCTGGAATAGTGGAGTACCACAGGGGCCTGAAATGGTCCTCAGACCTCTAGGAAGACAAATGGGACCTCTGCTTTGTATAGTAAAGGGTTTTTTTCTATGCAACCGACTAGGATCTCAAACTTTTTTCAGGTTGTTACTCAATTTAATATGCCACATTAAGCATAGTTAACCCTTACACAAAATGTTGTCAACGTTGATAGTATATGGCTAAATTAAAACACTAGAAATATCTATTGTTATTCGGTTTTAATTATAATAGGTTTACGACTCTACATACTAAGACTAAATGTTAACATTAATACTAATGCCAGGTGCCGCAATGTTTTCTTGATTTTCAGAGTCCTTAACTTTTTTGGTCACCCCCTTCATCACCCCCGAAAAATTGAATTAATCCCAAAGGGTAATTCACCTCCAGTTTGGGAACCACTTGGCTAGGAGGAGAAGGGAACAACTTGCTGATGGTCATCTATCCTTTTGTAAAAACAGAATAAAATGGAATATAAAATAAAAAAGATAAGCCAAAGTTCAAAGATTTTGCTCAGTCCAGGAACCGAGTGCCAGTCAGTCTCGGGACTGCACCATAAGATGACGGTCGGGGAATTGATGGGTTTCGCATCCGTAGCGCGGATATTGCTAAAAACATTTTACAATCTAGCATTAATCATATATTCTCGTTAAAATTTGTAAAGCTGGTGACTCAAAAAAGCATGTTGTGAAAGAAAACCTCTGGGCAAGCACGGACGGGGTCGAAGTCGACTGAAACCCTTTTCAAGTTTAGGGTCTTCGATGGACTCGTCTCGAACGGTACCTCCTGGAGAGCTCAAAAACACTTGGAGGCTCAGACACACTACTGTAGCGTTACACTAATCTCATCAAAATAAACGTAATGTATTGCTATATGTTCCCGAAAATGTCACACCAGACGGTTTAGTCAATCGAGACCTCGTCCCTGGTTCTGAGTCCAGCTCCTTGGATGAAAGAAATTGTCGTTTTATCATTCATTCTGGCCTTCCAATGGACACCAAGAGCTTCCCATGGAGGCTCCAAAGTTTTGAATATGCTCATAAACTTTACATACTTCACTCTATTTAAGGAACGGGCGGTTTTATTCAGCTGGTAAGAGTCTGGGACTGACCGACCGACAAGCTGACCAGTCCTGCAAGTTGGAGCTCAACCGTCCCTCAGTCTAAAACTGCACGTTATGATCCAAACATAGACATGACTACGTCGCTATACTGAGGGGCTTAACTCTTCAGGTTGTCCCCCACGTTTGAATGAATAAAATGACTCGACAGCGGCCAGACATGCCTTCGCTCCTGAGAACAACGACTAAAACACACACACACACACACACACACACACGCAGAGTCTCCTCTTGCGTAAGAAGAGGCCCCAACGTGGACCGGCCGGGAGGCGAGGAGCGGGAGATTTCTCATAATCTGTCACTTGTGCAGTGACTCAGTATGGGTATTGCAAGTCGTTCTCAACCAGCACCAAAGGTCATATTTCTACTTTATAACCACTAAAACCTTTTAGCTGATTCGAATACCCACATGGTCTTGAGTTTGATCCCAACAGCTCCTAGTAAATGGAAATAAGCTTTGAGGATCACTATGGAAATAAGCTTACATTCTTTTTTTTTTCGTGTTATCCTCGGCATTTGTAATTGTTATTTCGAACTATGTGTTCTTTTCTTTATCTGCACTTCATGTATATTGACTCAGTGCCAAAGAAAATCACTTACAAAGGTAGTTTTTGCTGTTGATAAACACTCCTAGCAAGCCCCGGGGCTATCATACTGGGCTTCCACGAACTTCAGCAGTGCCGGCCGTTAAGAATTCGTTTGAATAAAAACGACTTAGGTTACAATATTTGAATTTTCAAATTTCGAAATATCAAATCATCTTTCCGTCATATAAAGCAAAGATTAATGATTAACCAAGATATTGTAAACTTGTACGAATGTTAGATAAACTCTTGAGATTTTCTTAGAGAAATCTAGATTTCTTTAAGCGAAGTCATATTCTAGTAATTCGAATGGAGGTTGGAGGTAGTGTGTTGAAGGGAAAATATCCCTGTGTGATAACCCTTTTACTTTAGTCATTTGATCTATTCAATAGATTATCTTACCTGAAGGGGATCGCTGCTCATCTAGACTCTTTTCCTGACCGAACATCCCCTCTGCATAAAATCACCTACCCCTAACCAGAACAAGATATCTAAAGTACACCACTTTTTTTTTTTTTTTTTTTTTTTGAAACGTGTTATGGCAGGTGATCTCTACTCGTTATCGAAGATTCTGGTACCTTGACTTTGGCGGATAGGCTCGAGTACCTTCATAACTACAAGAGTTCTGTCGATTATGAGATAAAGATCCCAGGGTCACCCATATCGACAGGTCTTATACGGAAAATGAAACAGAAAAACAGAAGATTAGTTCGCACGCACTCTCAGTCGCTGCGTTATGACACTGGGCTATTTCTCCTCCGATTGTTGAAGCAGATTTGCACCCCACAGCTTTCGGAAAGGAATCTGATTATATGCTGGAGGAAATTGATTTCCCTCCAGCATATTAAATGACATTCTATGTTAATTGTTGAGAAAACAAAATAGTTCGACATCAAATGATTCCAACAGACGTTCTCGGTTTCGGATCGAGGCTTCTGAGACGCAAAGCCGACGCTCTACCAACCGAGTTACCGAGACTCCAAAATTCTTTAACCTCGGATTTAATGTAACTCCCGAAGGACTAAGTCGACTGCTAAATGTCGTCCTAACTTAATTTTACAGAGAATTAAGCCCACTCGTAGCTTGTGGTTGAGCCGGTACGTATTCTTGAAGGACTTTCGTCGTTGTCATACCTGAATAGAATCGCCAGTGACGGTGATGTCAATCAAACAATTTCGACAATCGTCTCAGTAGCTCAGTTGGTAGAGCGTCGGCTTTGCTTCTTGCAAGCCTCGGTTCGAGTCCAGGGACGACTGTCGGAATTATTTTATTAACATCACCGTCACTGGTGATTCTATTCAGATAGTTTGCCATGTTGATTTTATGGTGGAAAAGGTTCCAGAGATGGGCGATACCGCCGATTTATCGGAGATTGGAGGAAAAATAGCCCAGTGTGGTAACCCGTAAACAGACAAGTTCCTTGTGACGAAGAGGGAAATTCTTCATAAAGGTATAGAAGGTTGAGAAGTCTACGCTAGGAGCCGCGTAGCTGCGGCCGAAGCCGTCACTTTTGCTCTATTATGAGCTTTAGGGATTGCTGGGGCAGGTAACAGTCACTGCCAGGAATCGGAGGGGATTCGAACCCACAACTAAACAAATGCGAGACCAGAACGCTTCCGATTATGCCACCAGCGCCACACAAGGAAGATATCGACATGATCACCGCGTGGACCACTGGGCATCGTGTAAATATGAACTCCACCATTGGTACCATAAATGTATCTCACCAGGAAAAGGTATGCCTTGGTCACATTAGCTTCTGAAATCGCTGGATCCAGCGATAAGGCTTGATTGGCCAGTCATTCGCTACTGATTCTCGACGCTTTGAGCTAACGTTCGAACGGTCTTCACTAGCGTTTACTGCCAGCGACAGCGTTAGACGAGCTGTTTATTCAGCAACTTAGAATAAGGATTTAGAATCCTTTTGGAATAGAAATATTAAGAAGTCACAAAATATTAGCCTTTTCTCTCTGTGTGTTTATTTATTTATCTATTCTGCCTCCAGACGATTTTATTCAGCTAAGGGAAACACTTTCTGAAGCGAAATAATTAAAAACAGACCCAGATTTGTTTATGTCGAAAGGTAATATTTATTTACGTTGCTCACAAAATATGTATGAATTCAGTTGTTGCGTAAAAACTAGCTATTTGTCATGTAAATAACCCGGTGTTTTATGTAATGATGAACAGTTGAGTGTATTACTTCTAACAAAACATTTCCTGAGAACTTGTCTAGCGTGAACTGATGGATTGTCGTTTTCTTTGTCGTGCAACTGTTTGTTTTTATGTAAAAATGAAATTAGTTTGTTTTCAAAACTCATTCACATGTTACAAAAGGAACATCGTTACAAGTGTACGTTATGTTACGTTATGTATCCGTGTATTTTGGATTTTATTCTTGTGTTGACATTCGTGAATGATTTCTCAAACTGAGACAGGACATTCCGGTTAGGAAATGTCGACATCGACGCCTCTCAGCGTGATTGGGGCGCGAACGTGCACTACGCCAAGAAAGGTTCACTGTCCTTGTGGTACAAATGCATAATAGACGAAATGTTGTACATCGGAATTTGGTTAATCTCCGTTAAACCTCTTAACACGTAGTACTACACAGATACAGTTACGTCATGTTACGTTACGCTACATTACGTTACACAGGATTCTGGACCAAGATAAGTAAAACCTTAATATCCTAATCATCATTAGATGATAAGACTTAAATGTCTGAATCGTGTTTTAATTTTCATGTTAAAAAATTATAGATAAATAAATGAATTAATAATTACTTTCATATACCAAGGGCTTTTTCACCTTTACAAGGGTGATAGCCAAAGTCAAAGGCATAAATCCACTCCCACCCATTTCAATCCCACATACTCCACTCCCATTCACCACCCCTCCCTTCCTCCCTCCCTCTTTTCTTGGCTCCTCCTGGATGACGGGTCATTCCTGCATCTCGCCCACTGCCCTGGGTCAGAAGCAGTGTAGCGAGACACAGCACATCCACAGCAAGGCCGCTTCATTTAATCGGCGACCCCCTTCTCCGTCCCCTCATGCAGAAAAAAAAACGGGGAGAAATCCTTTCGGCCTGCGTCAATAAATAGGTAAATAGATAAATAAAAAAACACTGCAGACGGGTTGTTTATTGTATTTGGAACAATTTGTTATTAGGTCTATTACTAATTGTTATTATAATCACTATAATTATTATTATTATGTATTATTATTTGTTATTTATCGTTATTTTTATTATTATAATTATTATTATTCCGTTTCCTTTTGGAGGGAAATGCTAACGTGAATGACCTTAAAATTATAGGCTTTATTGTTTTTGGAACATTCTATGCCTTCACTCTGGCTGAGGTGCAGAAACGAAAACACGCAAATATTTGTTCACATCTTATTGACGCCTACGATGAGTTGAGCTGATACAAGGCAAGCTAGAGCCACTTGGAATTTCCAAACGGAGTGACCCAACGGTTGAATCATACAGGAAATATCCTCTCAAGAATCTTAACTCTTTCATCTCAATAATATACAACCGGACCGCAGCTAGACTGAGGTCCGACAGGGTAACAGACCCTCAAACCTTAGAAAAATACATATAATGATAATAGAAAATAAAGTAAAATTATAATAGTAATAGTGATGATAATAATAATAATAATGATAATAGATCATAATTATAATAACAATAATAGTAATAATGATAATAACAACAATAGTAATAATAATGACAATGATAGCACACTCACACCTAACCAACACTGATTTTAATTACCCAAACACAGTTATTCAACAGTTATTTGGATCATTCCAACCGGTTATAAGAGCTGAACATAATTACTACATACCCAGGTTCTTAACGAACATTCGGCCATTTCTGATACCTGAAAACCCATGACCCGTTACTATTTACATATCTACCAGATGCTTTCATTGTTCTTACCGATTAATCATCAGTCTTAATCCCCTCAGACTTTTAGTTCAATGGTTCTGTAAATCAGAAAAATCCTTTTGTATTTGAGAAGAAAAGCTTATTAGAAGAGTTTGAAGTCTTAAGATGTCATTGAGAATCTGACTTACAGCTAAAGTAACACCAGCAGATATGTTCGTTTGATTTTGTCTCCTAAATTATTTTAGGAAAGTCAAGGGAAGTACATGGAAAGACATTCTCAGTAAAGTTTTAGTTACGTAGTTTTACAAGTATGATTTAAAAGTTTAAGTACGAGGGAATAGGCCATGATATATATATATATATAATATATATATATATATATATATATATATATATATATACACATATATACATGTATATTTCTTTGTAAATCTATCATGGCCTATTCACTCACACATTAACTTTTAAATCATATTTGTAAATTTGTGTAACTATATATATTACCCTCCAGAATTTTTATTTTCACTCAGACAAAACCTGATCAACACAAGGATAATATTTTACAAGATATTCATTATGATGCGGATAGCCATACACTAGGAATGCTTCGTGTTCTCTATCATGGAATACTATTTAGTCCAGTGTTTCTCAAAGTGTGTGCCGTGACATACCAAGGTGCAGTTGACAGTGACATAAGATTATTATGAATTTTGCCATGGCTAGATTGTCTTCTCAACGAGCATTTGTAGAATGACGTTTGCAGAAAACCGCCTACAAATCATCATTGTAAGAAGGTTCTTGCTCTAAACTTTTTGTCAACGGATGTATTGAATATGTTTTCAGTCTTGCCAATTTAGCTTTTTCCGCTAGATTACATAAGTTCAAGCTACGATCACGGAAAAACTTTGAAAAACACTGGCTTAAGATTTGCTATGATAAGCGTTAGGTGATTTTGTTTAGCAGTTAAATGTCATACAACTTTCAGGATGGGGCCAGTTAATTTAACCTTGTGCTACATGATTATATCGTTTGATGTTTGTCATCACAAATTTTATATCTTTCATCACAATATCAGAGGGTTTTTTTTTCGTCTTTTATCAGGGAATTTTCTGTTTTCAGCATTTTTCTCTCTCCTTTCTTTATCAATTTTGGTCAAATGTAACCCGTGTCCTTGCGATGTCATACATCTGTATTTTAATCCGATAACGGTTAACTCATGTAATCTTCGGTCACGACGTTTCAAGGAAATCTAAACATGTTCCATTCGTTTTGTTGTTTTTCTTCAGGGAAGATGAAAGTAGCTATAGATGGCCCTTGTTATTGAATATCAAATCCCAATATTTATTGTTACTAATTACTCAAAATAATTATTGTCCTAGATCACGAAAAGAAAAAAATACAACGTGCAGTCTGCAAAGCGGGATTCACAACTGACAACTGATAAGTACGGGTGTATATATATATATATATATATATATATATATATATATATATATATATATATATATATATATATATGTATATATATATATATATATATATATATATATATATATATATATATATATATATATATATATACTTACATAATTAGATAACCTTACACAATAATGTTTTAAGATTATGCATATTCCACACGAACACTGAATTAATGTATCACTTAAACTCTGTTGCTCGCCTGAGAAACGCCTTTACTTTAAGGTCCTGTAATTACGCATGCTTTGGGAAGACAAACTTGAATTGCCATCCCCTTCAAAAGTCGGATTGGCGTATTCGCTCTGTGGGGTCCGACTGTATAAGGATATTTCGTCTTCTCCTCGTTTTTTCACACTCCGCCAGTACAAGAAGGCTACTAGGAGCAGACCCATGACAAGGAGGCTCAGGAAGAGATGGAACGTAAACCAGTCATTTCCTCCCTCGTTTTCGTTAATGGCGTCCCCAAGAGCTCCATCAGCCGTCCAGTTCCAGGAAGGCTGATCTGAGACCAAGCTGGATTCCACAGTAGATGGGTAGTTTGTTGTGCCGTTCACACTTTCTGTGGTAATCGGGGCATCAGTAAACAAAGGCCATGGGATCCCAGTAGTCGTGTTCGTATGATTTAGGTGCACTGGTGGGTTGGTCGTTACGTTGCCCATTGTAGCATTCAAAGAAACATAACTGCTCGGGGTTGTGTTGTCCGTTGTGAAATTAAAAAGGACAGAACTGTTTGAACTTGTTACATTATCCGTTGTAACATTCATAGAAACATGAACGTCTGGGGTTGTTACATTATTCAACGTAACATTCGAAGAAACAGAACTGTTTGGAATTGTCACATTATCTGTTGTGAGATTCAAAGAACTTGAACTGTTCGAAGCTGTTTCACTGTCCATTGTAACATTGAAGGCATTCGAATCGCTTGGGACTGTCACATCACTCCCTGTATCATTTAGAGAACCGGGGCGTTCTGTGGGATCGACAACCGTACTGTTGATGGCCACGTTGGTGACGAAGCTGTCTGGCTTTGGTGTAGTTTCAATAACAGAGACATTAGGTGTGGTATTCTTGTCATTCTCCACGGAGGCCATGTTGGTGATGTTGGAGTTCACAAGAGGAGGAGCTGAAAACAGCAAATACACAATTGAAGCAACGCCACAGGTTCAATTTTAGTCTAAAAGGGTTGAGTGTTTCTACCAAATACTTCGTCTTCAGGGATGGAGGCTATCAAAGTCGGGTAGATATTAAATCGAGTTTCTGGGATAACAGAAGCCTCGAATTAAGTTTTAAACTCAATAACTATGAACCAAATGTAGATGAGGAACTAAAAACGTTCTCCTGGTGACATAAAGAATGGGGTGTGAAGTCATTTAGTTGCAGAGCTGGACGCGTTCCTCGACCTGACAGTATACGTCAGTCAGGACACCGAGGAATGCAACGAGGAACGCGCCCAGCTCTGTTTAGCTGTATACCACCAACCGCAGTGCACCATATCAAATTTAAGCATACATACAGTATAGAAATATATGCAGGTATAGAAAATCTATAAACCCCCTTTCTCTCTCTCTCTCTCTCTGTCTCTCACCCCACCTGAACAGAAACGAATTCTCGATGATAGAGGCATCGCTCAAGCACATTTATTGAATAAAATAAGCATACATATAGTATAGAAATATATGCAGGTATAGAAAATCTATAATCCCCCTTTCTCTCTCTCTCTCTCTCTCACCCCACCTGAACAGAAACGGATTCTCGATGATAGAGGCATCGCTCAAGCACATTTATTGAATAAAATAAGCATACATATAGTATAGAAATATATGCAGGTATAGAAAATCTATAACTCCCCTTTCTCTCTCTCTCTCACGCTCTCTCTCTCTCTCTCTGTATCTCTCTCACTCACTCACACCCTACCTGAATAGAAACGGATTCTCGATGATAGAGGCATCGCCCAAGCACATTTATTGAATAAAAAAATCAAGCGTAGACCACACTGGAAAATAAGAAGCACATCACCACCTCGAAAGGGACCAAACACGAAACTACTCGTACCTGTCGTGGAAGTGGCTTTGGACGACATCTTGTCTGAGTCGTCGACGTATTTGTGTCGTCCCTTTTTCCTCGAAGACTTCACGTCATCCTCCTCGACCTCGTCCTCGTTTTTCACGAAGTCCGTTCCCGTGGTAAAAGCCTTGTCGAATATGTAGCCCGTGCTTCTGGAGGCCAAGTTCTTCCAAACCTGGCCGAAGTATAGAGAACATCAAGTTCGAATATTCGGTAATGTTGTTAGGCTTATGTGATGACCCCTTCAACAATGTGGTCAGTTTAACATTCATCTATTCGTCTGTTTAATCATCTATCATTTATTTTTTATATTTATCTATCAATCTATTTTCATATATTTATAATTTATTTGTTTAGCTATGTATTTATTTGATTGTTTATTCATGTATTTATTTATCTACTCATCTTTTTGCCTATTTGGTTGTGTATCTACCGTATTTAGTTGGATAGTTATGTATTTACCTATTCATTATTTGTACATTCATTTAGTACCTAAATTAACACAAAAAAAAATAATAACCATGGGCTATGGATGAAAAAGACATGTATAAAGAAAATTTAAGAAGAGAATTGGGAGAAGAATACAGGGAAACAATAGAAGAATTTATAAATTTTTTTTTTTTTTTTTTTGAGGAATTGAGGTTTTTCCTAAAGTTGAATAAAATAGTTTGGTTTCAGGGAGAATAGATTCTAAAAAAAAAAGACCTATTCCCTATTGGGTCAAGAAGGAAGGGGAAGTAAATATAGTGGGGAACATGATTGTATGGGAGAAGGAAGCAGATCACCATGGAGGTCCAAAATAGCAGAGATTATACCATCAAAGGTTTTTAAATAATCCTTAATCATAAAGGTTTAGGTGGAGATTTATAAACAACTTGAGAATGTGTCTCACATCAAAAGTCTTCTGTTTGAACTCTCCCTCGTGTTCAGCCAGCTGACCATCGTAACCATCTTCCACCAGCTGACGATGTTGCTGGCAGTTGGCCCTTGTGAGGAAGCACAAGATAGTGATGAAGAGAATGATCCGCATGGTTACTGGAGGATGTAGACGACGACAATGAAAGCGACGTGACGTAATGTCTTTTCAAGTTGCGTTGGACAATGATGCCAATTTCTTCTCTTTTTGTCTTTTAGATCCCCTCAGCTCTTACAGTGCGCGACAGCATCCTCCATCGTCATCTGAAAGTAGAGAAAATTAGTTTTTTAGTTTGATGTAAAATGTATTGGTAGTTTATAGGTTATGTTGAGACGACCTTCCCACCACCAACTCTCGCCATTAATCGACGACGGATAACTAAATTCTATTGTGATTGGTGGGTCTAGTAAGGTTTGTAGCCAATCATGGAGGACTTTGGCGATAATAACTCGATAGGACAACGGCCATTCGGAGTCTCACAAGTGCAGCATCCGTTTTCCACGCTTTCCATTTATCAGCGTCCAATCGTTTGCTAAACCATATGCTAAAATTGACTAAAGATCGCGAACATAAGATAAAGTTGTATAAAAATTGAGTACAAGGCGTGTGGTATAAACAATATGAGGGAGCTCCCTGCATGTGTGTTTGAAATGTAACATTTACAATCACTGCATAATCCCAGCTATAATCAACATATGTGAAACTTGGAAACTGACAACAGCAATGGAGATTAAGCTAATGAATCCTAGAATCCTAGGAGAGATATGAAAAATCAGGTCTAGGAACAGGACCGAAAGAAAGGCTGAGATCAAGTTAGATAAACGAACAATGGAGGGAACAATATTCTAGATTTGTAGTCTAATACCTCTAGAATCTAGAGGTAACAGACAGCAAATGGGAAGAAAAAAGCACCCGTACTGGAAGATGTGACACAAATAATATACATCTAGGGAAGTCCATTTCACAATCAAAATAATCTCCATGCCATTTTAATGATGAGGATGAACTAATGTATTTATCATTAGAATGTAAGTTTAATGCAGAAGCATCATGATTTTGATTATCTACATATTGTTGGACATTATAATCGTGGATCCTTCCTCCGCGGGACGTTGGGATGGGAGGGATGTCAAACGATTTGTAATGTGTAAAAAAAAGTGTGTGTTTTAACATGACCCATCCCTTATAAAGGGATTATCACACTAGATTTCCTTGGGTTTCAACAGCGGCGACCGTTGAGAGTTCGTTTGAGTAGAAACGACTTCGGTTACAATATTTGAATTTTCAAATCACGAAATATCAAATTATATTCCCGCCATATAAAGTATAGCAAAGTTGTTTATGAAATAAGATGAATCAAGAGATTGTAAACCTATAGGAATGTTAGATATATTGTTGAAATGTTCTTAGAGAAGTCCAGATTTTTGTAAGCGAAGTCAAATTCTAGGTATTCGAACCCAGCGTGATAACCCCTTTAGATCAGGACATCGCTTGGTATGTGTGTATAATTGTGGGTGGCGTATCAGTACAAGACTTCAATAACAAAACCACAATATATCAACAGAGAAGATAAAACATTGTAAGTGTCCTAACATGTCTAAACATGTTTCCCCAAGGCACTTGTGACTCATTAGTTTGTTATTATCCTTTTAAAAATAAGCTATTGCATCTCACAAATAATGAAGGTGTTTTTTTTTTCTTTTTTAAATCCTCGAAAGAACTTTCAAAGAATACGGTAAATTCATATCATTCAATTTCCGTCCATAGACTAGGCAGTAGAAGAGATCACAAACACCATTCAGAAAGCCAGCAAGAAATATATTCCTATATGTTGAGGTGTGAAAACAGAATGAGTGGTAGGGTGGTGAGTTTAAACGCCAAAAATCCGTTGAAGTTTTATTACTGACGTTTCGTCCAACTAGTCCCTACCACTCATATTCCTATATAATACAGCAAATGATACAACTTCAACTATTCACCAGATCCTCGTGAAAAGAGAAAAAATGAAAACCATAAAATAAGAAAGAGATCCAAAATTAAAGAGAAATTTTCACAAAATGAAACTAAACTCGGGAAACGTACAAAAAATAGAAATAAGAAAAATTTAGAGTATAATAGAAGATGAATACAAGAAAACAAGCTCCCCCCACACCTATGACGCGACTGAAGCTATTAAAAAAAAAAAAAAGTGCATTCAAACCCAGAACTCCAAAATAAATTTCAAATCCACAACTCCAGAAAATAGGACCATGGTCAAAAAGATATGCAATATAAAACCACAGATGCCATCCTCCCTGTTCCCAACAAAGATGTAAAAAAAAAAAAAAAAAAAAAAATATATATATATATATATATATATATATATATATATATATATATATATATATATATATATATAATGCAGAAGGCCAGGCAAAGTATTAAACATCCAACTGAACCACTTAAGCCCGAGAGTAATAAAGGTATTAACAGATACCGTCAACTCCTGAAAGGTCAATAAAGTTTCAACAAAATGGAAAAGCATTTGATCTCCATCTTAAAAACCTAATGTATCTGTCTATATCAGCGTTTCTCAACCGGGGTTCCCCGGAACCCTAAGGTTCCGTAAAAGGTCCCTAAGGGTTTCGCGAGAACAAGTGAGATAAGCTAATGCACTTTTGATTTTTTATTTAATTTCGTATACGTATTATAATCAAACACGCACGACATAATCTTGGTTATTGTAATAATGTAATATAGACATTATCCTATCTAACCTATAATTGCGATGAAAGTAAAATGAGAAAGATATGGTATATGTGTTTTTTTTTTCTCCTTATAAGAGAGGTAGCCAGTCAAAGCACGAACCCACTCTCCCCCCCTCTCGTCTTAGCTCCTCATGGATAAAAGGTCATCCCTGCCTCCTGCCAACTGCCCGGGTCAGAAACAATGCAGCAAGACACAGCACATCCACGGCAAGGCAATTTCATTTACACACCAACCCTCCCTCCTCACCCCATGCGAAAAATAAAGAAAACAGAAATTCCCTCGGGCTAACAAACCACCTACAAACTAAGTATCCTACAGACCAATTGCCCTACTGCTAAAGCAGTGATTTAACCATTCTGTTTTGAGGATATTACAGAAAATAATGTCCTACGTAATAGGAGGTACTAGTATGAGCGCAGTCTTTAGGGAAAAAACAGGTCACTCATCCCTGCTGATAACTGTTCATATAAATATTCGTATAAGTAAAAATAAGTTTGACAAGATTACGGAAATATTTAAGAAAGCAAAGACTTCGCAGGTCTTCTGGAGCCGTCAAGTGGCCTGAATGATAGCCAAGACACTGTTTGGTCTGTATTTGGTAGAAGCGAATTAGAAATGTTGGGAATTGTGGCAGACTAAAATTCAAGAGAGACATATATTCATGGGTCATTATTAATTCAAACAACACTCGCACAAGTAATTGGGTGCTACAAGGTTGGGGAGCACAGACAAGTGTGAAGATTGTGTACAGCTGAAGGCCATGTGGCTTTTCGATGGCCAAGGCTTCATCACAACGCCACTTACAACTACAAGGGTAAAATAACGCGAATAACTAAGAGACAAGCTATTTTAACAAATGCGTGAGCATTTCGAAATTAATTATTATAACCGTAATAAAAGTGTGGTACTTTCTATTAATTGAAGCCAGTGAGAAACTATGCATCAGAGAAATCTCCCATGAAATAGGTGAAAGAGTAAGGGAACACAAACACGCTTGTCGGACAGATGTTCAGTTTGTCTGTGTCGGTTATTGGAACCTATATTCTTGTATGTCAAGAACGTTGTTTCACCGCGTCATTATTACTATCATTTTGCTATCATTATTAATATTATTAGTACTATTATCATAAATATCATCATTGCTATTATTATTATCATTATTATCATTTAGCACCTAGTATCGCAGTTAGTCATAATTACAGTACGTACTCGTTTGGATAGATATTTTCAACAGCAACATTAATTTTGATTACAATATCTTTTCTCCGTCTTAACTGAACTTCCCCCACCATTTGGCACTTTTTATTTTATTCCGGCTAATGCTATTTCATTCATTCTTTGGACCCTTTTGGCAGTGAAGGTATGATGTCTTACTCTCGAATTAAAATGAGCCCAAATTTCGTCTGGAAACTGAGTCTTGCAAGAAAAATAAAACAAACGTATCGTAATCGAATTATCTTCCAGTTGCGGTACAGATGCTCTGAACTTTGGTAATGTAGAGCTGTAGCTTAGATTTTTATGGTCAGATTCACATATCTCAAAATTGTGGTGATTACGTTTACCCCGAACATCAAATTACACTCTTGTTCCTGTCAATGTTTATGGACAGTACCTTATGTCGACCTGGCGGGGCTATGGCGAGGAAAGATGAAAGTAGACAGGATTATAGCTTGCAAAGCGGACACAGCACCAGGTAGAACACGGTACACTGGTAAAACTGACTGTTGGCATGTGATGACACAACCAAGGTACTTGTACAGGGTGGTTGGGGATTAATGCTGCAGGTGTGCCACAACCGTTTGATGTGGCAGCACGTTTGTGGAGAATTCACACTTGATCGTGGTATCAGCAGAAAATCATCGTATACATTTATGCTCTATTTGCCTTTACTTCTTGCTCTCTCTTACTGTGTTTCTCTCTCTCTCTTTCTCTCTCTCTCTCTCTCTCCCTCTCCCTCTCCCTCTCCCTCTCCCTCTCTCTCTCTCTCTCTCTCTCTCTCTCTCTCTCTCTCTCTCTCTCTCTCTCTCTCTCTCTCTCTCTCTCTCTCTCTCTCTCTCTCTCTCTCTCTCTCTCTCTCTCTCTCTCTCTCTCTCTCTCTCTCTCTCTCTCTCTCTCTCTCTCTCTCCCTTCACCCACATGGGCGTCGCCAGATGCGTCGAAACACTTGTGGATATTTTACACCTGTTAGTGGTTTCAACGGATCTTCATCATAACATTTCTCCTCGATCTCTCTGTCTTAATTTACCCCTTCCTCACTACTCTCTCCCGTCATGAAAAGTTCTTAGAAATGATCAACGAAGAAGAAATGGGTTAGGAAGTGATAGGAAACTTGTTTTCGTTTCAAATGGCAGAAATTCACATGTCAACACGGTTTAATGGGAATGTGAAGCCTCCATTAAAATCAGATTAATTATGTACAGCTATCAAAAGCTGTGTTGACTTGCCAGACCAGGCTTGGGCAGATAGTGCCCTTCTTGCTTTGAAAGGTATAAATGGAATTATCTAAATTTGTTAAAGGCTTCACGAGGTTCGTATCAACATTTATAAAGTGGTGATGGTAATAAGCTAATAACTTTACTATTAACAGTTAATATAAATTATGGCAACTCGCCATGAAGACGCACATAGCGTTATAGCAATATCTACAATTGTTAGACTCGATTGTTGTGTTTTATAAAGGTATGTTTGGTTATGTTGTAACAAATAAAAAGAGATGTGCTTTATAATCTATGTAATCATTATACACATATTTATGGCAGTGTTTATAGGATGACGACGGAAAAGAAAGATAACTTCGTTGAGCATATAATTCAAATAGGACGGATCGTTGGTCAATGTGAGCGTGATGCTCCTAAACGGGAAGTTCACCGTGAGCATTGTCCATCGTGCAGTCCAAAGGTGGAACAGGGATCATTGGTAAACAGACAAAGAAAAAAGAGAGAGAGAGAGAGAGAGAGACCACGCGTAACAACAACACAAGATGAACATATTATTGGAGCATCCATGGAGACCACGAAAGCGTCGGTAACCATCACGCGCGAATCATCCTTCGTGCACACCATAGACGACTTGACGTAGCTTAAAGAAGCACGTAATCGGTTGTAGTGTTCCAGAAGCTAGATGATAACACATCGTGACTCTCGTCTGAACTTTGCTCTACGATATTTTTCTGTCGATTTAGATATCTGGAAAAATGTAATGTTTAATGACGAAACTTCCTTGCGTCAATGGAGGGCAGAGCAAGGCATATCTGGCGATGCAACACGAAATTCGTTACTGGCAATATTCAGGAGCGGAAAGATTTGGGTCAATTGTTGAGACTGGATGTGGAGTCACGGACCAGGGGAGATGGTGATGGTGAACGGCAAATTCACCACCAGGGAAGGAAATATATTGTTCTAGATTTTACTGCCAACAATAACGGCCATGGGAATCTTGGACCCCAAATCGATCATATAGGTATGTCCAGGACAATATCCTGATACAAACAGCCTGCACTGTGGTTCGTGAATATTCTGAATTTCAGATGATGGATTAGCCTGCCAAAGGCTGTAATATCAACCCAACAGAACATCTCTGAGTGATGTTCAAACAAGAAATAAACACGGGACCAGAACGGACAGGTGATAGATACTATTGCCAGACACTTGCATCGATTGTATGAGATTGATACAACAGCACACTCCGGGACGTCCGCAGTAATTTGTGAGGAGGGGCAAAATCAACGATATTTTACATATGGTTAATGGTGTAGGGATAATATCATATACTCACTTCAGATTGGCCGCATATGCATATATTTACATTGTCTACGTGAATTGGATTTTGATTTCATCAATCAAACTCAGATATAACTTAAAGATTTAGAGGGTAACCACCTTGCCCATGTACAACTTTGCCTTTTTTTTGTAATGTTATATATTTTCACGAGAACCATATTTAAAACGAATATCTTATTTCAAAAGTAGTTTTGAGGGGATTTTTGTCGAAAATATTTGTCGTCTGCTAGTTTGCATTTTCAGACAGCATACAATGCCATATTTTGGTGATGTCATACGAAGAGTATCAACACAAATTATGTCAACGTCGTCCAATAGCGAAACAGACGTCAACGATATTGAGAGGATTTCATCGTCTCTTCATTCCCTAAATATGTGTGACAACAGCGAATCACAGGGAATAAACGACATAGTCCCGGAATATAAATATGAACCTGAATTTTTCTCTGAAGAAGACTTGACGTCTCCAATATTTCTATCAACCCGAAAATGGATGGTTGGAGTAACGAATTGACAACACAGATAAGCTTTCTTTAATATATTACGCTCAGTGAGCGACCATCCTGGTACATCAACAGGCTTTGTACATAATAACTGATTCTCAGGACACGCTGGTTGACTGAGGTGGAATATCGTAGACAAGTACGAATGTCTAGAGGCAGGGGTATGACAATCGATCTTGAAGGAAATACCAAGACTAAAGTAATATACATATTATGCAGTTAATGACGGCATATAAGAGATAAAGTATATGAAATAATATCCAACATTGCTCAAATTACCTCACCATACAAGGAATAAAATTACAAACAACACCATGCAGTTATAAACAATAATATATATCGTCAAGTGTAGATTACAGACGTCAAAACTCAAATCTAGCTGTCTGTCAGAAATACCATGTTATAGATTATTACAATCAACACCCACCAGATTTCAAGTGACGTAAGAGAAATGCATTTAAATCAGGGGTTCCCAAAATTTTCAGATCATCAACCCCCTAGCAATGTTTAAGGTTTTCTATAGACCCCCAAACTATTAATTCACGAATTATGTCAGTTTATTATTAGTATTGGTGTTATTGTTATTAATGCTATTATTATCATTATTATTATTATTATTATTATTATTATTATTATTATTATTATTACTATTATTATCATTGTAGTTGTTATTATCATTATTATTATTATTGTTATTATCATTATTATTATCATTGTTATTATCATTATTATTATTATTATTGTTATTATTATTATTATCATTGTTATTATTATTATTATAATTTTAGTTATCAATAATGCTACTATCATTGTGATTGTTATAACTTATAAAATTTGACGCAGCCCGAAGGTATTTCTCTCCGTCTTCTCTTTTTCTGCATGAGGGGACGGAGACGGGGGGTCGCCGAATTTATGAAGCGGCCTTGCTGTGGATGTGCTGTGTCTTGCGACACTGCTTCTGACCCAGGGCAGTGGACAGGATGCAGGGATGACCCGTCATCCAGAAGGTGCCAAGATAAGAGGGAGGGAGGAGGGTGGAGGGGAGTGGAATATATAGGAAATGGAATGGGTGGGAGTGGTTTCTGTGCCTTTTTCTTTTTGGCTACCCCCCATGTAAGGGGGAAAATGCCTTTGGTATATGTATGTATGTATGATATTATTGTTTTAATTCTTTATTGTAGTTCTTGTTTGGTCTCATGAATAAGGGCTATGAGCACTTGCTTTCTAGCAAAGGCGAATACGGTATTAATAACCACTGCTGTCACTGCTTCATCAATAACCACCACGTCATCAATAACCATTGTGACACTAGTGAGGGCGATGTCCACTTGGCGTCTAGTAAATGCTAATGTGTTAACGATTATAATTGTGTCATTAATAACCACGGTGTAATCAATAACCACTGTTATAAATAACCACTGCCCTCAATAATCACTTTGTCATCAGCAACCACCATGGCACCACAATTTATTGCATCCTAAATTATCAAGTAGAATTCCTGACGAATAAGAAAAAAATAAACACCCACGACAGAGAATATAGGGGAGAGAGGTGCAGAGAGAGAGAAGCAGAAAGAGAGAGAGAGAAAAAAAGAGAGAGAAAGACAGAGAGAGAGGAAGAGAGAGAGAAAGAGAGAGAGAGAAAAAAAGAGAGAGAAAGACAGAGAGAGAGGAAGAGAGAGAGAGAGAGAAAATCAAGGGAAAGAAACTCGAACTAAAGAAATAACTGAGGAAGGGAATGCTTGTATGTTTTTATTCTGGTCCTCGCCAGGCCATTTCATTCACCTGAGGGAACACACAGTTGACGTGTGGTGATGATCCACCTTGCGCCTGAGCGAGTCCACGCAGGTATTCTTCCCACGATGGTGCTAAAAGATTTTATTCAGCAGAGGGGAACGCCTCCGCCTTACCAGGTGTGGTTAGTTAACGCAGGACAGTTAGCCCTCTGGGGTCTTCGTCGCCAGGAGAATTTATTCAGCCGAGGGGAGCCTCGTGCTCCTCAGGAAACTATAAGTCCTTTGTGATGGGCAAAAAAAAAAGTTGTGCCTTTTCAACTTTTGTGACGTAAATTTTGGGCTAAAATTGTGGGCTGGAAATGATGTGTATTTTGGGTGCTGTGGCCCATCTATTATGGGCTATTTTCTTTTTTCTTTTCTTTTCTTTTCTTGTTTTAAATGTGTGGAGTCCTTCAAACTTAAGGAACTCTTTTAACGATAATTTTTTTCTTGCTGGGCTTTTTCATCACCTCCAGGTCCTGACGTCGCTTCTGGTGCGATACCAGGCTGGAGGCGTCCTCCACTGTGGGTTGGGAGGGCTCCTCCGCCTCCAGGTTTGGACGTCGCTCCGGGTGCGATACCAGGTAGGAGGCGTCCTCCACTGTGGGGCGGGAGGACTCGGCCTCCTGAGCTTTCGGTGCCTTCTTGAGGGAGCTGGTCTCCCGCCTGCCCGGTCTTCTGAAAGAGCGACGTCGTCCTTGGCTTCAACGAGGTGGGTCCTGCAGGAACCCTCTTCCTCGTCGGGGGACCCTCTGCAGTCGAAAGCCCCGCAGTGAACGAGACTTCCGCAGTTGTCGTGGTCCTCTGCGAGGGCATCCATGAGGTCAATCTAATGCATGCGGAGGAGGCTGCCCCAGGCCTCTTCGTCATCTTCATGGGCTTCGTTGATCGGGGCTTTAGTTGGCGGAGCCTCTTCTTCTGCCTGATATCCACCTCGGCAGTTGAAGGCTCCGCAGGAAGACTCGTAACCGCAGTCTACGTAGTCTTCCAAGCTTTCGAGGAGTTCGTCTACCTCGTGGACGTCGAAGAGCACCTCGTCAGCAGTGGCGGGCTCGCATGGGCTTCGATGACGATCTTCTTCGGCGTTTTTCCTGTATTCTGGAGTTCCTCGGACCTGTTTAGACGTCGTTGGGGCTCCCGCGACCCGGGTTGGTTCCAGCGGTAGCCTTCGGTTTGCCGCTGGAGTTGACCGGGGAGACAGTTGCCTCCACAGAGGAACTGACGGCCTCTCGAAGATCCTCTCTTCGAGCTTTTCGGGGAGGGCGGACTGAGGCGGAAGTCTTCGCCACTCCGATGCAGTGGGCCTCGTGTAGGCTCTTCTACAGCAAAGAGGACCGTCGTTGACCATTTCTCTTCCGGCTAAAGGTCAGGCTTTCCATTACGAGTGTCGACGCCTCACTCCAGTCTTTGCATCTCCTTTTGATGCTTCTGCTGCTGGTGCTCAGTCCGTCGGGTGCTCGTCGGTTGAGTGGTGGACAAAATCGAAATTTCTTCCAAAGCGTCAGCGTAAAACTCGTTGGTTCACGACTGGAAAAGGAGGTTTTGGATACGTTTTGCCCTCCAAAAGCATATGTGTAGTAAAGAAAACATGATGGTAAAACACACACACACACACATACACAAACACATACACACACACACACACACACACACACATACACACACACACACACACACACACACACACACGCGCGCTACCAGCAACAAATAATCCCAACATTCCGTAGTTACAAGAAAGCTGTTGTAACGAAAAATTAAGTATATATGTGTATAATCACACACACACACACACACACACACACACACACACACACACACACACACACACACACACACACACACACACACACACACACACACACACACATACACACACACACACACACACACACTTCAACGAATGGACGGCTTAGAAGACGTTCTGAAGAAAATTGAAGTCTGTGGATCCCAACGCAAAGAGAAGTGCCTAGTGTTTTTGCAGGGTGGGGGGGAAATTGCTCGTGGAGTAGTGGGAACGTAGGGAAAGAGGAAAAAGGGAGGGATTACTGAGGGAAATGGAAGGAAATGAGGAGGGAGTAGACTTTGCCCAGCCAGACAAGCGGAAGGTAAACAAAAGACTTAGCGAGGATCAAATGTCTAATAAAAATGTAAAGATTAGAAGTATAGAGAGGAGCAATACAGAAGAAAGTGACGAGAATATGTTCCAGGGATTTAAAGAGGGTGGGGGGGACACAACCCCCCCCCCCGACTGATAAGACTAGAAGAGAGAGTTGATAAGGTGATCGAGGACTTGGAACGTAAGTTAGGTAATGTAGACTCCATTTTCCAGAGAATTGAAAGGTTGGAACAACTAGAGAAGGCTAACAGAAACTTAACTGAAGAAATAGAGGACCTAAAAAGACAGTTAGGAAATGTAAAGGAGGAGAATGAGAAATTGAAGAAGAATAGTAATGAAAATAGAGAGAAAATAGCTACAGAAGTTAAAAATTGGAGAATAACTCAAGAAGGAAATAAGGTTTCATTCACTGACATAGTCAAACAGCAATTGAAAGAACATAATGAAGACTCAGTTATTAAAGTGATGAGACAGAAGGAGAATATAGTAAGAGAATTAGCTGACAAAAAGAAATGTATAATTATATTAGGAATGGAAGAGAAACATAACCCAGATAGAACCGCAAGAATCAAGGAAGAAAATGAAAAAGTAAGCCAATTACTAGAATCAGTCCAGGAAGATGAACCAGAAATTATAAAGGAAATTGAGGAAAAATTCAGACTAGGAAAATATAGTACAGATAAGACCAGACCAATTAAGATTAAATTCAGGTCACAAACAACGGCAGAGAAAATTCTATCCAAGACAGGGAAACTAGCAACAAATGATCAATATAAAAAGGTATGGATAAAAAGAGAAATGAATAAGGAGGAAAGAGAGGCAGAAAAGAAGAAAAGAATTGAAGCTAAGGCAAAAAACGAGGAAAGAACGGAGTCAGAGAAAGAGAGATTCTATTGGAGAGTAGTGAACATGAAAATAAAGCAGTTCGACATACTAAAGAAAAACATAAGGGAAACAGAGAACACAATGGAAGTGGCAGAAAACTAAGAGTGTCTTACACAAATATAGATGGATTGATAACAGGATTGAATGAACTGAATGATTATTTGAAAGAAAAAGAACCGGACATAATGGGAATTGTAGAAACAAAATTAAAAGGCCCACTACCACCCAACAGTGTAGGACATGATACATACAATTATTGGATTAGAAACAGAGAGAAAAAACAAGGGGGTGGAGTTATGTTCCTGACTAAGAAGGATATAAACGTGAAAGGTGTCATATATGGAAAGAATACAGTAGAGATGATTATGATAGAAGTGGAAGACCGAGATAAGAAGAGCAGAAAATTTGTGATCAATTATGTGCCTCCGAAAACAGCCTCATGGGAGGAGAGTGAACATAAAAGTATGTTAGAGGACACAAAGATAGCATTAACTCAAATAATGGAAGACGGAGGAAGAATAGTTATGATGGGCGACTTTAATTGCAAAGAAATCTGCTGGGAAGAAATGACAGTAAAGAGTGGTGATGACTCATGGGGAAATGCTCTACTTGAGATGATTACTGACCATTCAATGACACAATGGATACAAGAGAACACTAGGTATAGAAATGAAGAAGAACCATCGAGGCTAGACTTAATAATTACATCTGAACCTAGAATAGTGGACAAGATTGAATATAAAACACCAATAGGTAAAAGTGACCACATATTGATTGAACTGGAACTTAATGAAGAAAAATATATCAAAAGAAATGAACAATATAGAAAAGGAAGAATGATGTATGAAAAAACAAACTTTGATAAAATAAGAGAATTCTTCCAACAAGAAAACTGGGAAGAAATATACAAAGAAGAAACATCAGTGGAAGAGAAATGGAATATCTTGACAAAAATTTACAAAAAAGGAGTGGAAAAGTATGTCCCAAGACAAAAACAAGAAAAAGAATATGTAAAATGCTGATACAACAAAAGTTGTAGGGAGTTAAAAGACAAAAGAGACAAAGCCTGGACCAGATGGAAAAAAGACAGAAGACCTGAAAAATGGAAAATATATACTGGTTATAGAAATGAATATGTACAAAAGTGCAGAGAGGAAAAAAGAAAATATGAAAAAGATGTTATAGAAAAGTGTAAAGATCAACCAAAACTATTCTACAGATTCGTAAACAATAAACTGAAAAACAAACAAGACTTGGAGAAATTAAGACACGGAGGAGTTGAATACACTGAGGAAATGGAAATGGCAGAAATTATGAACAAACATTTTAAATCAGTGTTTACAAGGGAAAATATACAACCTGAAGAGATTGAGTGGAAGGAAAAAGTCCCCCCTATGGAAGAAATAGAAGTAACAAAGAATGAAATATTGACACACTTGGGTAATTTTGATGTCAGAAAATCGCATGGGCCAGATGAAATAGCAAACTGGATTCTGAAAGAATGCAGGAATGAACTGGCAGACAAAATACATAGCATAATAAGCAGTTCCTTAAAAGAAGGAAAAGTTCCAGAAGATTGGAAAAAAGCAAATATAGTACCTATATATAAAGGAGGAAATAAAGAAGAACCTACCAACTATAGACCAGTCTCTCTAACAAGTACAATAGCAAAAATATGTGAAAGAATTATCAAAAGTAGATGGGTAAAATACTTGGAAAAAAACAACGTACTAAATCCAAGGCAATTTGGATTCAGACAAGGACGATCATGCGTCACCAATTTAATATGTTTCTATTCAAGGCTAATAGATATAATACAAGAAAGAGATGGATGGGCTGATTGTGCATTTCTAGACCTAAAAAAAGCTTTTGACAAAGTACCACATAAGAAGTTGCTTAAGAAATTAGAATATGAAGGAGGAATACAAGGTAAATTGCTAAATTGGATGGAAGACTTTTTGCAAGAAAGAAAAATGAGAGTAGTGATAAGAGATCAGCACTCAAAATGGAATGAAGTAATAAGCGGTGTCCCGCAGGGAACAGTTTTGGCCCCAATAATGTTTGCTATATATATTAATGATATGGATGAAGGAATTGAAAGCTATATGAGCTTCTTTGCAGATGATGCAAAACTACTGAAAAGAATGAAAACTGAAGAAGATTGTGAATCACTACAGAGAGATCTAAATAAAGTACAGGAATGGAGTAGGAAGTGGGAGATGGAGTTCAATACAAAAAAGTGTAGTATAATGGAATTTGGAAAAAGCAAAAACAGAATAACAGGATCATATAATTTGGGAGAAGAAGGAATAAAAAGAGTAGAAAATGAGAAGGACCTGGGAGTCATTGTTATGAATAATATGTCACCTGAGAAACATATAAATAAGATTTTTGGAGAAACCTATAATTTAATAAGAACAATCAAAGTGGCATTTACATACCTGGATGAAGAAATGGTGAGGAAAATCCTAATCACCCTGATAAGACCAAGATTGGAATATGCAGCAACGATATGGTCACCAAGTACAAAAAAATGTATAAAAAAAACTTGAAAGAATACAAAGAGCAATTACAAAATTGGCACCAACACTCTCAAAACTATCATATGAAGAGAGACTACAAAAACTTAAACTACAGACACTAGAGCAAAGAAGAGAGAGAGGAGATTTGATAACTATTTACAGAATCATGAAAGGCATAGAAATTACTGATAGAGAGAATCTGATAAAATGGGATGACAGAAATACAAGAGGACACGGAAAGAAAATAAAAAAAGACAGCTATAGAAGAGATTTGAAAAAGAACAGCTTTCCTCACAGAGCAATAGACAGTTGGAACAAGTTAGATGAGAAAGTGGTGTGTGCAAAAACAATACACGAATTTAAAAATAGTTTAGATAAAATGAGATATGAAGACGGGACCCCACGAGCATAGCTCCCCTTCCCGTAAAATACAACTAGGTAAATACAACTAGGTAAATACACATATATATATATATATATATATATATATATATATATATATATATATATACACATATATAATATATATATATATGTATATATATATATATATATATGTGTGTGTGTGTGTATGTGTATGTGTGTGTGTGTGTATATATATATATATATATATATATATATATATATATATATATGTGTGTGTGTGTGTGTGTGTGTGTGTGTGTGTGTGTGTGTGTGTGTGTGTGTATATATATATACACAAACATACATACACACATTACATATTCACTGTGCATGCATAAATGAATGATATAACCCATGCACGAATTCATAATATGTTCCACAGACAAGGTGTTTGTGTGTGTATGTGTGTGTGTGTGTGTGTGTGTGTGTGTGTGTGTGTGTGTGTTCGTGCGTGTTTACCGCATTGTAGTATACAGGAAAGGAGTTGTATTTGTTGAACCTCGTCTCTATATCTCCAACTATCATACAACAGTCATCACGCTTTGAAATTACTCGTAGCTTTAGCGTGGAGTCAATATTATATTCAAGCTCTTCAAGGAGTTAAGCATCTGTATGAGAAGTATTTTTTTTTTCTAATATAAAAAATTCCTTTCTTAGTATCCAACTCTGTTCCTCTTAGAGAATAGGAGGGATTTTTTTTTCAATTGAACATTGATTTATCATATTTTGTTTATTTGGTCATCTGCTCTTTTATATATATTTATTTCTCTGTGTTTTTATTTATTCATTTAATTATTTATTTGTTTATGAAGAAGGTAATAAAATTAGCTTTTTTTTATTGAACTTTCATTTATCTCATTCTACTTATTCAGTCATCTATCCATTTGTATACTAATTTGTTTGTGTTTATTAATTTGCATATTTATTTATTAATCAATTAATTCATTAACTTGTTTACATATTTATCTGTATATTTATCTTGACACAGCTATAAACCAATGATATATACAACTAAGAGATGTCTCTCTAACTATAAAAGATACAAGGGGTCGAGGTCTTACCCCATGAGGCGCCTAGCTGCGACCCAGGTCGTCACTTGTTTCCTTACTCTATTATTATCAACAACCGCTGTGGCCTTCGGTACCTGTCACCTTACGAATTATCACTTCATTAGTAACCATTGCATCATCAATAACCATAACGACATCAACCACTTCAATACCCATTGTGTCATCAATAACCACCATCTAATCCAGGGGTTCCCAAACTTTTCAGATCATCGACCCCCTGGTGAAGTTTAAGGTTTTTTAGACCTCCAAACTATTAATTCACGAATTATGTCAGTTTATTATTAGTATTGGTGTTGATATTGTTATTAATGCTACTATTATTATCATTACTATTATTATTATTATAGTTGTTATCATCATCATCATCATCATCATCATCATCATCATCATCATCATCATCATCATCATCATCATCATCATCATCATCATCATCATCATCATCATCATCATCATCATCATTTTTATTATTATTATTATTATTATTATTATTATTATTATTATTATTTTAGTTATCAGTAGTGTTACTGTCATCATTGTGATTGTTATAATTTTTGTTGTTGATGTTATTGTTTTAATTCTTTGCTGTAGTTCTTGTTTGGTCTCATAAATCACTTGTGATAATTCAGTTTTCGTGTTTGTTGATTTTACTTATTCTATTCATTTATTTCATCTATTTATCTGTTTATTTATTTTTGACCAGTTATTAAAGGGCCAAATGGCAACATTCATTAAGGCGACGGCGTTCCAATAATGATATAGACTCACGTTTACATAAACAAAAGTTGTTTAAAAATAAATATTCATAATTTACCAATAGCTTTAAAAGTGATATTATATATTCTTTATTATATTACTATAAGTAATATTCAAGCCAATAATATTAAACAAGCTCGTCATCTCGATGTTCATTCACGATGTGGTTGTGTGTAAGATTCTCCCTACATACACAGAATGGGGAGGATTTTCGACTCAGAGTGAACTGACATGGTTTTATATATTGGTTGGTTGGTTGTTCTCACTCTTTCAGTGCGGGAAGAGAACAGGATCATTTCATGCTAACCATTTAATCTTAAATACTGCCTTTTGATCCCATAGTAATTTACTGACCCCCAAGCAATCTACTGACCCCCTTTCGACCCCCTAGCAATCTACTGACCCCCTTTCGACCCCTTGGCTATTTGTCAACCCTTTGGATGGTCTCATCGACCTCTGGGGGTCCATATCGGACACTTTGCGAACCCCTGATCTAAATAGTCACCAGCAAACAAATATTTACATACATCTACGACAGACAGTCTGTGGTGGAGTAAATCAGCCACTGTAGGGCATTCAAGGCAGTAATGCTGTACTTTTATGAATGACTTCCAGATATGTAGCCTCTGGTGGTTGTGGGCTTGCAACCTGTCAACGTCAAACCCAACAATTCCGCACGTGGACAATCGGACTACTGCAAATAAAGCACAAGCATATCAAGGCCTGGATTTCCGTGCTGCCGCCTGGGATACTGTACCCCTCCCCATTCCCAGGGCAATTAACTATCCACGGTATCGTTGAAACTCAAGAAGCTTAGAATGAATAAAGTTTCTTTGAGGTGAAAAGGATAGGCAGTGGTGAGATCCGTAGCGAAGGTTACACCTATTACTGGTCGAACCACAATAGTGGGACCCAACTCAAGGGGGGCTGTCTGTTGCCATACCTAGACGATTATAGCCAGGGCTGCCGTTTCGTAGAATTTTGTACCAAAACGTAGAAAAATAGCGGCATGTGGCAACTGCACAAGGGCATGAGGAAATTTTTTCTACATATCGGCGGGCTGTTCAAAACATTTAAAAAATCACACTTTTGTTTAAAAATCATAGAACTAGTTATCAAATAATAAATGGTACATCAAAATATGAGTTTTATTGGTAATTGTGTTAATTACAAAATATTGTACCCCAAAAGATACGTTTTTACGGTGTAGAAAAAAAAATCTACGCTAAAGTTTCAGCTTTCTTTTAGCGATGATAATATAAAAATATATATATATATATCTTACTGAATATATTAGGGTATGGGGGCCTTATATACATTTAAGAATAAAAAAAAAACTAGAACCAACATTTTGTCAAAGTTTGACAAGTATATCTAGCTATGAAAGTCTGTACACGCCCGAGAAAAATGTATGCCCCGGTATGGCAACATTCCCATTCTACACTGCAATGTAGAAAACACGGCAACCCTGGTTATAGCCCATCGTCATAGAGGGTTACTCCAGCTGATGAATGTATGCTATTGATGAGATTGAAGCCCACATTTGGACTTCATCAAACAGCACTGAATGCTTCTGCTGAAGTGCATGGACTTGAAGAGATGCTTCATGCTAAGCTTGACTAAGGTCGACCAGTGCCCGTCATTGGACACGTTTGTTGTTTTTTTGGCCTTAATGTAGTTACTGGCTCCAACAGAACTGGTTATGAAGTATGTGTTTACCATGGCTCCGGAACCAGGAACATTAAGATTTTTTTCAGTCAAGAAGGCTGAGAAATGTTGGTTACTGACTCCAGAGATGAAAACCACATTGATGGATTTCGTAGATCAATATCAGAGGTGTGGCAAAGGAGACTGATAAGATGTTAGGATTCGTTGGAGAGTCCCATGTTGTTTAAGAAAGTGCTGAGTTCTTTGGGACCTTTTGAGGTCCCAAAGTCCTTCGAAAGATTGGCATGGTGTTATGGACTCTCATAATTCGAGCATATGATCTCAATGGTCTTATTTGGGCGAGGGAAATAACCCCCACATTTTGCCCCAACTACCTCTTTGCCAGATGAAAATTATCATTATTATGGTCAAGTTCATAACACACTGAACTTTAGTCAGACAGGATTTTATAAACTGCCTCAAGGTGGCCTTCAGATTATTAGCAGAGTTTACCACGAAATTATTAACATATTTACGGTTAAAATTATTAGGAACACAATATTGCCATCGGCTTTATTTTATTCTATTTTTTCCTCGTTTAGTTGTGATCCAGGGAACTTGTTTGGGTAGTAAACAAGGGCCATGTCTCTTAGGTACATTCATACCATTGGTGGATCCAGGGGGGGGGGGCTGAGGGACTGAAGCCCCCCCAAAAAAAAAAATCTTTCATGACCTCATCGTATAAGTCGAGAAACCTGCCAAATGTACACTGGTACATGGCAAAGTACATTCAACACATCATTGGGGGCAAATCTTTAAAATGCAAGATTAAGTATTACTGTTGCCCAATATTCTGAAAAAGTGAGAAGATAAACTTGAATTTATATTGAAAAACATCGTATTCGTGGTAGAGTACATCTCTTTACAAGCGTCATTTATAATTTGCAAAATTCAGATTAGCGCTCCCTCCCCCAAAGCGTCATTTCAATTTACAAAATTCAGGTCAGCCCCCCCCCCCCCCGAAAGAAATTATCCTGGATTCGCCACTGACTCATACTATGTATACCATGCAGCAGGCGCGGATCCAGAAATGTTATTTTTTTATGGGGGGGGGCGAACCGATACTTGAAACACGCCGATATTTTAACCCCAAGAATAATGCTGTTGGCTTGGAGAATGGTCCAGAAACCTAAATCTCTTTTGCTCGTAATTGTATGTAAAATTATATATAATTCACAAATATAATCTAAATCATAAATTCGAACTAAAAAGTGTTTATCCAAGGAGAATCAAACTCAAAATGAGTGTACCATACTCGGGGCGTTGGGGGGACCCTCCCCCCCCCCCTTGTATCCGCGCCTGCCATACATATGTCTGATAATCATAATGCTCGGGTCCAACCTCTTAATTATATGCCTCAAAGATTCAAGTATAAGGCCTCATAGTACTGATGTTACGAGAAAGTAAGATATTTTGAATGTGTAAACACAGATGAAACATAGAATAAACACTTTATTTTGTATATATGCAAATCAACCAATTTTCAGTTCTTTTCCCCAATAATCTGATTGGACACACGCCATTATCTTGTTAAAACTTATGCTTGGGGATGAAGAAAAGTCGTTTGTGCTATTTACACGACCGTGAGACACGGTCATTAAATACTGATTTGGAGAGGTGTCTCGACGCCTTTGGCACTAAATCCCTCAAAAATGATGAGACACCGTTGATACTAAATCACAAATTGTTCTATAAGACTCCTGCTACCAGCATAAATTGTGAATGTCAACATAAGCAATGGCAAGCCGCCTTCGTATTAATTACAATTGTGGCGTGATATCCACAAGAAATAACCTTCGGTGAAGAATGGGACACCCATAGAACTTATGGCTAGAGTATGTCAGCTAATCCTGTCGAGAGCTGTTTGGAATGGGATGGTTGACTGGAGACTTGATCGGAGAAACAATGACGACTGGAGTTGGCGTATGAATAGATTTGTGCACCACAGCGAGGTTTGCCATAGATGATGATGAAGATAATAATGTTCTACTCCTATACTTCCAAATTGGTCACATGAAGTTGAATGAAAATACAATTGCCATGTGGTAATATAGATATTAGGGTCTTTGAAGTATGATTTCCACCGCATAGAAATCAATTTGAAGAAAATAAGGATGTAGTCGGTGAATGACCAAGCAGGGAGTAGGACTCGAAAACAAACTTGGGGAGGCAGGAAGAAGCATAGAGTGAAACAACTAATAGAAAGTGCCAGTAAAAGGATAATGCTGGAAGGGGATAATACTGCAGTGGATTTAACATATACATATGAACGATCTAAAGATAATTAGGATGTCATTTACGATACAGCTATAATTGTAGCATAATCATGAAGTATAAAAACTATAAATGTTTGGTCGGGAAAAATAAATATCGAATTATCAATATAATGATGAATTTAAATTAGGAAAATCGAAACATCTTTGTTGTTAAGTATGAGACTTTCTGTTGACGTATTTATGGATTATGAATATTGAAGGAAGAGTTGGCAATCAGTCTATAGGAGAGAGAGTATATAATGATATCCTTAATGTCTTTTTTTTTTCTCCGTTTATTTTGCACTTTTTGCTTTATTACTCTTTCTTGTGTTTTTGCTTAATTTCTTGCTTGTCACTAGAGTCCTCCCGGGCCAAATTTATTAACAGGACTAGAAATTCCTCCGAGTCGACTTTGTTTACGTTTGATGTTAGCGTTGGTGCAGATCAGCTGACTTCTGAGGCCAGCTAATGCTAAGGCATTGGAACTGATGAGAGAAACGTGGAATAACGATAATGTAATAAATTACATGTATTAGTGAAGTGTTCGTAAAGAATATCGACATGGATTCAGGGATTGACTCGACTGAGAGCAGCAATCAGAGTGTAGGGGAGGGGCCAGTCACCTTATTCGTTGGTGTTGAACCAACTGTTGGACTTGAAGTGGACTCTGCATCAGAGTCAAGTAATAACATTGCTATTCGCAATGGAGAGGCATTTACACCTGCAAACACGCCTAACAGGGCGTCAGGCGCAGTAGATATGGCAGCTCCAAATTCCCTTCGCAGCCTCGCTGCTGCTGTAGCAGGGAGTAAAGCATCAGTTGATGATGAGGTAAAAGAGAAGACTGTGAAGTCATCTAAAGAGAAAGAATCTATCATACAACATGGATTGGAACAGATGAATAAAATGGTTAGCATTACTTTACATTTTTTATGGGGAATAAATGATAGGGAATTTGCATTGTAATTGTTGAATCAAGGGATTGTTTTGAGTTGACTAAGAATATTCCTATACCTGGGCTGTGCCAGTCGTTACCTGTGACTGTATACATAGCTGGTGGGCTATTCATCTCCCTGTTTTTTTTTTATTATAGTGTTTCAGAAGGTATTTAGTCAATATATCTTTTACATTTTCTAAATTAAAGATCTGATTTTTTCTAAGGAATTTTTTTTTCAAAATCAAAGGAAGTTATCATTAATGAATCATCAGAAAAAATTATAGTTATTTAGTTTTGAAATTTATCAAATCTAAAAATCATAGCCAAGAATATATTGTTTTAGTCAGCCTAGATAGGATTAAAGAAAATATTTAATCTAACCTAACCTAACTTAACCTAACCTAATCTTGGACATACCTTATTATGGAGAAGTCAGTTATATGATTTTCCTTACTCCCCATTACTGTAAGGGATTTAAACATGAGTATAATGACACAAATGTGACTTTAGATTATAGGAGATAGTTGCCTTATGCCTGGAAAATTTTACTTCCAGATTTTATCATAGACCAGATTAGGGGATGACTTAAGGAAACAAAACTTTTTTTTAATTTGTTTTGTGGCTATGGAACTTGTACTAGGTTATACTATTACCCCTGGAATTGCACCATGATTATGCATGTTCAGATACAATTATTGATAATCATTGCCTCGAGTTTTACATAGCGGAAAACCTGTACCCCAGCAGGGGCTGGCAACAGCCCTCAGAACTTCCAACAGATCTATCTGGAAAGAAAATTTGGATTGTTGTCTGTGTTGTATCATTGTGGAACTGTTTCCACATCACTGGCTGAAAGTTGTAGAGAGAAGAGAGTAGCGGTCAGCTCTCTATGTATGAAAAAAGTGTAAGAAATACAACTGAAGTTGATAGAGTAAGATCTGGTGTCCAATCCAGAGACTAAGTGTGAGGTCCTCAGGGCTGCAGCCCCTGATGGAGGTGAAATGTTTGACAGGTTTTGAAAATGGGCAGCTTCACTGTCCATCTTGTTTGTTTCCTATCTCCCTGAGTGGATTGTGTGACCCATATGAAAGAAAAGACTACTACATGTTTAAATTTGTATGTATTACTAAAAGGTGTTGCCAAACCATAGTTTTGTAATTATGAGATCCTGTAATATTGTGATAGGCCAGACAGCCTGTGCTGCCTGATGGATAACATTCACCTTATGTACTTTTGGTATGGTAGAAATACTGAGCTGAGTTTCTTAGTTATTTACATTCTCTTTTGTAAATTTTATCTGTAATGATATTGCCAACATAGTGTATATATTATAAGAATGAAATTCATAATAGACTCAGATAATTGTAAAAAGTTAAATTTATTTTCTTTATACACTTCTATTAGAAAAGCTAGAGATATTTATTTTATATTTTACTTATTCTATAATGCATCTAAGTGAAGAATTGGGAGATTGAATATTATGAAATTTATATGATTAAAATGTAACGAACAAAATGTAGCTCAGTATGTGTGAGTGTGACTTATTTCCTGCTGAGAAGGGTAAAAATTTCCAAACAGGAACTAACTAGTCATGTGGAGCCTTATTATGTACTAAGACAATTAGTGTATTGATATTGTTATTTCATAGATTAAATAAAACTATTGCTGTTTATTTTTAGCAGTCTTTATTGAATATAATTTCCATGAAAAAGTGTATAGATGTCATGTGAGAAAAAAAGAAAAGAAAAGGGGGTGAAACTGATTATAATATAAAAATAAACAGCAAACAATGAATCAGTTTTATTAGTAATAATTACCATCCAGATTTTCATTGACTGGAAAATCATAGCCCAATACTGGCTGGCAATGGGCCATGGACCATCTCATAGGCCTCTCAAAGAAGCAACTTTATGTGTCATATCAATGTGGGACTATTTCTTTTTCAACAACTGAAAATAGTAAGAGAAGGGGAGCAGTCATCTTCTGTCAGGTATCTTTACTTAAAAATGTGAAGGGAACACAGTTGACTGAGATTCCAGACCTGGTCCAGAGACCAAGTGCCAGCCCATTGGGGATTCACCCTTGGATGGAGGTAAGGGGATTTGGAGGTTTTGCAAATGTGCAGTATGTAAATGATTCTCTCTGCTGTGTATCTTTGATGTCCATCATTAGCAGGTACCCATCATTGGTCCCTGTCAGTTTAATTCATTTAGGAATTCAGTTACACTAAATTACAACTGATCATTGTCCAAAACCCAAGAAGTACCTCAGTTTTTGTTTGTACATATCTTCCAATTGTTCATTTATCATTGCTTTGTAGATATGTACATGCTTTATCCATATGCACATCCCAATTACATGAGATATTTGCTAAGGCGTGATGCAGCTGTATATCCACTCACTGTCATATTTCTAATGAAGTGAATATTACTACCATGCAGTGGCCATAATACAGTACGGTGAGTTTCACCATACAGCTTTTGGGCAGATCAAGAAAGAATTTTAAGTACACAGTCTGATTGTATAATTTCTACTGGATAATTGTTTTTACTGAACACCAACACCAGAATGGTCGTTAGTTTTGTAATTGATGTTTATTGATATTTGAATACTGAGGCAGTAGAAGGTCCTATATATATTTGAGCATGACTGGAATGTGCCAGCGTCCTCAAGTTTTGTTGACTGGAAATCTGCAGCCCTATGGCAACTGGCAGTGGTCCTCAGGCCCTCCTGTCGATCTCTCTGGGAAGAAACTTTAGACTGATGTCTGCATTGCATTAGTATAGGACTGTATTTATGTTGCTGACTTAAGTAATAGAAGTAAGGGAGCCATTGCCAATTGTCAGCATTCCCTGTGGTTAAAGGTGGAGGAAATAATGTTATGATGTATGTGTATAACAACGTACATTTGTGATTATTGTGTTTATGTATTAATAGATCGGGAGATATATGTTTTCTCCCTTATGTATTTGTCACATGTTATATAATTATTTTGTTCTTGTTGATAAAGAGATTGTGGGCCTTGTCCAAAGATCGAGTGCCCGCCCCTTGGGGCTCCACCTCCAACTGGAAGTGAAGAAGTTGATCAAGTTTGAAGGCTGACAACAGGAAAAGGACTCTCTGATGCCCATCTTGCAAAACCACCTCATGCAGATACCCCTAATCGATCCCACTGGATTATGTCATCCAGTTCATCTGCTTTTACTGTTCATTTTAGTACACTCACAGCAGCATCTATATGCTGCAGTCTCAACAAATCATTTGAATTTTGTATTTAGAACATGTTTTGTGATAATGTCTATCTATTCCTGTAGAATGTCTTTGATTTTAGTTACATCAGTAGGTCAGATCAAATTGCCTTGTATGATCATTTATTGTATGTGCTTTTTCTCCCTGTTTTGCCATGTATTGCTTGTTTTGACTGTTTTGTTCTTTCCAGTATAATTAATTGTAACAAATGTTGTCCACCATTTTTTCTTCCTCTTTATTTTGTATTCAGATTAATATTAATACATTTTGTTTATGTCACGTGTCTTGTTTATTTGCAGCCACAAATAAGAGTACCGGAGGGTCGTGTATTGCATTTCAACTTGTCGCCGTTGGAAGGACGTACATCAGGATGCGACGACGCAGAACCCCCAGCCGGACTGTCTTTTTCACATATATCACCTACAATGTGTCTTAGTAGCGGTTATGAGGCATATGGTGAGTAGACGTATCATTTGCAAAAGAGAGTTTGTTGTACTTCCCAGTATTTATTCTGGTAGTTTTAGAAAATGCGAAATTTCTGAAATTACCAGAATCTTTTCGGGTTGATTTGGTAATTTGCTTCCACATGGAGCAAAGATGAGAAGGAAGCAAAGAATGTTGGGTGAAAGTGGAATGGGTAATATATATATATATATATATATATATATATATATATATATATATATATATATATATATATATATATATATATATATATATATATATATATATATATAGAAAGCAGAATTTATTTACTATGGGTCAGTTTTAGGTTTGAAGTCCAGTGTTGGAGATCTGCACTCACACATACACAAACGCGCGCGCGCGCGCCCACACTTATACAACTCGTGGCGCAGTTGGTAGAGTTCCCGGCTGCCACCACTGCGGTCTGGTTTCGAATCCCGCCTAGGGCTGAAATAATTTCAGTATCGCTGAGCTGCGACCCGTTACCACAACTCTCGTGGGCGGGGAGTTGGGTGTGTGTGTGTGTGTAGGGTCACAGCATTACCCATAGATCGGTCATATATGAGCTCTGAGCTCTCTTCCGGGAGGGAAATAGATGTCGATCACGAGTCCAACACGTGATCCAAGACCATAGTGAACACACACACACACACAGCTCGATGGGGCAGTGGCAGCGTTCGTAACTGCTAATCCAGCGGTCCGAGTTCGAGTCCCACCCAGGGCTGAAATAATTTCAGTATCGCTGCGCTGCGAGCCGTTACTCCAACTCTCGTGGGCGGGGAGTTAGGTGTGAGTGTGTGGGTAAGATCACAGCATTACCCATAGATCGGTCAAATATGAGCTCTGAGCTCTCTTCCGGGACTGAAATAGCTGTCAGTCACGAGTCCAACACGTGGTCCAAGGCCATGGTGACTCACACACACACGACCTCGCAACTCAGCCCCAATTACGAGTTACGGCGAATAACTTAGCGGGAAGTTGTGGGCGGTCCCAGGGCGGTCTGTCTTGCATTGGGACTTTCTGCTGTCTATCTCTTTTGTTATTATTTATTTATTTATTTATTTATTTACATTTTTTTTTTGGGGGGGGAGATGGGTGATACGATCTTAGTTGAACCTTCTGGACTTAGAACGTATGTCCTTCCTCCTGCCACCACGCGATGACTTGGGTTCGAACCTAACCCCCGAGAGATTAACCGAACGAGTTTTAAACCCCTTTATTAGGATAACACTCCCCTCGTATGTTTGTCTGTCTGTTATTGGCCAGAATAAACCCTGAGGGAGTTTGGTAACAAGACAGTGTAAAGCCAAAATAGCATTATTATTTATTCACGAGTAGGGGTTAATCCCACCGCTTCTGTAACAAATATGTAGTGCCATCGTGTCTTGACGTACAATCTAGATATCATAAATCCCCTGAATTGTTCCTCTAACGGAATCCTGAACTGGAGGTTGCTATTTTTCTCATTCTCCTAAATCTAAAGTTCCTAGTCTCTCTTTACACCCGAATGCGTTCTAATGACGTCACGGAGGAGTGGAGTTACAGTTTACCCATAATGCCTTGTGATCTCATTTATAGAATTAAAAAATATATAAGTAAATTAATGAAATATTCAATTAAATTTTCTGACTTTACAACAAGACTCTGAGGAGCTCTCATGATGCAATCTGCCGCGTTGGGTCGAGTAATTCCTGCGGTAGAGAGAGAGGGAGGGAGATTCCATTGGGATTGTTAATCTCATATAGCCTAAGTGACGTTTGATAAACGACCATATTGATATCGTTTCATACACACACACACCACAAACACACACCACGCACGCACACACACACACTACACACACACACCACGCACAAATAATAATAAAAGAGAGAACGCTGTACTCGTTACATGTGGTGGCGGCTGTACTTCATCACATTTGACACAATAATTATACATATACATACATATGTATATATATATATATATATATATATATATATATATATGCATACATATGTATGTATATATATATATATATATATATGCATTCATATGTATGTATATATATATATATATATATATATATATATATATATATATATATAATCACATGAAGAATCGTCACCCCAGGCTTCGACAGGGTAATAATTCTTCATTTGGGCTATCCTAGGGTGACAATTCTTCATGTGGGCTATCCTGGGGTTACGATTCTCCGGTTGTATAAGTTGATAACAGTAAGCATAATCCTCATTCAACCTAACCTAACTTAATCTTTATTCCACCGTTGATATTCGGCCTACTGGGGTGACAGTTCTTCAGGTGCGATCTCGTGGGGTGACGATTCTTCATGTGGGCATTCTGGGATGACAATTCTTCATGTGAACCATTTATTATTATTATTATTATTATTATTATTATTTATTATTATTATTATTATTATTATTATTATTATTATTATTTTGCACACCAAATATCTTAGGTCAGTTCCAATTTCTGTAATTGTTGCCACATTAACTCCCAGTTTTACGAAGTCACAATTTTAAAGGCTTTTGGTGACGCCCCTACGTAACAGAGTCACGCATTTATTATTATTATATATATATTATTCTTATGCGATTTGAGACCCTCCTCTCGTTCACCTCCAACCACATTACCCACCCAACCCATTCTAATCCAACCCATTGTAACCCACCCCACAACCATCTCATCCCCACCCCATTCCATTCCCATTCTATCCCAACTCTCCCCATCCCCTGCCTCTCCCAACCCATCCCCATACCATCCAACCACATCCCCATCCCTGTTCCAACGCAACCAAACCAAACCCAACCCAACCCATTCCAATCCAATCTACCCACTCCCACCCCGCCCCGTCCCAGGAGCGCCTGATACGGGGGATGGGAGGGGGGGGGGTTGCTGTCCCCTTTGGGGGGGGAGGGGTGTTTTTTATGTTAAACGATACAGAGGTGATAGTGCCCAGGTAAAGGTGTGTGTGTGTGTGTGAGAGAGAGAGAGAGAGAGATATTCACCATGGTCTTGGATCACGTGTTGGATTCGTGATCAACAGCTATATCCCTCCCGGAGGAGAGCTCAGGTCATATGTGACCGATCTATGGGCAATGCTGTCACCTTACACGCACACACACACCCAAATCTCCGACCACAAGAGTTGGAATAACGACCCGCAGCGCAGCGATACTGAAATTATTTCAGCCCTGGGCGGGATTCGAACCCGGACTGCCGTAGTGGCGGCCGGGAACTCAACCAACTGCGCCACGAGTCGTGTGTGTGTGTGATTCACCTTGACCTTTGGATCACGTGTTGGACTCGTGATCGACAGCTATTTCCCTCCCAAAAGAGAGCTCAGAGCTCGTGTGACCGATCTATGGGTAATGCTGTGACCTTACACGCACACACACACCCAACTCCCCGCCCACGAGAGTAAAGGGCCATTTGCACAGTCAAACGGTTTGTCTAAAGTGTTTGAAGTGATGTTTGATCGTGTGAATGGGGTATTTGGTGGTCAGACACGTTTGTCAAACGTGTTTGACAACCAAACACCCCCATTCACACGGTCAAACATCACTTCAAACACTTGTTTGGCAAACTAGGTTTGACAAACCGTTTGACCGTGTGAATGGCCCTTAACTCCCCGCCCACGAGGGTGTGCGTGTATAGGTATGTGAGGAGGAGGGGGTAGCCTATCACACACAGGGACAATGGGCAGAGACGACGCCTCCGGTTCGAACCTTAACGGAAATGACCACTTTATCAAAACATTTGGCTCCGACAGTCCGTTCAAACACCCCCCCCCCACACACACGTATATGAACTGTGAGCTCTCTTCCGAGAGGGAAATCGCTGTTGATCACGAGTCCAACACATGGTCCAAGACCATGGTGAATCTCTCTCTCTATCTCTCTCTCTCTCTCACACACACACACACACACAAACACGCACACACAAACACACGTTTCCCTGGTCACTATCCCCTCTGCATCGTTAAACATGTCGACTGATCTTCATGGGCAATTTTGGATGACAAAAAGTTAAATGACGATTTCTCACTCTCTCCTTCCTCTCTCTTTTTCCCCTCTCTTCCCTGTCTCTTTCTCTCTATTCTTTTCTCTCTTTCCTTTCCCCCTCTCTCTCTTTCCTCTCCCTCCCTCCCACCCATCTCGCACTCTTCTCCGATTCCCAACAGTAACTGTTACCTGCCCCAGCTTTCCAGTCCCCAAATGGAGCACAAGTGGCGGCTGCTCGGCGCCTCCTGGCGTATGAGGCTCCTCACCTTTGTTTCTCCCTGTGACGGAGTTGAGGGGAGTGTGGGGGGGGGGTTCGTTTGAGAACTTCCCGTTTTCTATTGCATAACGAGTGAGATTTGGTTAATCTTTCCCCCAGATGGAGAGGCGGGGAGGGGAGGGGTAGCCATCACATCTCAGTGGAGTCCTTTGGTTCCGTATCAAATGCTAATGATGAGTGAGGCTGGGATCACACACACGCGCACACACACACATACACACACACACACACACACACACACACACACATACACACACACTCACGTACACACACACATACACAAGAAATTAGGTAACATATCACAGGAGTGGGAACCATATTTCAGGGATAATTGGAATTCTTTGGAAAAAGCTCAAATTGTGTGTGTGCGGGTTGTTCATTACGTTTGTGTATGTACATATGTATTCCTTACTCGATATCTGTGTATCATTATATGCATAGCTGGGCGCGTTCCTATATGCATTCCGCTTTAGTTTGGCCGCGGTTAGCGCTCCCAAACTATTAAAGCTTAAGAGACAGGTTCATACCGAAATAAAAGTCTGGTAGGCCACATACTATACCAAAGAAAATTTCGTAGGCCACATCCAAAAGGTAGGCCACTTACTATACCGGCAACTATATTGCCTTAATAGTTTGGGAGCGCTAACCGCGGCCAAACTAAAGCGGAACGCACCTAGGAACGCGCACAGCTCTGATTATATGTATATTCGACTTTGAGTACACGAATAGTTGTTTATCCCAGGTCGACTGAGAAGGTTTTGGATTTCTTTATTTGTTTTATTTCATGTATGAGAATATAACTTAGAAGTTAGAACACCAAAAATGCACGTTTGTAGCATTTGATAGTCTTGATTTTATCCAGATAGCATGATCTTAAAAGTGTCTGATAGTAGACGAACCTTTCAATGTCGTAGTTACATCTTCAACCGCTAGGGTAACTGATGACGTAAAGTTTGTTGTTTACGTTCTTGGACATGGCCAGCGATACGAAAGTGACTTCACATCAAGTGAAGAAGACTTATCGGATTTGGATGCCAAGCTTCCTATTTACAGGCAAAAGTTTCAAGGATTCATGAATTACAAATTTAATTTATATGTGATAAGTTACAATAAAACAGGCCTATGTAGCAAAGAGAATAGAGAAATAATTTGACAGAGGGTGAGAGGAAGGCTAACAAAAGATACTCGTAGACATGGCTATAAAATTATCTGCCATAGGTAGTGGTTGCTGTGAGGGTAGAGAAGCCATCAATCATGTGCCTGGAACTGTCACCATGGTCACTTTCACATTCCATCTCAATTTCGCTGGTAGTGGTACTTGCAGAAGGTGAATATTCATCATAGGCACTTTGTAACATCTGAAAAAATTAGGTCTATATCAGTACGAATTCCTCCCTTCTGGTCCAGGACAATTAGGCTTAACTCCTTCTGGGGTGGTGATGGTGGGGGAGCGGGGGGTGATTCCACTTATTTGACTCTCAATAAACAGACTTTAATTTGGTTGACTCCAATTGACATGACGTGGTCATAGGCCTATTATGGAAGCCCCTGTCATCATCGTCATGCCTGTCACACTAGCTAGTTTATATCTGCTTAGCCTATATCTTCTTAAGCCTAGCCCAAAAATCGTTAGTCAAGCCCAACCATGTTTGTTAACGATTGTCAGTGACAGCGTAGATAACACAGGCCTACCTATACACATGACACAGATTAATACACCTACTTCCAGGCGTTGTCTTTTTTCAGTAGCAGTGTTCCTTCGACGGCGTTTGCTTGCCTAACTTGGGGTCTTGTCGATGACAAAAATTGTCGGTGTTGCATCTTCTTTTAGAATGGAATTCATGCTAATTTCTAGTGACTCGGCAAGGCCAAAGTCCAGAATATACTTTTTTTTATGTTTCAGAGTTTCGCTTTCAGTCCAGGCTTCCATGACTCGTGCCGTCTGCACCGAATGATCCAGTCCTTTTTGCGAACAGGATCTTTCGGAAAAGAATGAAAATTAAGTCCATCCGCAGCAAAAAGTTTCGTCGAATCACTGTTGCAATTTGCGGCAACACAATAAACCATTTTCGAACTAAATACTTGATAAAACCTTGCTAACACATGAAATATGACAGATCACTGATTAAGTTGACAGCGCAGCACGGCATTTTATAGTGCACGCATATGGATGCATCAGAATGTAAACAGCGAGGTTGACGTCACAGCCTTACGAGAACAGCCGAAGATCGGCGAAGTTCGTCTGCTACCGAAATCTTGATAGGCCTTTATATCACATTGCTTAGTAATTAGGATTTATTTTTGCTTTTTAACAAAAAGTGACTAAACCATACATCTAGCAAATATTCACCACCTCTTTGAAAACCTCAGTTGACCTTTTAAACGCTACGAATGTGCACTACCGCTCAGTATAGACGTATGAATTCCCAACGTAAACATTGTAGGCTACGTGAATCGCTTCCCAAGATGAATATATCAACGCCTTAATTTAATGTCTGAAGCTCTGTTATTGCTTACCAAAGGAAATTACCCAAAGTCTTCTTTGATTGTTTGTGTTTTTTCGTTCCCTAAGGATATGAAGGTCGTTTATGTGTTATGCAATTGCATCCCTGGCATTCATAATCCCACATGCTCCTTTCATTTTCTTCACATCTCTCTCTCTCACACGAACACACACGCATAGGTATACACACACACGTAATACGTGTAAATGCACATAAACGTGTACGCACATGCACACATTAAACACACATACTTATACACACACACAAAGATATAGATTAAGTTGGAACCGTACATGAATAGTCTAGATATGTTAGAAAATAAGAGAATAGGATACAGGAGCCAACGAACGTTGCTCCTTTCCTGTATACGTACTACAATTAGGTAAATACACACAGTATGCTTAATTGGAGAGAAGGACATGGAACCCAATGAGCAATGCTCCTCTCCTGTATACTACATTTAAGTAAATATACCAAAAGGTCATTTCCCCTTAGAAAGAGGGGAAGTTAAATCAAAGCATACACCCATTCCTTGCCCATTCAAAAACCCTTTCATTATTCCTCTCAACTCAGATCCTTTTTGAGGTAGGATTTATTTTACCTGTGAGTTATGGGGAAGGGATCTGAGAGGAGATCGTTAATTGATTTCCACATCGTATTTGACCAGTGAGGGTGAGATCTTTTGTATGTTTGGGGAGGGTCTAGTGGTGTGGTTATTACAGCAGATTGTTAATGATAGACACAATTGAAAAATATATATAGAATGATAACTTATCCAAATTTGCTGATCAGTTTGATTCATTTACAGTATTATGTACGTTAATGATATGGATGTGTAAATAATGTTGTATGCCTACTGCACTGCAGAAGAGAGAGAAGGAAAGGGATATAGGGGGTGTTGAAGTCAGAGTTGCAACCGTAAGGGTGACGGTTGTACTTTAAAAACTTTTTGCCACCCCTAGTGAATGCTGTCTACCACTAGAAGGTCGATTTTGACCTGGTTTTCTAGGTAACCTTAGGTGTCTTAATAGGTAATCAATAAAATCTAGTTTCTGTGAATATAGCTACCGAAGTTATTTTCTAATAGAAGGTATTTCATAATGATAGTGTTTTTCAAGGCTGGTGAAAGGTTTTAAAAGTACAGCCCTAAAATTTCCTGGAGTTGGAGTTGGATATTTTTAAATACAATTAAATCCAACTCCACAACCCTAGTCTCCTACATGAAGGATTGGTTGATTAAATTAGTGAATAATTGTGCATTTCTCAAGTAACTTATATGCTGGCATATATGGTAGATGTACTTTGAATAAATGTATTTTTATACCTACTCCAACTCTTGTAACCCAGTGATTGCCTCTAACTCTGGCTTCTCACCCCTGTGCACACAATATGCCAGTAGAGCAAAAATTATATCTCCAACAAAAACTCGGGGGAAAATTATTATTTTATTTCATAACCATAACATGTATGAACTGTGACTTGACAAAAGTTCCGACCACTATTTTCTTTAACAACAGCAGGTTATGCAGTAACACCCTATGAAAATCACGACCTGCTGAGGAAATTGCAGAGCAGGCGAATGAAAGCAAAACATCATTTTGAACTATTTTCTGCTAAAGCAAGTAAGTCTTGTCATTCAGGATTAGTGTTTGGTATCGCTCGTCTATGCAATAAGATTTTAGTTTTATATTTGAGTATTCGTAACATCTTCATTTTACATTTGCATAATGACTTAGTATTGCATTCTGTTTTGTATCAACTATAGTTCTAGCTTATTGCGGTAAATTTGCATTTATGGCTGCAATAAGATTCTAGTTTTATATTTGAGTATTCGTAACATCTTCATTTTACATTTGCATAATGACTTAGTATTGCATTCTGTTTTGTATCAACTATAGTTCTAGCTTATTGCGGTAAATTTGCGTTTATGGCTGCAAGCTGCAGTGTTGAGCCATTATTGTTTGGCCATCTGCATGAGAACTTTGATGAGGGCTCATATTAGTCTTACTTCCAGACCCTCTTTTGTCCTAGTTTCTTACTTTGAATTAAATATTGCTGCTATGTTCAACCCAGTGACATATGGAATTAGTTCCAGTTATTGACAGGTGATTTTATGAAGTTTACTGGAAGAATCTTAACTGAAGGTCCAGTGATGGGTACCAGCCATTGATAGTCCTCTGAAGTGAATATCAGAGAAATTCTTTTTGCCACCCTTATTGAAAACATAGAAACGGTCCCACACTGATATTATACAGACAACACTCCAAAGTTTGTTCCTAGATAGATCTATAAGAGTTTATGACTCTTGCTGCTTACTGTGGGGTTGTGGATTTATTTCCAGACAGTGAAAATCAAGGCAACTGTAAGTAATATTTTCTGGACTAAAGGGAATTTTTATCACTTGAAAGCCATTTCATTGCGGACAGAATCATCTCCTTATTGCCTTTCTTCAAAACCTATTAACACCTTGACCTTCATCTGGGGGGGGCCATGGTTTCAGTCAGTAAAAATTAAGACAATATTTTTATCATTTACTCCAGAATCCATCCCAGAGCTTCACAAAATTGCCTGTCAGCCAAAGCATTTAATATGCTGTATGTCATTATTTGGAAAAGGTCATAAACTTGTCCACTTAATACATATTAAGCATTAATACCATGCCAAATGTATTAGCTAATATTCATAAATATTTGTACATATTATAACAAGTAAATTAATGTTCTCTTTGGTTCTAATAAAACTATTTTTGTAATAGAGGAAAGAAAACTCCGAATTGCAGCAAGTTTGAATAATGTCGACACGGTGGAAAAACTCTTGCGAGAAAATGTGAATCCTAAGGTGACCGATGACAAACAAAGATCTCCACTTCATATTGCTGCTTCAAAAGGCTATACAGATGTAGTAAGGTAAAGGTATTCCTCCAGTCTTTTAATGGAATACAAGGTTTATCATGGAATTGTTGATTTCATAGTCATTTGTTATGACAGAAGTTATTAGATCTTTGAGTTATTTGTTAAACTCACAAATATATATATAATTTTTTTCTAGACTTCTACTTCAGTATGGGGCCGATCCCAACCAAAAAGATGCCATTGGAAATACAGCCCTCCACTTAGCAGCCTGCACCTCTCATATCCCAACTGTTACACTCTTACTCAAAGCTGGTCAGTATAAAACACATACTATAGTTGGTGCCCACATCACATATATTTTGGTTTTTAAGTGCACAGATAGGGCTGATGGAAGAGCATTGGGATGGTTTGAACACGTGGAAAGAATGAGTGAAGAATGATTAGTAAAGAGGTGTGTAAGGCAGAGGTAGGGGGAGTGAATTTGAAGGGAGGACCAAGGATGAGATGGATGGATGGGATGAAGGGGGGCATTGAGAAAGAGGGAATATCTGTTAAGCAAGGAAGGGAGAAGGCTGGAGATAAGGATGAGTGAAGAGTGGCTGTGTATAGATGATACTGTTATGCAAGGAAAAGAGGGGGTAGGGGGTGCTTGTGTATGAATGATATTATGACACAGCCTGAAGGGATTTCTCTCTATCTTCTATCATTCTGCATAAGAGGATGGAGAAAGGGGTCACCAGTTAAGTGAAATAGCCTTGCTGTGTATGTACTGTCTCTTGCTACAATACTTCTGACCCAGAGCAGTGGGCAGAATACAGGAATGACCTGTCATCCATGAGGAGCTAAGATGAGAGGGAGGAAGGGGAGAGTGGAGAAAAGTGGAATGGATGGGAGTGGGTGCATGTCTTTGACTTGGCTACCTCCCTTATAAGGGGGAAAAGGCTCTTGGTACAGGGATAGATAGAAATGCACAGCAGCTGGTTTTAGTTGTGTCAGTAATTTTCAACTTGGATTGGAGGGACCAGTGATGAGATTCTATAAAAGATGGTCCAGTGAGATGAGCATCGGTAAGCATCATCTTCACATTACATGACCAACATCATTTCAGTCCAGAGATGCAGCTTCAAGGGCTGGGCCATAGCCAGGAATTAAATTTTGGTGGGCTAATCATGCCTTATGGGGGGGGCTGCCACTGTACTGTGCCCACACACACTTCTATATCAGAATCATTGATAATATTTGATATGCCTATAATGAGAACTACAATTTCATATTCTATGTCTTCTTTTCTGCATGAGGGGAAGGAGTAATTGGACCATTGAATGTGGTACAGATGAGAACATAAAGGAAGAGATTGGTAGTGTTTTTTGTAAGAAGAAAGATGGATATGTTAGTGTAAAGTGAAATGAAACTGAAAGGGAAAGGTAAAAGAAGTGTCATTGAGGATGATAATGTGGGCAAAAGTGAGATTGGGATGGGAGATATAGGAACTTGTGAGAGCGTATGGCCCTGATAGTGAGAAAAATAAAGAGGAGAGAGAAGCATTTTGGATTTATTTGGATGAGTGTATAGAGTTTTAGGAGGAATGTAATAGAGGTGTTGGAACTTTTTAAGATAAACATTGATACAGTAAACTAAAATAACAAACTTGACTAAACACTGATGCAGTAATATAAAATAACAGACTCAACTAAATCTTGATTGATTTTTAGATTTAAAAAACTTTTATTTCTTACTATTGGTCCATGGCTTACAGCATTACACGGAAACACAATCGTGTGTGTAAAACATAGGTAGAATGTTCTAGTACTTCCAGTCTCAATTTATCGGCCTAGCATGGTGTTTCCTGTTGTCTAGTCTTCCAATCTCATCTGATATGTAGCTTGAATTATCAGCAAATAGGTTCTTGTAAATGTTCATTCCATCTGTCATATCATTTATGTATTCAATCAATCAAAAACGGATGGGTTGATTGTCATTTATGTATGTTGAACAAGAAAAAGAGAATGCAAAAGACAGGAATGAATGGAGAGTGGTTGTAAATGGGTGAGAAAAGGACACAGCCTGAAGAGATGTTAATTTTGTCTTCTCAGTAAATTTCTTGAGTGGATAAGAAGGGGAGGTCGCCATGTAATGAAGCAATGAGGGTAAAACAGGTCCAGTTGCTGCATTGCCTTTATTTTTCTAGTTATATTATACGGGAAGGGGAGCTATGCTTGTAGTGACCCGTCTTTGTATCTCACAATATCTAGTTTGTTCTTAAATTCTTGTACAGTGTTCGCACACACTATTGTTTCGTCCAATTTGTTCCACACATCCACCACTCTGTGTTTTTTTTTTTTTTTTTTTTCTCTCTCCAGATGTCTTCTATAACTATCCTTTTTGAGTTTCTTTTCATGTCCCCTTGTGTTTCTTTTATCCCACTGTGACCCAGGCATTGTGGTGAGTGACAGGGATGACCTTTCCATGGGGTGCTGAGGTAGGAAGGACAATGAATGGGATTGGGATGGGTGCAGAGTGGGTTTATGCTCTGAATCAGCCAAAAGGAAAGGAAACTTTTTGGTATATGTATACATACATGCATATACCAAAGGCTTTTTCCCCCTTACAAAGGAGGTAGCCAAAAAACAAAGGCATAAAAACCACTCCCACCCATTCCATCCCCACATACTCCACTCCCATCCACCCCCTTCCCTTCCTTTTATCTTGGCTCCGCCTGGATGACGGGTCAGGGATGCAGCTCACCCACTGCCTGAAGGTATATGTATATAAGAACATTATCAGTGACAATGCCAGTCCCTGTGGGACCCCACTATTTACATCCCTCCAACCTGATCTTCAGTTCTTCATGCCATCTTCATTAATCTATTCCTCAAGAAGTGGGTCTATTGACAGATACCTGCTTGTGTTTTTGGGACGTGGGCATCGGAGAGAATTGTCTCTCTGTCACTTGTCTTCAAAATCTGTGAATATCCTCACCTCTATCTGAAGATACATAAGCAAGTTAGACATATTAGATATGTCAAAAGTTGAAACATTGCTAAACAACATAGGTGAAATAATACAACTTCAAATAAGATATATAGTTATGAGGAAAGTGCCTAAGAAACAAACAAGATAGGAAGTGAAATTAAAAGATTCCTATACATCTACAAACAGGATAGGAAATTTATTTAGAATCATTAAGGATTAGGAAAAATATGATACCGAAAATAGATTACTTTCATATGAATCTGAGACAAAACAGAAGCTAAAGAGGTGAAACAAACTCGTCTTGCAATTGGCCATCACGCGATATTCTTTTCTTGACCTATGAGCTCGGATTCAAGCTCAAGCAAAGAATTTACATAATTTCTTGAGAGCCTCCATCAAGAAGAAAGTATTTGCCTAAGGATATTTCAAAAGGAGACAGTCCTCTCATAGAGTTAGAACCTTGTACTTGCATGTGAGTTATGTAAGTGTAAAGAGATTTTGTATGATTAGTCAGCTTAAATCACAACAGCATGAAGAGTATGGAGCTGTAAAATACATTAAGATTAGTGCTATTTCCTTTCCAAGGGGGAAAAGAGATACCATACAATACTCTTACTTACAGACTAAAACGGATAATCATTCTTCTATGGATAACCTTATACATAGGAGTTCGGCCAGCTACATAGAAACTTGGGTGTCATCCATTCCCCTCCATGGTTCCCTACGTGTAGTGAAGGACACCCTCATAATACATCTCCCCTTCTATCACCTGCTCTGGCTAGGAGAAATAAATGACCCAGCCCTGCACAGCCTTTCCCATATCAACACTTAACTAGGTGAGATCCAGCCTGCCCCATATGTATCTAGGGAGTTAGCTCAACAGATATCTTTATTATTGAATCTCAAGGTTAATTGAACTGATCCCCAGTTCAGAAAGTAAGTTAGGCTGGTCTCCAGAACATGTTAGCCAAGTGCCCAGGCATGCACTAAGAGAGGACTGGTTAATGAAATAGGATCCTGATTGTAGTTATTATTTGGCATTGCTACTGAGGAAGATATACAACTAGATTGCTCCTTGTCAGTATTATAACTAAGACAGACTGTCAGCAAGGTCAGGTTGTAGCTCCTATGTATCAGTTAGAACAGACATTCAAAGTAGACAACATAAATTAACTTAAAGTAAAGTTTGATAATTGGAGACAGAGACAAGACCCCTTGATCATAGTTCTTATCCTTTATATTAGAATTAGGTAAATATAAACAAATTGCATTAGCACACTTCACATTCAGGTCACTACTCTACACTGAAACAACCAATACAGAGTTAGCCTAGCAACACATGCTAGATTCCCTAGATGTACTCGTAACTACCACATAGTAGACACAGAGTACATCTCCCATGGCCAGTTTCATGGGTCTCACACACGAGAGAACCATGGCAGCGGATTAATTGATTAATGGAACTCAACTCATTGGTTTTCTATTACGTACATACATATACTAGAAAGCCCTTATCCCTGAGAAGTGACCAGCCAAGCCATGTACCCACCCTTCACATATCCCATACCCATCCACTACATGTTTGTTTTCCCTTTTGATTTTAGCTCCTTGTGGATGAAGAGCCATCCCTCTCCCCCACCCATTGCCTGTATCAGAAGCAATGCAGCAAGACACAGCACCTTCACAGCAGGGCCCAACACTCAAAGCTGATTTATCCCTTCTACTTCATTAACTTTATTACATGGTGATCCTCCTCCCCCCCCTCATCAAGACCTGTTTATCATCCATTCAAAACCACTTTCCACTCATTTGTCTTCTCTTCCTTGCTCAACATACATTCCCTTTGTTTTAGTGCTGGATGGTGATCTGAATGCAGTCATGGGATTTGGAGGAGTAGTGAGTTTGATTGTCTTGAAATACTTGTTTTTTAATCTGAGAAAATATGTATTTCTATATGAGTGTGTTGTATGGTGGAGGTGGTAGTTTGTAAATGTTTTAGTAGTATTGTTGGTGCAGTTCTTTGTTGCATTCATTTGGTTGTATTTATGTTATATAATAGATGGGGGAGATTGAGGGCTCTTATTTTCATGCGGTGATTTATAGGGAGGATTTTGGTTTCTGTAAGCAGATGTTCTCTTTGGGGTAGTTTTGGTGCATCATGTCATAATACACAATGCATTGTTTTGTGCAGTTTGTAGGGTGTCTACAACATATTTGTTTTCTTGATTGTTGGGCAGCATATGCACTAGTTTGATGTAATGAGGTGGATGGGTAGTGTTGAGGGCTCTTGTATTGAACTGTGTACCAGTCACACTCATATCATTTTCTATGTGTAGGTGTTCATTTAGAGTGGTTTTGGTGCAGCTTTATTTTATACAGTTTGTATAGTGTTTATGTTGGTTTTCCTTATTATTGGAAACCATGCTGTAGTATTGTATTCAAGTGTAATTCTCAATTTATTTATTTTTTTATTATTATTATTATTTTTTTTTTCTTCTTCTTCTTCTTCTTCTTCTTCTTCTTCTTCTTCTTCTTCTTCTTCTTCTTCTTCTTCTTCTTCTTCTTCTTCTTCTTCTTCTTCTTCTTCTTCTTCTTCTTCTTCTTCTTCTTCTTCTTCTTCTTCTTCTTCTTCTTCTTCTTCTTCTTCTTCTTTTTCTTCTTCTTCTTCTTCTTCTTTCTTCTTCTTCTTCTTCTTCTTCTTCTTCTTCTTCTCCTTCTTCTTCTTCTTCTTCTTCTTCTTCTTCAATTCAGCTTGAAAGAAAGTTCTCTGTAAGGAGGCACTGTCTTAGCCCTCTCTGAGAGGAATTTGTGATGTTGAACTGAATCACTTAGTTGTGCCTAGATAATTTGAATCTTTGAAATTTTATTGTACTGCAATACAGTGCTGTGTTTCAATATATCACTATATTGCACAGTATTTACACTATAACATGTAGTGCAGTTTTAGGAAATATGCAAAAAGCCTTTTATGAACTGGAAAATTATGAAATTATGTGACATATAAATGATTGTCAGGCCCTGAAAACATCTGATATATCTAACATACATTCTCTGTTTTCATCTTCTCGGATATCCAGTTTATATAGGTATTATCAGATAATATTGTATGTTATCATAGCAAGTTAAAAATTGATCATTTTTGGCCCCATTATATTTTTGTGAATATGACTTTATAAATGCATGATTTCCTTAACCACTTTGGTACGATGACCCCTACAGAGATGTCATGAAGAGTGAGTGGGTACACAAGGATGCCAGTGTCGGTGTTTTAATTATGTATATTTTTTGTAGTTATACATGAGGTACCCCTGGATTTTGTGAACTGTTTTGATCATGTTTTCTGTGTTTATTATTACTCAGAGTAAAAGATAACAAGTAATACAGCAGCAACTTTATTTTTTATAATGTGGGTAGTGTGATGCAGCGTACATATGGCAACCAATGCTGCACACAAGAATTTGACTTGTATTGAAGTGGTTAATTGTAATTTTTATTATTTTTTATTAGTTATTTTTATAATTGTTAATTGCGATTTTTGTTATTTTTCATTATCAATAGGGACAAATGTGGAACAGGCTGATAACCAAGGTTACTCTCCATTACACTTGGCCTGCTCAAAACTCAAACTCCTCCAGCGAGATTCAAATGCTTCTTCACTACAAATCAAAAGCCAAGTTCAACAGGTATTTAAAAAAATATTTCACAAATGTATATTGTTATCTTTGACAACTTTCATTGTATTCAATGGTCTGCAAGTGCATCACACCATTTCAGTAAGCAAATTGATGCGTAAGATGTTTCATATTTTGTATTACTGTTTTATATATCCTTGCGACAACTGATTCAACCCTTAGCATACTATGATGCCAATGTTGGCATCATGAGCCATGAGTGGGTATATGAAGATGCCATCATCATTGTCCTGATTAAGTTTAATTTGTGGTTATAGCTGAGTGACCCCTGTATTCTGTGAAAATGCTTGATCACGTTTTATGTGATCATCAACATTCAGGGTGAAAGAGAATGAATATTACAGCTGTAACCTTATATTCTATAATGCGCATATTGTGATACATCATCAAATCATTGTACATTAGGCAGCCTAACACTGCATACTAGTATTGGGCTCATATTGAAGAGGTTAATAGTCTTTGCATGGTGCTGTTGCCCAGAGAGTAAATGACCATCCCTGAAATACAGTGACATTGTCACTGTAGGCTGTCACTATCTATCCCTATAGGAAGACATTTTTTTAATCAGAAATAATTTTGATAATATTTTTTATGTTAAGGCTAAGGTAAAAGGGAAAGCAAGTGGATGGATGTGGATTGGGTGAAGGGTTGGTTCATGCCTTGGCTGGATACCTCCTTTATAATGGGGAACAGTCCTTTTGGTATGTGTATATATAATATATATATATATATATATATATATATATATATATATATATATATATATATATATATATATATATATATATATATATATATATATATATAAATATGTACTTTCCTGAAGAGGGCTACAGTTGATAGCCAAAATATAGGAATCTTCTTTATTCAAAGTTTTTTTTCCTCCGACTCTGAGTTTCCTGTGTGATATATATATGTATATATGTACCAAAAGGCCTGGGTCTTACTACATTGTTTCTGACCCAGGGCAGTGGATGAGATACAGGGATGACCCGTCATCCAGGAGGAGCCAAGATAAGAGGGAGGGAGGAGGGTGAATGGGAATGGAGTAAGTGGGGATGGAATGGGTGGAAGTGGATTTTGTGCCTTTCTTTTTTGGCTACTTCCCTTATAAGGTGGAAAAAGCCATTGGTATATATATGCAAGTTTTATATAATGATAAAAACAAATAACAGAATAATTGATTTAGATTTTTGTTTTGTTTTCTTTTTTCAGGTTATTGACATGATGAGGACATACCTTCAACGGTCAGGTAACATACAAGAAGTTGAGCTTTTGTCATCATTTTCAAATCAGCTATCACTCTCAGACTCAAGAAAGGATGTGGAGAAAGATCTACAAGCCTTACTCCATTCACTGCAAGATCTTGATCTCTCTAAATCAAAAATTAGTTAGATACAGGAGGGAAGAAGCTTTTGTAGTAAAAAAAAAACATTAATTGGAAGAGAAATTTTATACCAAAGGTTGATCAGTGTTCATGTAAGCCAAGGTAGGATATGCCTTATTTCATAGTTATCTTCAATAAAGGAAACAGAGTAATCTCCCACTTTTAATTTTATTCTTGTATATGTTATTGAAAAATTCATAAATATTTATGTTGTAGAATCACAGTTCTTAATATTGTACAGAGAATATAACATCATTCTGGGATTTTGTCTAGTTATAAGCAGTCATGTTAATGACTGAATGGCAGGTTTAATGTGAATATGAAAGGTGAGAGGCTGGAAGAAGTGAAGTTTTAGATAATTGGGGTTGTATGTGCAATTGAGTGGAGTAATAAATGTTGAAGTCAATTATAAAGTAAAGGAAGCAAGTAAATATCTTGGTGGAATGAAAAGTGTTATGAAAAACAGGTATTTAGGGAATGATATAAAGAGAAAGGTGAGTGAAGGAGTGATTGTACACACAAAGAAAGGAAGAGTCTGGTTTTGTTTTGAGATATGAGGTGTTCAGAAACAGAAGGGCACCCTGCTACTTTTACTTGTTTGAAGTTAACCACAGATTGTGAAAGGTGTAGGCATCCTCTATATATATTAATGCTTAACTCAAAACCAGTGAAAGTGGCAAGGATGCCCCTCTGTTTCTGAACCCTTCTATATGATAGGTGTCATGAAAATAGAAATCCAGAGATGAGATAGAGAATGGGGTGGAAAAGAGCTGTCAGATTAGGTACGTCAAAGGGTGGGGAGGTAGTTTGATTATGTGGCAAGAATGAATGAGGAAAGACTAGTGAAGAGAATGTTAAAAGCAGAAGTGGATGGAGTGGGCTTGATAGGAAGACCACAAATGAGGTGGATGGAAGGGGTGTAAGGGGGTTTTGGATGCACATCCTTGTATTATATTTCATCACTAATAACTAATTTTATCTTTGAGGACAATATCTTACTGAAGAGGTGTAGTCGTAAAGGTGGTATAGAAGAGATTTAAGATTAGCAGGAAGGAACAACATTGGAAGTATAGAAATGATCAACATTCTTCTTTGAATGGAAATTAGTCTCCAGTCTTTGGGGGAAGGATGTATGACTCTGGCTCATAGGGATGTCACTGAAGTTCCTAAAATATTAACAACTTAATATTATATAGTCACTACCCCATGCAGGGTCCAATCCCTGAACTGTTGGTAGATTGACATTTGGTGAAGGAATACCTCCAAGTTTGTGGTATGATGACCGTTTCTGTACAAGAACTGAGGAATATGTTACAGATGAGTTGGTATGGATGTACCACTGTCATCCAATAGGTGTTCTACAGGTCTAGCCTGATGTTCTGTCTTGTGCTACCAGAGCTAGTTCGGGATGTTATGTCTTTGCCTACCTGTTATATTAGGTAGGCAGAGGAGTAATCGGAGATGGTCAGCAAAAAAGACATTGGCTAGGATGTTGAAATTTTTCATCTGCATTTGTGGGCCAAAGACAGTGGTTGTATATGGCACACAATGTAGCGACCAGTGTATTGATTTTCATGCAGAAAGTCCAAGCTCAAACATGCTTACAGCTTGAAAATTTTACTATTACTGTAAGCTGTTACTGTCCCCCTTGAGCTCTGATCTCATCTGAGAGAGTAACAGTTGTTGATCACAAGTCCAACACCTGATCCAAGTTCATGGTGAATCACACAGAGTGAGTAGTATGTTTGTTGCCTGCCAGGGAAGTGAAGAGAAGTAGGCAGTGTAGCACTAAAGTTACATTTGAGGAATTTGATGAGACATAGATTTGGTGGATGCAAAATGAACTGTTAAATTAGAAGTTGGAGACTTGAAAATTGGGAAATGAGTAAGTGCTGGAGTTAGGTCCAAGTATGAGGTTAAAGTTATCAGTAAGATATGCTGAAAACTCATAATTGTCTTGACTGTAGGAGGAGTGATCTAACTGGGAGCAATTACCCAGTCAGGTAAAATTGAGGATGGCTATGTTTAAGACCACCTTTTCTAATCCCCCTGCTCATGTGAGACAAAGAGTGGTTCCTAAAAAGGGCTGCTCATTCATGTGGGTAGCTGTTGAACCATGCTACTCTCTCAGTTCATTGGGTAACCCTTTGTCTTACATTGCTTGTGTGTGGTTCAAGACTGATGGCTACCCCTGATCCTGTCATCACTAGCCTCAATACAAGACATGAAAGGAAAGTTGAGGAGTAATATGAATGCTAACCAATGATAGACGGTTGGAAAGAAGGATAGTAGATGTTAAAACTGGACCAACCTTTTCTGTGAGGTGAAGACTAGTCTTCATCCTTAATATAAATGCTACATAACTCTGGGCCATAAAGTGTCACAAATACCCGATAGCACTGACTGCATTAATCTTATGCAATCAATATCCCCAGATGGGGAGTAGTGCTAAGAGAGAGTCTATATGAGGTGTCTAGAGTTTGAAAAAGCATGCCATTAGCATCCTAACGTTTTTTCAAGAAATGCCCAATACTTATGGTGACAATTAATCTGCCAAATTCCAATATACTTCTCATAATCTTGTTTTAGAAAAGTTCAGTATCAAAATATTTGGAACTTTCTGCTGAACAAGTTAGCATAATCAACGCATCTCTTAGATCTTGAGAGATCAGAATTATGCAATGTAGATTTGAATATTTAAAGATTATGGATGATCTATAGGGATTGTTGTTCATAGATTTATCGATACTCTTGGTCAAAGAGTTTCTTTTGTGGTTTGGTATGATTGGTATTTTTCAAAAAGGTGAGAAATAAAATTGTAGATTCAGATGGTCCTTTTATGTGGTAAGAGCAGAAAACTCGAAAATTAAAAATACCATGGAGTAGCCAGATAACCTTGTATTGTTTGTAATTGACCCATTGGCCTTTTAGAAAATAGGTAATCCCCTTAAATGCCTTGTAAGGTACTTAATTATAAAAAGAAAAAAAAAAAAAAATCACAACCACATGAATGTAACCCATACCGTTATATGTGTTGGATTGAGTGGCACAAAGTAAAACTGTGATAATATGCTCAGCAGATGAGAGTTCCACTGTGTCAGCATTATCATGGGTATGACAGTTAAGAGTTGAGATGTTTCATTAACATGCCTTATTGTTTGCTGATGTAAATTTTTGTTGGAGTAAGAGAAAGAAATGTTTGTACCTACCTACTGTAGGACTGCCTGTATTGTGCTTCCAGCAATCTCACTGGTGTTGGACAATAGTATTTTGTGCTGTAGGAGAGAACCTTTTCATGGTTAAAAAAAATTATTAAACTTAATGATTTTTTTCTTTTATGTCTGTCATTTTTATTTCCATTTTTTCTGCATATGTCCGAAGATTAGGAGAGAGCAGATTGAAGGATTGTTTCTTAAGATGCTGGTTTATTTTTTTGAAATCTTATTTTGCATTGTGAAATTTGTATGTTGTTTCTTATGCTACTGCTCACAAAGACACATGAAAAATATACTTAACAGTACTTTAGGTCTCATTATTTCCTTGCATCTTTATTGTACAAACTATTATGTGTCTAATATTTTCATCTGAAATACAGAAAATTTTATATCTATAAGGAAAAAAGACAAAAAGGTTCAGCAGAATTTAAGTAAATACACTTTTTTTTTTACTTGTTAATTTATGGGACCAATAATGGGTGTCTGCAAGTGGTGGTCATGTGAAATGGACATCAAAGAAAATCATCTCCCTGATGCCCTTCTTCAAAACCTATCAACACACTCGCCTTTGTCTGGAGGTGCAGGCACTCAGTCAGTGGACCAAGACTAGGATCTTTTCTATCAACTTAGACTGTATTTCCTCTACCTTTTCACACTATAAACTGGTGACACAGACAGTCTTATGCGAATGCAGCACAGACAACAGTTCAGCATTTCTTCCCAGAGGGATCCGTGGAATAGCCGGAAACCATTGCCTGCCATTACGAGGGTGCGGGTTTCCAATCATTAATACTTGAAGCAACTGTTATTACTATTATCATTATTATTATTATTATTATTACTATTATTATTATTGCTAATATTTTGAGTAATAATAATAGTAATAATAATGAGTTTTGGATAGATGTGGGGTGTGCCAGGTTTGTAATGGCTTGAATTGACCACCCACTTATGAGGGAAAAAAGGCTTTTTGGTATACATACATATATGTGTGTGTGTGTGCATATATATATATATATATATTTATACATATATTTATATATATATATATTTATACATATATTTATATATATATATATATATATATATATATATATATATATATATATATATATGCATGTGTTATCATTATTATTGCTGTTGTTATTAAATATGATAATACATTTGCTAAAAGTCTCCTTCCCCATTATAAGGGAATGGCCCATAGTACATGTACATATACCCAGTGGTGTGCAGAGGTCTGGTGATGCCAGGAGTCAACTCTTTGATTGTGGGCTTAAAAGATTCAAGCATAAGGCATAGTACTGAGAAATATTATGAGGAAGAAGATATTTTGAAAATGTAAACATAGATAAAACATAAAAAAATTAATTAAATCTAAATATAAATCAACCAAATTTGTTAACTTCTCAAATTATCTGATTGGATGTCCCTCCCCATCTGGATATAAAGCCCCCTTATAAAGTAGGTGGTCAAGTCAAAGTGCATAAGCTGCCCACCCTTCATTTATCCCACACTCGTCTTAAAACCATTTGTTGTCTCTTCTATCTTAGCTCATTTTAGATGAAGGGCCAATAATAATAACTATTTATATACTAAATATATATATATATATACATATATGTATATATATATACATATATATATATATGTGTATATATATATACATATATATATATGTATATAATATATATATATATACACACATATACATTATCATAATTTTCTTTGGTAATGTAAATGCTTAAGAGCTATAATTGCTCCTTTGATTGTCCTAATGGAGTCTTCTTCCCTTTTATTATATTTTTATTTTTCATTAGAAAAGCAGCTTCAGGTGTGAAATTTAGGTTGAATTTCCTCCTGTAGCCTTTAGGCACATGTTTTTTTGCTAGCTTTTAGTATTGAGTTTGTGATCTTTTCATTGGGTTTATCAAGGGATGGGAACTGATTTATGTCAAAGTTTGCCGAGTCCTTTTCTATTTCTGTGTATTTTGGCCATTTTGCTTTGTACAGTAAAATTTGGTTATCTGACTTTCATGGGACCATTGATTGGTCAGATGATCAAATAAGTTGGATGTTTGGACTTTTTTCATACCATAAGTAAAAAATGTAAAATAAGTGTACATGAGTATGATTTTCCTACTGTTGTATCATATCAAATGTACAATGAGGTACAGTCATTAAACATTCTGATAGAAAGCCATTTGATCCATAACAAGATTGGATAAAAAAAAAATAACACAAATTAATAAATAATTAGATAAATGAAATGCTTAGGTGTTTATCTTAGTGAATTTTAATATTTTGAACTGTATTATATTTGTTTACTAATTTTTCCTCATTTTTTCCTTGTGTCCAAAACATCCCAATACTCTATCATCAATCCTACCTTCCAACTCCCTTTTCACATCCTGCTCTCCTCCTCACCTCATTTCTCACTCTGTCTAGCCTAGTAACCCTTACTATACTTCTCAGGCATTTCATTTCAAACACATTTGAACTCCTCTCTTATGTTTCATGTTTCTGCCCCATACAGTGCTGTCGGCACAATCATTCATTTCATATAATCTCCTCTTGCTATCCATTCCCAAAAGTTTATTTCTCATTACACTTTTTAATCCACCAAGGTATTTACCTGTTTTTCCAGTCTACATTCTACCTCCACTCATTACACTTTTTAATCATCAAAAGCATTTACTTGCTTCTCTCAATCTACATTCTACCTCCACCTCCACTCTTCCCTTTCCCACCACATTTGCACCCAAGTATCTTTAACCACTTCCTCCAGTCTCTCTTAACATTAACTTCCAGGCTTCCCCCACCCTCTGCCCTTGTACATCTCATCACCTTTTACCCACATTTATCTTCAATATATATATATATATATATATATATATATATATATATATATATATATTATTATTATTACAAAATAATTCTATCATGACACACAAGCTGACCAAGGTGTTCAGTGGTATAAGACCATAAAAAGTGGACACCTCTTTATCTGTGCTTACACCTCTGGAAGTAAATTGTGTGTGCGCATGGGGATAAACTACAGCACATTACAAAATCTTGATCAATCACGGTAAGTAAAAGAATATAAATAGAATGTGCACATATATAGAAATGGAGCATTTGTGAAGAATGGGACAAATGCTTGAATTATAAAATGCACACGGACCCAATTGCGATACCTCAAAGCCGATAAATGTTGTCACTGATAGCAGGACATGTGTTGCAGACTTACTCCCTCCTAACAGAAACCTTTGAAAATAATAGAGTAATTTGGGTGGTGGAGCTTAGAGCAAAGCTATGGCTCATTATATCTTAATCATATTAGATAAACCAAAATTGGTAAAAGGGTACAAATTAGACACGGTTTTTTGTGTATGGGAACAGGGTGTTAGAGAGTGTGGACAAGTGTGAGTGTTATGTGTCGTATCAGATGTTCATTCTCTGCATGAAGATTGTCAAGACGTCTGGAATGCAGTGTGTGTGTGTGTGTTGGTTAAGTTCGTGACATAACGTAGACCAACACTCAGAACTTTCTGATGTGAGTAGTTATTTTGTGGTCCAACTTAACTGATTCGATCTAGAAGTTTGACATAACACTGGCCTTGCCAGCGCTTGCTGTCAATCTTGTAATTTTTAAGCATTTCAATTTACCCACCACAATCATGGCCCTTGCTATTTAAATGCGAAAGTATGGAGTTCAAATTACGCAAGATAATGTCCAGTGTGCTTCCCAGGACGTTAGCATGACCTTTCACCTGATGTATTTAAAATATATTTCCTAGGTTATTCTGTTTATTATTATAATTATAGCAGTGGAAGCAGGCAGATCGGCATTTTGTCAGACATCAAATATTGATTAGCTTATATTTCAGATACTTTTGAAAAATGCCAATTACTGAGCAATTATCTAGTTACCTTTGCATACACTATTGATTTAATAGTCTTACAGTATTAAACATATCAAATAAATGTTTATTTCATCAGTACGAATTTTGAGTATTTGGACGGACATTAATGATTAGGCAAAATTGCTGATTGGTAAGTGATGGCGCTCGTAGTTCTACCAAAACTTTTCAATGTCTATAGACTCTCTTGTGAAACGTTTTGGCACTGGACTGTAGAGCTTTGGTAGTGAAAAAAGTTCAAACATTCCATCTGAAAATAAGCGGTGAGGGGTTTATAAATTTTGTCATTTTAGAAATTCATTGAATGTGGCGTTATTCTATTTCGGAAAACTAGACAATTATTTCCTAAAAATATGTATCTCTTTAAGGAAAAAAAATATATTACCACTCGAAACCTAATATTTATCTAGATGCTTACTATGGTGACTGGTCCTGTCGGAGGCATTAGGCTTATATCTTCGACCATGCTACCGCCATGAAGACGCTAATATGAGCAACGTCAATACACAATGTGCCAAACAAGTCCAGCCGTAGGCATACCTCTGACTTATTGTCATGAAAATACTGTTTAAGACTAAGACAATAGATTTCTTCATGCGGAATAATGTAAAAAATAAGTCCATCTTCAACCTTATTAATTTTATTATATATAACAGGAAACGCCAATTTACATCCTTTTCCACACGTGTCCGTAAATTGTCCTTTCGAATTATCATGCGCTTGCTGTAGCTCATTTGTATAGCACGAGTCCAATGTTTACATTTTAAATTTTGTAAACATAGCCAGGTGGTGTAGGATACCTAGTATGTATAGATAGCAATGTAAGTATGGCAAGAAACTTTGAGATCTTATCCGTAGCTGCTCCTAGATTTTATAATTCTTGTCGTCAAAGTTTAGGTTTAGTACATTACAAAACACTTAAATGTATTCCGCAGACCAGGCGTACGAGACAACTTAATGCTATTATCATGCTGTTTAAATGATTTGTTTATATAGATAATAGTCATGACTGATATTTAGAGTGTATAGCATACCAGCATGGATAGGTCAAACTTGAAAATTGCAAATCGTGTCTGATGGGACCAGTAAATTACAGGAGTACCCATATTTATACTTTTCACTTTGGCCAAATCCATTTGTAAAAGACTGAATTCCCCAGATCTTATCTTATTGTGTCATCAGGCTCAGCATAAATGACAATGTTGCATATTATGATATTGAATCAGTATAAAGGAAGTGTCAAAACACTGGACCTAGCCAGTTCAAACTCCTAGATATATTATATTGTACATCAAAACATATTCGTTGATATGAGGGATAGTAATAATTGTATATTCTATTATCATTATGATTATGAAAGCATATAATGATATACAAGACTGAAGACAAAGTATGATTATGATATGAAACCAGGGTTAAAGTATGAAATTAAACAATGGGCCATGCTGAAGAACAGTAGTCTTAGGTGTCGGTTTTGCTTATTACAAAGAATCAATAGACCCTATTACCAATTGCTGAAAAAAACAAGCTTTTACAAAAAGTAAATGTAGATTCAGCTCAATGATTAGCTATAGGGAACATCCCTTTGAAACACATTCTCTAATTATCCTTTCATTACCTCAACACATTTTTATCTCCTACATTCTTCCTTGCTCTATAGAAATACCACACTCAGACACTGCTTGGTTTAAAGGTAATGCAACACAATATGGCACATCCACAACAGAACCTAAGAACCAGATCTGTTTTGCCTCACTGCTTCATTATATGGTGACTCCCTCTCCTTCCTTGTACATTCAAAATAGAGTAGATCTATGAGAAGAACACCCACTTAGGCTGTAATCTTTTAATCTGTTCACAGTCTCCCTCCATTCACTTCTAACTTTTGCACTTTCTCTTATTTGCTTGACAGACGTTCCTTGTACATCCAAGGCCTCTTTACCCCAGTCATCCATATCGTTCATGGTCTGTCTTTCAAGTTCACTCTACCTGCTTCTGTTTTCCATAATTCTCTTGCTGGTTTTCCCCCCACTCAGTCTTCTCAGATGCACAAGTAATCTTTGGCACTATGGTGTACCTCATGTCAGCTGTCTTTTTAGCCCATTTTGCCTCACCTCCACATTTTTCACTATCCATATTTGTAATGCTAATTGTATTTCTCAAATTCTTCGTCTCTCAGACATATAGACTTTTCAGTTCTGCCTTCATATTTTCCATGTCTGTTCAATACACTCCCTTGAGAACAATAAATACAACCCTCCCTTTGTTGTATTCATCCACAAGTACTCTACCTATTTCTAACACTTATTCCATCTAGACAATTACTTGCCCTCCTGACTATAAGTCATATTCATATCCATTCCATTTATTGCCACATGCATCCCCAAATAAAATTATCCACTTCCTCCAGCCTCTCACCTTTCATACTCACATTCAACTTGGCATTCTGTAAAATGAAGTAAGTTATTGTCTTCCTGAGTTAATGAACACATTCTTTCTATAAATATCTCTGCTATTGCCTCACAATATTGCATACTCTTTCAGATGGAGCCCCTTGTAGATGCACTCCTAGTATCGGCATTAAATTCAAACACAGAAGCAATACAGGTATTTCAAGGACTTTGTGAGATATTTTGTGTAAATAATTGTTATTCCAGAATATAGGCAATTCACAAAAATCTTATTGACTTTGTTCATTGTTGAATCAGGGTTTAGTTAATCTATAAGCTTATTGGGTTGGTAAAATATAAGGTTTCCCAAAAATGTACTCACTTTGAAATGTTTTGTAATATTGTCAAATCCATTGGTGTGTAATCAGCTGTATTTGGAAAATGGTGGTCATCAGTTTGAACATTTATGAAAATGCAAGGGGAAGGGACTAAACAAGGGGGTGGTGGAGGATACATTTTCTTTCATTTCAAATTAATAATGTGAACCAATGAATTCAACAATGTTATGAAACATTTCAGAAAGCGAGTACTTTTTTGGGGGGACAGGGGCACCAATAGATTGGAACATGCCTATGTATAGAATGAATGTAAAGCAGAATAAGTTGTTAATCATAGTGCTCTTGATTCATGGTTACTGTAAACCTCATATGACAGGTATACGATGTTAAAACAGGGACCAACCTGCACAGTTTCAAGGGTACTCCAGCTTCATCTTCCACCCTAAATTTTGTTGGTAAGTACAGAGGAACATGTGTTACCAGTTCATGAATACACTAAGTCTTACAGAATATAATGCATTCTGATGTTCTGTTGTTTTAGATAGGATTCCACATTTCATACATTTTGCTTTAAAATGCCATCAGTGCAAATGATATGCAGATCAGTTTCTTATTAAAGTAAAGATTTTTTGTATTGAAACATGAAATAATGTATATTGTTATGAATAGGAGCATGTGATTATGTGATGACAGCGCAGAAGGATAAACCTCTTCTGCAAGCTTGGATTATTAACCGTCATGACCCATTGCACCTTCGCCTGGTAGTACCTGGACGCGTGAAGACCATGGCTGTCAGCCCATCTGGACCTAAGTATTGTGTTGTTGGTAAGTTTTAATTTTCTGTTATACAGTACTATCTCTCATTAACGGACTAAAAGGGGGGTAACGGTGTCTGTTGATGTGAATAATCTGTTGATTTGGAGTGGTTTTTGGGTGGCATAGCAATTGCACGCACTAAACAACAGCACCAAAAACACAGCTAATTAACGTCCGTTAATGAGAGGTAGTACTGTACTCATAATTTTGTAGGTGATAAATTACCATCATTACTCTTATGCAGTAACAACAGTTAAGCTATTTTGATGTCAGCCCTGTTGGACCCAAGTATTGTATTGTAGATATTTCTTAACTTTCTATATACGCAGAACTTGGTAGATAGAGAATTACCTTTATTAGTCTTATTGTATTAAATAAGTAGTGTCTAGATAGAATTAAAAGTATCATGAGAAATAGGTATTTGGAGATTAATGCAAAGAGAAGATTATATGAGTTATTATACCCGTAGTGATAGTGGAGATTTGGAAAATAATGGAAGCAGAAAGGAAGTCTGAATGTGTTTGAAAAATGTGGTAGGCATTACAAGAATGGATAGTGAGAAATATGGAGTCAGAAAATGTGGGTGGAAAGAGAACTAACAAAAAGGGTAAAACAGAAAGTGCTGCAGTGGTTTGGGCGTATGGAAAGAGTGAGGAAAGGCTAGCAAATAAGTGGAAAGTAGAAATAGATGAAGTGAACTTGAGAAACGGACCAAGAATAAGGTGGATGGTTGGGGTAAAGGGGGCTTTGGATGTACAACAATTATCTCTGGAAGAAGGATGAGAGTGCAAAATATTGGAGTGAATGAAGGAAGATTCCAAATGTTTGACAGGATGATGCAGCCAAAAAGAATGATCTCATCTGTTCTGTAAACATTTGTAATGGATAGTGAAGGGAGTTGCCATATAATAAATAGTGGAGGTAAACCAACTTCAGCTGTCAGATCCTTCTATGTTTTGCTTTATTGGCTACCTTCCTTATAAGGGGGAAAAAGCCTGATATAAGTATGTATGTATGTCTTCAATTCAGAAAGTATTCTTGGCACTCATATATATGAATTATTCACTTTGCAGCTGTTGGAGAAAAGATGTATGTATATAAGCTCCTGTATGGCCATCTGATTGCAGTCATCTCCTGCCATTACCAACCCATAACATGTATTCAGTTTACTCTTTGTGGGAATTATTTTGTGTCTGGAGGAGAAGATGGATTTGTATACCTCTGGAGTATGGCACAACTTGTGAACAATTTTCATACTGAAGATGCCCCAGAGATACAACCATGGCGTGTTTTAGGACAGCATTCTGACAAAGTAAGACAGATTAATTGTATTTTTACTTTGGGATAGTTTTAATTGGGAACAGATTATTAGTGATGTCAGGGTTAAAGGGTAATGTGGCATAGATAATTGGTACTTGGAGGAATCAACAATTCCTTCTTGAAATCTTTGACCATGTGTAAAAGTAAGTGTAGTGTAAGCTAAGGTACCATTATATTAAAGATTATGAATATTTTAACTTTGAGGGTAGATGCATGGCTCAGCTGGCTACATACCTTGTAAGGGGAAACAGGCCTTTTGGTATATAGAATCTATTTGAATGTACATATATTTTTCTTTCTCCAGGTTACAAGTATATCAATGAGTGTGTCTGGACTTCAGGGCTTATTGTTTTCATCTTCGCTTGACCGCACTGTCAAAGTGTATGACTTACTACATGGTAATCATCTTCACACGCTTTTAACAGACCAAGGCATCACTAGAGTAACCTGCAACTCCATAGGATCTCAGATATTTTTGGGTCTGGCCAATGGGAAGGTTTCAGTTGTAAATCTTTTGCCACACCTACCTATTGGTGACATTGAGGTAAGTTCTGTCTCACCATTGTAGAGTATACATTTATGGAAGAGTAAAAAAAATTTTTTCTTTGTTTGATCTTGAAGTCAGAAAATGGAGAAACAGTAATTCATGTAATACCATCTATCCATTGGCTTTCTGGGTAATGTCAAATGGTATTGTCCTTATGAGGACATGGTTGAGTAAAAACACCCACCCACATCATACACAATTAAAACCCATTTAACATGCATATATGCATATACCAAAAGACTCTTATCCCTTTATAATCGAGGTAGCCTAGCCAAGGCATACACCCACCTTTCCCCCATGCAGTATTGAACAACTAAGCTCAAAGAAGTATACTTACCCTTTGTCATATACTTCTTACATACTTGTCTTACTTCTTGATATGTGCACCACCCTTCCTCTCCAAATTGCACCTGCTCTCCCCCATTAGTCCCTTCATTCCCCTCTCAAACCTCAATAAAACAACAAAGAAAACCAGAGTATACAATGAATACACAAACACACAGTGTTGTATTATTCTCACTTTTTTCATGCTTTCACAAACTGCAATATGTACTTTAAGGAGACCTGTGTGTTTACTGGCATATATCAGTATTAATGAAACAAATTTCCCTTAAAGGTATCAGATAAAGGTTGCCAGTGTCACGAAAAAGCTGTGCGGCACATAGTAGTGTCCCCATCAGGCAACACCATTGTGACTGGTGGAGATGATGAAGAAGTGAAAGTATGGGCTTTGTCTGGTAATGCGAAACCACAACTGTCATTCTTACGCACAGTTCACACAGGTAGAGGAGCTATTACCAACTTAGCTCTTCTTGCCATTGATAGACAGGTGATGTATTTCTATGGTTAATTTCATAGTAATATTCTAAGAAACCTGCCATTGTATGTTATGAGTGGTGCTGTTGAATCATATGTTTGTTATTGGAACCAGTTTTGTAATTTCAAGTGAATACTAGATCATTTTCACCATGTAAAATTTGTACTTTCAAAATCCAGGTTTAAGAATTTCTTAAGATATATGTGCTGATTTGAGTTGACTCCATCAATCAGGATATATTATTTAAGAATTCTGCTTTTACTTTGTAGTATGAATTTTGGAAGTGTATCATTATTCTCATCTATACATTTTTTATTTTTGTAGATTTTTGAAGGTGATGAGCTGAAACCAACTGAAATTATAGCACCTTTTAGTACTGACACAACTGAGATTCAGACGTGCAGTGTGACAGTACCCATTCGGGGACGGCCGTCATCATTACAAGACTCAAGCAGTACTTTTCATCCTATTACGGATAATGTGATCAGGTAATTTATTATTATTATTTTTTTTTTTTTTTTTTTTTTTTCTTTCTTTCTTTTTCTTTTTCTTTTTGGCTACCCCCCCGTGTAAGGGGGAAAAAGCCTTTGGTATATGTATGTATTATTGTTTTTTTTTTTTTTTTTATGCAAAAATAAAGGTTCATTTGGGTTAATGGCAGAAGAAAAGTGTCATGGTTTTACATAACCATGTTCACCCTTCTTTCGCCATGTGGATCATCCATGGCAAACTTCCATGCATTCACCTCCTAAACTTCATCCACTTAGGCCTACCTTGGAGATTACCTCATGAACAGGGTCATCATCTGGAAGGTGTATCATGTAACTATAGTGCCATAGCTCGTGTTTGGTGATGAGGCAGATTGCTTGTTTCATGTTGGTGTCAGTGAATGCAGCCTTGCTGTGGATGTGCTGTGTCTTGCGGCACTGCTTCTGACCCAGGGCAGTGGACAAGATGCAGGGATGACCCATCATCCAGGAGGTGCTAAGATAAGAGGGTGGAGGGGAGTGGAGTATGTAGGGGATGGAATAGGTGGGAGTGGTTTCTATGCTTTTTTTCTTTTTTTTTTTTTTTTTTTTTTTTATTTTTTTCTTTTCTTTTCTTTTTTTTCTTTCTTCTTCTACCTCTCTTGTAAAGGGGAAAAAGAGTGAGAAATGAGGAGGTGAGAAGGAGAACAGGGGTGGAAAGGGAGCTGGGAGATAGGGTTGATGAAAGAGTATTAGGATGGTTTGGACACATGGAAAGAATGAGTGAAGAAAGATTAGTAAAAGAAGTGTGGAAGGAGTGAATATGAGGGGGCATCCTAGGATGAGATGGATGGATGGGGTGAAAGGGGCATTACAAAAGAGAGGAATGTCTGTGGAGGAAGGACAGGAGAGGACAGAAGATAGGGGTGAATTGAAAGGGGTTGTGTAGAGATGATGCTGTGATGTGGGAGGGGGAGGGGGGGGAAGTATGTATGAAAAAAAAATTGACGCAGCCCGAAAGGATTTCTTCCCGTCTTCTCCTTTTATGCATGGGGGGATGGAGAGGGGCGTCACTGAATTTATGAAGCGGCCTTGCTGTGGATGTGCTGTGTCTTGCAACACTGCTTCTGACCCAGGGCAGTGGACAGGATGCAGGGATGACCCGTCATCCAGGAGGTGCCAAGATAAGAGGGAGGGAGGAGGGGAGTGGAATATATGGGAAATAGAATGGGTGGGAGTGGTTTTTATGCCTTTTTCTTTTTGGGTACCCCCGTGTATAAGGAAAAAGCCTTTGGTATATGTATGTCAGTGAATGCTTGCTGGATGTGCGGGTTAGAACATTGCTATTTGGTACAGAGGTCGAGGTGATGGCAATTTGAACCGTGCCACCAGCAAGTTGGACCAAGGGTATGGTTCATGGAATTCCACACTACAAATTCTCCCAGAAGGGGCACCATCCTAGCCTCCTGTTAAAGGGAGTTGTGCAATGTTAAACCAAATCATCACCAAGTGTATCATGATTTGATATGTCTCTTCAGTGTTACTGTATGATCTTCTGCAGAAATTTATGCAGAGAATAATAACAAGACGTACTAAAACCTTCCCTATAGAACAATTGTACACAAGAGCCAAAATCCTCCTCATAGAACATTACATGAAAATTATAGCACATAGGTCTATTCAAAACCCCTCAGCCCTTCCCACCCATCTCATTCCATAACAAATATATACAACTGAATGTGAAAAAGTGAATGTTAAAAAAAAAAGATGATTAGCAAAAGAGGTGTGGAAGGCAGAAGTGGATGGAGTGAACTCGAGGGGATGACCAAGGATGAGATGGATGGATGGGGTGAAGGGGGCTTTGAGCAAGAGGGGAATGTCTGGTGAACTAGGAAGGGGAAAGGATTGAATGGAGAATGGCGGTGTATGGACAATACTTTGATGCAGCCCGAAGGGATTTCTCCCCATCTTCTCCATTTTCCACATGAGGGGGCAGAGAGGGGAATAGCCAATGAAGTGAAGCAGCCATGGTGCCTTGCTTCTGTCTCAGGCAATGGGGAGGAGACAGGGATGACCCTTCATCCAAGAGGAGCTAAGATGATATGGTAACATAGGTGGTGGATGGGAGTGGAATGGGTGGGATCGAGTTTGTGCCTTTGACTTGTTACTGCCCTTATAAGGGGGGAAGAAGCCCTGGTTTAACGTCACAAACTCCCCCCTATCGGGCAGCAAAGACAGTGCCCCTTACAGAGGGCTTTGTAGCGTGGAATTAATGAACCATGCCCTTGGTTCAACTTCACCGGTGGTAGGGTTTGAACTACCATCACCTCAACCTTCGCTGCAAGTAACAACACCCTAACCTAGCAGCATAGTACTCAGACACCTATCACTTACACCACAATACATCCATACAAAAATGCATACACAATCTTATCACAAAATAAGTCTTGATACCAACCACCTAATTCTTTAAACCATTAAACATGTCTAAATGCTAATTCCACAGAAAAAAATCCTTGCCAAGAGAAACAAGAACCACACATATAAGACTGCATTCAGATCATCATCCAGCATTATAATACTACCAACACAGAATAGGCCTGACCACAGAAATGCACTAACCAAGGTGCTGCCATCACAAAAGAGAGAGAGATAGAAAAAAAGAGAGAAAAGAAAAAAAAGAGAGAGAGAGAATGAACATTTATCCTACACTGCCCTGCCCCAGATAACACATTTCTACCCTGAGTGACATAGCCCAACCTGGTGGCTGTTGCTAGTTACCTAGAAGCCATGGGTCCTTTGCAAGAGATACTTGTGCCAACAGATTTAAATTGTCTAAGTTATGATGAGGATAGAAATTTACCATTCTGATGAAGGTCTTACATTCATATGTTATCATTATTATTATTATTTACAGAACTTCTGGATCACACGAGAAGAATGGAAGCCCCAAGGAAGCCAATAATGACAATCTTGTTGAACAATTGAAGGTAACCAATTCAGAACTTTATCATTTCGCTCTGAAGCAGTTATTAGATCTTGATGAAGAATATAATAAATATCAGTGAGTACAGTAAATTCAAATAAAGTATTTTATTTGCCCTAAATGAATACCTTAAATAGATTTAACCCTTTTATGTCAACAGTTGAATGGAACTGCCAAACAGTGCCCAAAATAAATTTAAGATTATAATGTATTTTTATATTGACAGTTTGGTGCTTCTTGCCTTATAGACAATATCATGCCTTTGCTAAGAAATATTTTAGGTTCACAGTGACGGGTCTGGTAGAAATGTGTGGGTATATGCTTGAACATAATATTCCTAACCCAGGGCAGTTGGTGAAGTACAGGGATGACCTGTCATCCAGGAGGAGCCAAGATAAGAGGGAGGGAAGGGGGGTGGATGGGAGTGGAGTATGTGGGGATGGAATGGGTGGGAGTGGAGTTTGTGCCTTTGTTTTTTGGCTACCTCCCTTGTAAGGGGGAAGAAGCCTTTGGTATATGTATGCATAGAAATGTTGATGCACATCAGGTGTACAAGGTATGGTGTAATCATAGTTTGAAAATAAGTCCTGTTTTTGTAGAAAGGAGTGGAGAGAAGATACAGGTAATGATGTTGATTTTCCTAATGGAATGTATAGTGGGGTTGTTTGAGGGGAAGGCGGGGGATGGGTGAGGGTATGAGTAGATAGGGCAATGTGTGGTATACTAAAGGGAGTACCACATGGACATGTGATAGGGCCATCTCCAGTCATGAAATGGCAATAAGTAAAATGAGAATACTGTTCTGAAGTATATTGATTCTGTCTTAAAGTGTAAATTTCATGGGTGGGAAAAAGGCCATAGACATACATGAGATTTGGTTATCTTTAAGTGATTTGTTAACCTCTTCAGTACGGGCCTTAAATCTCGCGGGCAGCAGCCGATGCCAGCCGTACGTGTCGTAATAATACTCGCATCACAAAATATAGTTACCGCTTACAGTATATCGATCGTTCTCTCCTTCACCCATGAATTTTGATAACCATAGAAAATGTGATTACAGACAGTTTAGAGAGTATGTCATTATGGAGGGGCAACTTCAACAAATATAATCAAGATGCCGATATGGCAGCCTCGCATATCCACCCGCTCCTCATGACGCCTACGCATGCGGCATCGTATGGAAGGGGTTAAGAGTTCTTCCTGGTATTTTTGCCACAAATTTCATAACATGGACCAGAGGGTGGGGTAGAAGTCCGTTGTTGTCAATGGTGTGGAAACATCAAAGGGAATCACTGTTGCATCCTAAGCTGCCTTGCTAGTCCATTCACTGCCAGGGATTCCATTAGATGGCACCCAGCAAAAGGACACACATTTGGAGGTACTCTGCCTTGCTGCATTGCTTCTGATCTAGGCACTGAGTGTGGAGCAGGGATGACCCTTGATCCACAAAGAGCTAAGGTTGTAGGGAAAACAAATAGGTATGGGAGGGTACATGCCTCATTTGGCTGCCTCCCTGATAAGGTGGTGGGCAGGAGACAGGGATGACCTTTCATCCATGAGGAGCTAAAATGAGAGGGAAACTGGGGTGGTGGATGGAAGTGGGCATGTGCCTTTGACCTCCTTGGCTACCTCCCTTATAAGGGGGAAGGACCCCTTGGTATATAGAGAGATGTATAATTCAGTGCCAAGTTGAGAGGAAAACAAATGGATGACAGATAGGAGTAGGTGTATGCCTTGGCTGGCTACCCCTCATATGAGGGGAAGAAGAATTTGGTATGTAAATAAACAGATATATAATTTATACATTTAATTCAGATATTATAAATACGAGTTTACATTTCTATCTACTATAAATGACCTTCCTCTGGTGTTAACATAGGCCTATGGAAAACCTAATATTTGTCATCAAGGTTGCATGGTAAATTTTCAGTAATTATTTCTGGGGAGGGAAAAAAAAAATAGCATCCTTGACACTGGCAAATACAGTATTATGATTTTCAAGAACTTTATAAATCTAAACATTTTATTTCCTTGTCATGGCAAATAAAGTTATAAGTTTATCTATGTGGAAACCTGTCTGTTTAAAGGACACTTCTGTCTGACTTGTTTTTATAAAACTTTACTGTTATATATTTTCTTTATATGAAAAATAAACCTACAGTACAATAATTTTTTTATTGAAATAGGATTTCTTTAACACCCTATAGTTCTGTCAGCACAACTAATGAAATAGTCCTCTTGAGTCAGAATAAAAATGGAGAATATCTTTAAATTTAGATACAGCATTCACACTCGTAAATGGAGGATGCGAACCATATAGTGTTTGGCTCATATTATTGAAGATACCTCTCACAAATCCATTTAACTTCTTTTGTTTTTCCCTCAGATCTGCAACAAAGTAGAATTTATTTTAGTGGATATGAAGTTGATACTGTCACATGACAGTATAAAGATCATACAGATATCAATGATACAGGAAATAATATTCTTTTTAAAAGAAATGAATACATCAAAATTAATAATTTATAAACCAATACATAAAAAATGTATCTTACATATGAAAGATAAGCCAGTTGTTGTTTGCTGACGACACTGCGCTTGTAGTAGGATCAGAGGAGGGACTAAGAAAGTTAGTGATGGAGTTTGGGAAGGTGTGCAAAAGAAGGAAGTTGAAGATAAATATTGGTAAAAGTAAGGTGATGAGATGCACTAGGGGAGAGGATGGCATCAAACTGGATGTGAGTATTAAGGGAGAGAGCCTGGAGGAAGTGGATAGCTTTAGATACTTGGGGGGAGGGGGGCAAATATGGTGGGAAAGGGAGGAGTAGAGATGGAGGTAGAATGCAGATTGAGAGAAGCAAGTAAATGCCTTGGGGGATTAAAAAGTGTAACGAGAAATAGACAATTGGGAATGGATGCTAAGATGAGATTATATGAAGGGGTGATTGTGCTGACAGCACTGTATGGGGCAGAAACATGGAACATAAGAGAGGAAGAGTTTAAATGTGAGGTGAAATGCTTGAGTAGTATGGTAGGGGATACTAGGCTGGATAGAGTGAGAAACAGGGAGGTGAGGAGGAGAGCGGGGTTAGAAAGGGAGTTGGGAGATAGGGTTGATGAAAGAGTATTGGGATGGTTTAGACACATGGAAAGAGTGAAAGAAGATTAGTAAAAGAGGTGTGGAAGGCAGAGGTGGAGGAAGTGAACATGAGGGAACGACCAAGGATGAGATAGATGGATGGGGTAAAAGGGGCATTGGGAAAGAGGGGAATGTCTGTTGAGGAAGGAAGGGAGAAGACAGAAGATAGGGGTGAGTGGAGAATGGTTGTGTATGTATATGATGCTGTGATGCATGGAAGGGAGTGGGTGGGGGATGGGGGGGGTGAGGAAGTATGTGTGATTTCTCCCCATCTCTTTTTCTGCATGAGGGGATGGAAAAAGGGGGGTCACTGTTTAAATGAAGTGGCCTTGTTGTGGATATGCTGTGTCTTGAAGCATTGCTTCTGACCCAGGGCTGTGGGCAAGATGCAGGGATGACCCATCATCCAGGAGGAGCCAAGAAAAGAGGGAGGGAGGGGTGGTGAATGGGAGTGGAGTATGTGGGGAAGAAATGGGTGGTAGTGGATATATGCCTTTGATTTTGGCTACCATCCTGATAAGGGGGAAAAGCCCTTAGTGTATGTATAACATATTTTTTAAAAATATAAAATTTAGATACAATAGACAGAAAAGGAGCTACACTCATGGGGCTCTGTCTTTTGCCAGGGATTGGAGATGGTTAAAGAAAATAGAGAAAAATAGGAGATAAGCCGATTGTTGTTTGCTGATAACACTGCACAGGGTTTGGCAAAAATGGAATTATATATTAAGAGAAGTGGTGCAGGACAGTATTAAAGGTGGGGTAACAGTATAATGGAGAGACAGTGATAGCGCAATCAAGTAGCCTCATTTCTCTATGAGTAGGTATTTCCTCTAACACAGACAAGATTTGTGGCTCTGGTCCATAGGGGTGCCCCTCATATAGACCCTAAAGTATCAGTTGCATGCTACTGAGTAGATTTTTACCTCACAATAACATGCATCCAATAATCCAGGGGGATGGGTGAGAGGCAGCAATAACCCATCATCCAGGAGGAGCAAAGATGAGAGTGAGGGAGGGGTGGTGAATGAGAGTGGAGTACATATGGATAAAATGGGTGGGAGTGGAATTATGCCTGTTGACTTTGGCTACCTCCTTTGTAAGGGGGAAAAAAACTTTTGGTGTATGTATGTATGTATGACTAGATCTATATTTGTATCAAATAACATACCCTGGAAAGTGGGGAAAAGCCCTTGGTATATGGTATATGTATGACTGATTTCCCTGTTGTGGGGAGCAAAACTACGAGTATATTACCAGTTACCTGGGGGACACGAGTCTCCTACAGATCTGCAATATACCTACCCTCTGTACCGATGTCCATAGTTCGCACATTTACTATGATACGTGGTGCCTCTATTGCTGCACTGATGTTACGACTCAAGAAGAGGAGCTGACTGGTAACCTGCAATGCATCATCTATCTGACCAGCAGCAAGTACGACACGAAGACCACACACCTGCCAAGGAAAGTAAACAGAAGGTTTCATGACAATTGGATGATGATGTTTAGTTCTGTTAAGTAGATTTTTTAAGTCAGGGTGACGCATTTTCAACTGGATGATTATTATGGCTGTGGACAGGATATTTTATTTGTTGCCATAGTGACCTTTGCTTGCAACACTGCTTCTGACCCAGGGCAGTGGACAGGATGCAGGGATGACTCGTCATCCAAGAGGTGCCAAGATGGGAGGAGGGTGGAGGGGAGTGGAATATATGGGAAATGAAATGGGTGGGAGTGATTTCTATGCCTTTTTCTTTTTGGCTACCCCCCGTGTAAGGGGGGAAAAGCCTTTGCTATATGTATGTATGTATAGTGACCTCTTAGTTGTGAAGGGGTACAGGCTATATCAATGGCCACCCTCCTCCCTTCTTTACCAGGTGGTAAAAAAACTATACCAGTAACGTACTATTCAAACATGTATAAACACTTACCATATACACTTCACAACACATCCATACCAAAACACACACACACTTAGATCACAAAACAAGCATGCCACAACTGACCACAAAACTCCATACTTCATCAGACTATATGGAGATGAGGTGGCAAAGGAACTATAAGGTGTATGGAGTTTTATTCAGAACCAGATGTTTCAATCCTTTGGGTCTTCTTCAATGCTGACAACAGTAAAAGAAATCCAATCGGTCAGCACCTTTCATCCCCTAAAGCTCCCATATCAATGAATCCCTACCTCCCTCCAGATTGATGTGTGTTCATTTTAAATGGAAGTGTGTGTATATATGTATGTATTTACCGAGATGGGGTATACAGGATAAGAGATATAATCATACAATCCCTTCTCTGCAATCTCACTGGTCAACATGACCTTAAATTTGTACTTTAAATGTTACATACGCCAGCAACATTACGAACATTGTTTTTACTTACCTCGTGGGGCTGGACAATTATGACGGGGCAATAGGGAGTGAGTGGACGTGCCAGGACTTCCTGGAGCTCGGTCGGAGGCGGTAGTGGCGACTTTGTTCCGTTGGATGTATGGTCATCCGCTGGGACATCATTGATTTGGTGGCTGTTGCCGGCTAGATGGTTGTTGAACAGGATTCCATGTTCGGTCATCACTTGAGAACCAAAGTAAGTACCCAGACCCCTGTGCAAATGTAGAACATTTCACTTTTTTAATGTGTCAAAAGTTTTGGCAAACAACATATCAAACAAGAATAACCCTGATGTACAACAGGGTGATGTAGACTTACACTACACATACCAAATTTTAAACATGTTGTAGTAAAGTGGGTTTGCAAGTGTAATGAAATTGCAATATTGTGGTTCCCTAGTTCTGTCTAACACCATAGCAATGCTAGTTGCTCACAATTTATTTATTTTTATTTATTTATTTATTTTTCTATTTTTTTAGATACCATGCTTGAGAACACTAAGTCCCTATGCATTACATTTATTTATTTATTTTATTTTTATATATTTATAATTTATTTTATTTATTTGTTTATTTATTTTATTTTTTATTATAATTATTTTTTTAATAAATGTGCTATAAGTGATGCTACTGCAGAGGGAAGTGGCCAGAAGAAACTGTTTTCAAATTGATGGTATATTGAACAAAAATTTTAATAAATTAATAAATGAATACTCCAGGTAAACAAAGGCAAATATTTGCCCTGACACCATAGACACCTTAATTAATACATTCCATGCTCAAGTGCATCTACTCAAGATAATGACATTAACAATGTAAGCTGGGCATTGTGTCCATGCTTTTCCATTGAAAAATAATTTAGGTACTTATGGACCCAAGGCAGTGGACAAGATGCAGGGATGACCAGTCACTCAGGAGGTGCCAAGATAAGAGGGTAGAGGGGAGTGGAGTATGTAAGGGATGGAATGGGTGGGAGTGGTTTATATGCCTTTGTCTTTTGGCTACCTCCCATGTAAGGGGGAAAAGAGCCTTTGGTATATGTATGTATGTATTTATGGACACTTTCATGTATACATTATCATCTACATGTGCCCACACTTGTGATTACTTCATACGGGCGTAACAATTCCAACTTTTTTCTCTACACTCCGTACATCCCTCAGACTCATTTGGTATTTATTCTTTATCATTCTCACTCAATTTGCTCAGCTTCAGCACCTCTCTATCTCACCCCCTTCTATTTCTCCATATTACGTCAACGACAACTCCCATCCCATTCAAGGACACTCACCCAACAGCAGAGATGTACAAGTCAAAGGTGTCAATCACGGCAACCTGGGCAACGGCCTGACGGGAAAAAGCGATGGCACTAGGTTTTCCGGAGGGCACAGGGTCAGTATTGAGAGTACCAGATTTACTCTCATGTAGCAAGGCATCAGTATGCTTAGCAAGTTCCTCCTCATGTTCCATTCCAACTGTAAGTTTAGCCCAAATAAAGAACAAAATAATTAGTTATGATAGGTTTCGATAAAGACTACATACATACATATACCAAAGGCTTTTTTTCCCCTTTACACGGGGGGTAGCCAAAAAGAAAAAGGCATAGAAACCACTCCCACCCATTCCATCCCCTACATACTCCACTCCCCTCTACCCACCTCCTTCCCTCTAGGAAAAACTAATAAAAAGTGTGGGAGGCAAAAATAGATGGAGTCAACTTCAGACAGAGCAAGAATGCAGTGGACGGTAAAGTTAACAATGCTTAGGCTTTAACAAGGGTGATGCAAACAAGGTCATCATATTAAGATAACTGGGCAGGACTCACAGTAAAGGATTTATGGATTTAGATTGGACAAATTTAAATTTAAGAAGGAAATAGGAAGAAACTTTGGACTGCTGTCTGTTGTATTAGTGTGGGACTGTTTTTGTGTCACTGAAGGTAGTAAGGGTAAGGAACTATTTGTTGATTGTCAGCTCTCCATGTATGGAGGAATTGTAACTGAAGTTACATACAGGACTTCCTAGCTACAAACTCGTGTGCAGAGCTAAACAATAAATGCATTCATATATCTAAAAGACCCTTCCCTCTGCCCTCCAACTCATGAGGTGGCCAAGCCATAGCATACTCCCAAACCTCCACCCATACCCCACCCATCCAAAAATCCATCTGCTGTCCCTTCCCTCATAGCTCCTCATGTATAAGGGATCATTTCTGTCTCCTGCCCACTGCTCAGGTCACAGGCAATGCAGTAAGACACAGCATCTCCATGGGATGTCCTGAAGCTGGTTTACCCCCACAGCTTCCTTATGTGGCAACCTCCATCACCCCCATCTAATCCACTTGAAAAATATACAGAGCAGACAAGAAGAAATCCCCGCAGGCCATGTTATTCCCTCGTTCGTTCACAACTAGGGACCAGTGGACAGCAGAGGTGCCCATTATTCAAAACCCATCAACTCCTCACCTCTATCAGGAGGTGCAGCCCTGAGGGGCTGACACTTGGTCCCCAGACTGAGGCCTGAATATCTCTGTAAAGTTCAAATGTATTTCATGCACCTTTTGACACATGGAGAGCTGATAAATACTAGCTTCTCCCCTCCTACTACTTTCAGCTAGTGACACAGAAATATTCACACACCAATACAACAGACAAATCTGTAGGTGGGCCCAGGGACTGCAGGTTTAACACCAAATGAAATTTGAGGCAGTGGACAGGATGCAGGGATGACCCGTCATCCAGGAGGTGCCAAGATAGGAAGGAGGGTGGAGGGGAGTGGAATATATGGGAAATTAAATGGGTGGGAGTGATTTCTAAGCCTTTTTCTTTTTGGCTACCCCCCGTTTAAGGGGGGAAAAGCCTTTGGTATATGTGCGTATGTAATATTATTATTGTTACTATTATTATTACCATTATCCTAGGAGTGGGAGTGGTTTTATGCCTTTGTTTTTTGGCTACCTCCCTTATAAGGGGGGAAAAAGCATTTGGTATATGTAGGTATGTATCATTATTATTATTATTCAGAGCTACTACCCACTCACACCTATCTCATGTTCTCTCTCTCCCTTCCCCAAATATTTTTCTCCTTTAATCTTTCTTACCAAGCTTTTTAAGTGCACTAGCACTACTTCTGAGCGCACTGACAATGGCAACATAAAGCTGGTCCGGGTCCTTGGCTGGGTCTTTGGGAGCTGTGTTTAGCATTGCTAATGCAGCCAGTAGCTGAGTACCTCCAAAGGGTGCTCCTGCTGCCCATACTGTCCGGTTATGCAACGTCAGGTTTAATCCAGCATGAATCCTGACCTGCAAGAAAGAGAAGGAATACAGTACCAAGATGCTCCTTTCATCCATACACATTTGCACTCCTCCAAAAGTGAAATGTTATGAAGGGACTCTGTATTTGGATTGTTGGGACATAGAGCAGTCACTGAGATATATTGGGGGAGTAAATCAAAGCTTTCATATTTATTGGATAAAAACAAAAAGCAATACACCACAGTAGCAAATGCAAGCATCCCCTTATACTGCAATTCTATCCCTATTAACATCTTCCATATCATGACGCCTACATTGGCATGAGTGGGTATACAAGGACATTGGCGTCTTGATTATATTTATTTTGCAGTTGTACCTGAGTGACCCCCTAATTCTATAAACTGGTTTGATTGTAATTTCTATGGTTATTAATATTCAAAGTGAATGAGAATGAGTAATACAGCCATAACTTTATATTTCATAACATTAGTATTGTGAAGAAATCCTAGAGGCAAATGGATTAGGAAAAATAGAGGATTTGAAGGAAGGAGAAAGCTTTGAGAGGACAATCTGGAGAAGTGTGCTGGCCCAACTGACAGGCTGAAAGCCTACCTGGGAGCAGAAGTAAGAAGTAAGTATTGTGATGCATCATCGAATCATCATACATCAGGCAGCCGATGCTGTGCACAAGAATTTGACTCATATTGAAGAGGGTAAACCCAAGCCATGTCTAGTCTATGGCCCTGCATCTGTCTCGCCGTGGAATGTAACACAGAGTGAAACACGCAATTCACTTACCTTGTAGTCGTCCAGGTCAGATACAGAGATTGGGGATCCCGATGCACGAAGTGCTTCGATAACTTCAACCCCATACTCTCCACTGTAGACATCTGTCATAAGACATAATTGTTAATTCCACCTAATTTGGATAGCACTATTCATGAATTTAAGAACAAACTAGATGTTGTGAGATACAAAGACGGGTCACCATGAGCATAGCTCCCCTTCCCGTATAATACAACTAGGTAAATACACACAAGTATTCCACGTTCAAGATCCACCTACTGTATGCCCCAAAGTGGATCATGTCCTCCAGTAGTTTGGCATACTTGGCCCGCACAAGGTGGTCACCCTTTTGAAGAGGGAGGCCTTTAGGGAAGAAGGTCTTCTCAAATGGTGTCAGGTCACTGGGTTTAGTTATGTTGTACAGTGACAGTGCTTGTGCCAGCTGTGGGGTCACTTGGAACCCATTCCTGTGTGACAGAGATAAATCATTGCAAAACACGTTCACAACAAAACATACATAAATGAAAACAAGTATTTCACTTATTTATATATATATATTTATAAACACCCCTTTGTGCACATATCTTTTCTTACCAAATCTGTACATGACCAGACACACACAGAAATTAACCCAGCAGATTAATCACTCCCAAGATAGCATTGTACTGGCAATGTCTGTGCTCAGATAACCACCCTGACTAGGAACAGTGCCAACACAAAATGGGACTGAAAACAGACCTTCAAATGCCCTAGATGGGACCACCACAGAGATCACAGAAGAGATTATGCTCCACAGACTCACTTAAGACAGCACAAAATCCCTTTACCGAGTGACTTGCAGACTGAACTGGCATTTGTAGCCAATTTCCTGAGGGCCATGGGTTTCCTTCAACAGAGAACTGGAGCAACAAATTGACTAGACTGAATTTTAAAAGTACAGGTCATCACGGTGCAGAAGAAGTGCACTGAAACCTAGACTGAAGTATGTGTGGATATTTTTTATGAACGGTTCTGTTCAAATTTTGTGTGCATTGCAGAGCCAGACCTGTTACACATAGAGTAAACATTCAACAGCACCACCAAGTGTGAATAGAGTTTCTCTAATCTCATGAACAACTATTTTCTGCAAATACAGGTGAGACAGATATCAGAGTGGCACTACTACATACATACAAATACCAAAGGCTTTTTCCCCCATACAAGGGAGGTAGCCTATACTACTACAAGAACAATAAGGTGTATTGCATGCCACTGCCTATTTCTTTGAGGAACAAAGTCCCCCACATAAATGTTACTTGTACTCCAGCATAGTAAACAAGTCTGCTATTAACAGAAGCACTTCATAACTTAAACTCTTCACTGGAGCATCAAAAGAAATCGAAGTTTTAAAGTATGACAATCCGATGGTTTTCTTGGATTAGATGGCTAACTTAAACCAAAGACTCGCATGACAGAGTCTAATACTCTTACTACTACATGACTATCATGGCAAAAGGAAGCTTATGTTAAAATTTTGGCATCAATTTTAGGTTGCAGCAGCTCTCATGGAGAAAAGGAAATCACTGTTATTGGAACTCTAAACAGATTTGGCTTATCATGCATTCCCCACTCAGAAAGGAATGGTCCCTCCTTATGGACAACTTAGCAGAGAATTTAATGTAGTATACCCTTACTATAAACTTGTTTATAACCAGGCAGTTTCAAACTACTTTCATGCCTGACCTAGCACCCAAGTAGCAATGCTCTAAACCACTCAGGCAGTGAGCATCCCTGGATCGTTAATACTTATTGTAATGACATGGAGGGCTATAGTGTGGAGTCCCCAATGTGTTGAGGGTGAACAGTCCGACCCAGATCATTCTCTCGTCTCCATCACTGACCTGGCAAGGTCGACACTAGGTTGTATGACATCAGCCCATGACAGCTTTCCGTGGCGTTTGTGCAGCTGCTCCAACCCACGGAAAAAGCCTGGCGCACCAATACTGCGCCCATCACCTGTTGGGCACAAAGAGAATCATGTGCAAAGTAACAGGGAAACATTTAGATAATAGGGGGTGGGAGGGGTTATAAGGTAATTAAGAGACATGTAGTTGTAAGGCTTATATAAGATTATAGTTATAAACACCCTTACTTGGGTACTTGATTGCATGGGATGTAGAGACCAGAGCCATTCATAAAGAAATGATATTACTTATGTATACTACTACATGTCCCTCCTTTATTCTGTTCCCTTGAACCTGTCCTATACTATTTCCCTGTTTATCTCTTCCTGGTCCTCCAGTGATTGGGTTGGATGGATTGTCACCATGTTTTACATACTTACAAAGCTACTAAATGAGACAGAATGAAGGGCTAGGGATCCTCCATTCTGTACTTTTCCTCCTACAAATAGTCAAGACAACAAAATCTGGGAGGACTCCAACCACACGCCCCTTAGAAACTGGGTCAATAAATGTGTGTGGTTGTGGTACAGATGAGATTAAGAGGGAAAAGATTGGCAGTATGTTTGAGAGAGGGAAGATGAATATGTTAGTGCTGAATGAAGCTATGTTGAAAGGGAGAGGTGAGTTGGAGTTTGTGAGAGTGTCAGGAGTGATGAATGGGTGATGGAGTGGCTTTTCTGGTAAGTAATGAGATAGGAAAAGGGACGGTAGAGTGGAGGGAAATGTCTTTGAGGATAATGTGGGTGAAAGTGAAATTGGAAAACAATTTTGTTTGTAAGTTAAGCTAAAGTAGTTACCTATCTGAGGCTAATGAGCACCAGTTACTGACAAGACTAAGATTAATACCAACATATCAATACAGGTTATCATCAGTTAATAGAGACTAGAATATGAGTTGCAAACTAATGAAAAGGGATTTGGTAGTCCATTATATGGTAGTTTACCTGCAGACTGTGGTGGGGTCTCATTTTTATTGAAATAAGCTGGAAGAGCACTCATGAAGTCAAGGACCTCGGTAATTTGGCGAAGATGGTCATGCACCAATACCACACCTCCTCTGCAGGAAGAAAATAAATAATTACATATATACATGTATTGATGATATTGTTATGCAAGGAAGGGAGGGGCAGGAGATAGGGGGTAGGTGGTGCTTGTGTGTTAATGATATTTTGATGCAGCCCGAAGGGATTTCTCCCCATCTCCTTTTCTGCTTGAAGGAACAGAGAGGGCAGGTTGATGAGTAAGTGAAATGGCTTTGCTGTGAATATATTGTGTTTTGCTACATTACTTCTGATCCAGGGCAGTGGGTGAGATATAGGTATGACAAGTCATCCAATGATGGATGTCTGCATGGAGTGGCCATGCTGGATGGACAATAAAGCTGCCCATTTTCAAAACTTGCCAGCCAACTCATGCATCCCATTTATTGAACATAGTTATATTATTATCCTTTAGTTTTTCATCTTCATGCAACCCCAATTTTTCCCAATACAATCCAAAACTGAAAATTACCTTCTCCAGGTACCAAGTCCAGTGCCCTTACTAAACAATCATGAAGATGTACTCACCCACCAGGTCCTACAACATGTGGATGCACCACAGTCAAACATGTAAGTATGGCCACTGCTACATCCGCCGCCGTTCCACCAGTCAACATCACGTCATGTCCAATCTTACTGCACTGTGGAACATCACTTGCCATAGCACCATGGGGGAATACCTACAGAAATAAAACATCATTAATTTTGAAAGATGGATGTGCTGGCTTTAAGTGAAACTAAAATGAAAGGAAAGGGCAACTGTGAGTTTGGGAGGTACTCAGGAGTGAAGAGGGGACAAGGGAGAGAAGGGGTGGCTATACTAGTAAGTGAAGAGCTAAGTAAGCGGGTAGTGGAGTGGAAGGTTTCATCAAGGTTGATGTGGATGAAGGTGAAGCTGGGAAGGGAGATGTGGGTTTTTGTAAGTGCATATGGACCTGGTAGTGAGAAGAGCGTAGAGGAAAGGGAGGCTTTTTGGGTAGATATAAATGAGTGTATAGAGGGATTAGGGAGAAATGTCAATGTAGTTGTATTGGGAGACCTTAATGCTAGGGTAGGAAATGAGCCAATAGACGGAGTGATTGGGAAGTATGGAGTTCCCGGTAAAAATCGTAGTGGAGAAATGATGGTGGAGATGTGTCTTGAAAGAGAGTTGATGATAGCTAATACAGTATTTAAGAAGAAAGTCAAGCATAAGTACACATGGGAGAGAGTGGTGGATGGAAGGGTGGCAGATAGAGCGTTAATGGACTATATAGTGGTGACCAGGAGTATGGTAGGAAGAGTTAAGGATGTACATGTTCTAAGGGGAGAGAGTGGGGGAATATCAGATCATTTTCTGGTGGAAGGTAAAATGAGAGTGGAGAAAGAGGAAAAGGACAGAAGGTAGGGAGGTACTTAGAGTGAACTGCTTAAATGAGGAAAAAAAGGAGAGTGAGTTTAAGAAGAAACTGAAAGAGGAGTGGGAGGGAGTAAAGGATAGAGTAGAACTAGGAGTGGAGGAGGAATGGGGATGGTTCAAGGAGGGAGTCATAAGGTGTACAAAGATGGTGTGTGGAACAAGGAGGGCGGGAGGAAAAAGAAGGAAGGGTAGTGAGTGGTGGGATGAGGAAGCAAAGATATGTGTAGAAGAAAAGAAGCAGGCATTCATATTGGCTGCAAATTAGGATGAGGGAATCGTATGAGAGGTACAAAGTAAAGAGAAGGGAAGTTAAGCATAAGATAAAGGAAGCAAAGAGGAGAGCAGATGTGAAATGGGGTAAGAGTATGACAGAAATTTTTGAAAGCAATAAAAAGATGTTTTGGAAGGAAATTAAAAGAGAAAAAGGAGGCGAATCAAGTAGAGAGGAAAAGGTAAAAGGTGCAGATGGAGAGATGATAATGGAAGAGAAGGCAGTGAAAGGAAGAGTATTTCAAAGTTGCTAAATGTGAAGGAGGATAGGGAGGGAAAGGTAGTTGCAGTGGGAAGTGCTAAGAAAATGAGAGTAATGAGTGAGAAAAATGGAGGAGAAATAGGGAAGGATGAAGTGAAAGCAGCTGTTAAGATGATGAGAGCAGGTAAGGCACCTGGTCTGGATGGATGCCATGCAGAATGTCTGAAGAAAGGAGGTACAGTGATGATGGACTGGCTGGTGAGGTTGTTTAATGTTTGTTTGAGAGAGGGTAGAGTGCCGGAGGACTGGAGGAGTGCCTGTATAGTTCTGCTTTACAAGGGAAAGGGGGACAAGTGTGAGTGTAGTAGTTTCAGAGGGATCAGCTTGTTGAGTGTAGTTGGGAAGGCGTATGGGAGGGTCTTGATTGAGAGGATTAGGAGAGGAACAGAGGGAGTAATTGGTGAGGAACAGTGCAGGTTTAGGACAGGTAGGGGTTGTGTAGATCAGATCTTTGTGGTAAGACAGATATGTGAGAAAGCTATAGGAAAAGGTAAGGATGTTTTTTGGGCTTTTATGGATCTGGAAAAGGCTTATGACAGGGTAGATAGGAAGGCACTGTGGGAGGTACTGCAGATATATGGGATAGGAGGAAAGCTGTTAAGAGCAGTCAAGAGTTTTTATGAGAGTAGTAGAGCTTATGTTAGGATTAGAAATGGAGAGAGTGAATGGTTTGAGGTAAAGGTGGGACTTCGTCAGGGATGTGTTATGTCACCCTGGCTGTTCAATCTTTACATGGATGGGATGGTGCGAGAGGTGAATGCAAGGGTAGTGGGTCAGGGGTTGGAGATGATTAAAGAAAATGGAGAAAAGTGGGAGGTGAGCCAGTTGTTGTTTCCTGATGACACTGTGCTTGTAGCAGGATCAGAGGAGGGATTGAGGAAGTTAGTGACAGAGTTTGAGAAGGTGTGTGAAAGAAGGAAGCTGAAGATAAATGTGGGTAAAAGTAAGGTGATGAGATGTACAAGGGGAGAGAGTGACAGCAGGCTGGAGGTGAGCATTAAGGGTGAAAGACTGGAGGAAGTGGATAGTTTTAGATACTTGGGTGCAAATGTAGCAGGAAAGGGAGGAGTGGGGGTGGAGGTAGAATGTAGATTGAGAGAAGCAAGTAAATGCCTTGGTGGATTGAGAAGTGTAATGAGAAATAGACATATGGGAATGGATGCTAAGAGGAGGTTATAGGAAGGAGGGATTGTGCCAACAGCCTTGTAAGGGACATAAACATTGAACATGAGAGAGGAAGAGAGGAGTTTGAATGTTTTTGAGATGAAATGTCTGAGAAGTATGATAGGGGTTACTAGGCTGGATAGAGTAAGAAATGAGGTGAGGAGGAGAACGGGTGGAAAGGGAACTGGGAGATAGGGTTGATGAAAGGATATTAGGATGGTTTGGACACATGGAAAGAATGAGTGAAGAAAGATTAGTAAAAGAAGTATGGAAGGCAGAGGTGGAAGGAGTGAATATGAGGGGGTGTCCTAGGATGAGATGGATGGATGGGGTGAAAGGGGCATTACAAAAGAGAGGAATGTCTGTGGAGGAAGGATGGGAGAGGACAGAAGATAGGGGTGAATGGAGAGGGGTTGTGTATAGATGATGCTATGATGCATGAGGGGGAGTGGGTGGGGGATGGGGGGTGAGGAAGTATGTATAAAAAAAAAAATTGACGCAGCCCGAAGGGATTTCTCCCTGTCTTCTCCTTTTCTGCATGAGGGGACGGAGAGGGGGGGGTCGCCGAATTTATGAAGCGGCCTTGCTGTGGATGTGCTGTGTCTTGCGACACTGCTTCTGACCCAGGGCAGTGGACAGGATGCAGGGATGACCTGTCATCCAGGAGGTGCCAAGATAAGAGGGAGGGAGGGGAGTGGAAGGGAGTGATTTCTATGCCTTTTTCTTTGTGGCTACCCCCCATATAGGGGAAAAAAGCCTTTGGTATATGTATGTATGTAATTTTGAAAAATACACACATACATATACCAAAGGCTTTTTCCCCCCTTACAAGGAAGGTAACCAAAAAACAAAGGCATAAAAACCACTCCCACCCATTCCATCCCCAACACACTCCACTCCTCTCCACCCTCTTCCCTCCCTCTTATCTTAGCACCTCCTGGATGATGGGCCATTCCTGCATCTTGCCCACTGCCCTGGGTCAGAAGTAGTGCCGCAAGACACAGTACATCCACAGCAAGGCCGCTTCATTAAATCAGTAACTCCCCCTGGATTTTTAATGACTGGAGGCCTACAGCCCCTCGGAATTATCATGGATACTTAAACTATAAAAGAATAAATACAAGCACAATGTATTCCCTGATATTAGAAAGGGATTTAACAGCAGACTACAGTACTTCCCCCATCTTTCTTGGAAAGGAGGGTTGAGTATACATGGAAGTCTTCCTGGAAGAGACTCCAGATCTACATTACCAACTTGTGGCAGTGTGTGATGGATTATCTTTGCATTGTAAACTCTAACACACAAATCACACACCTCTGGATTTCCATAATGAACTTGAACAAGAAGAGCCACGGTGATAACCACGCTGACAGTGCTGAAGCAAGCAGCAATGACACTGAAACCATCGCCCTGGGAGGAACAGCAATGGCTCCGTTTGGATGAGTACAGCGGGTGTGGGCGAAGCGTTGCTTCCTCGGTTAAACCATCTGCAAAAGGATGAGAAATCTCAAACTAGGGCTCATTTGTGTTAACAAATCTGTGTTTGACCAACAGTAAGGTAGGACTCACATAGTGAGAATCTTAAATATGACACTTGGGAAATATTTTGTCCACTGCAGGACCAACTTATCTCCTGAGAAATGATACAGCCTTTGTACCTTAATCTGGTTTGGTAAGATGAGAAATGCATTTACTTATCTAATTGTAGTATGAATGGGGCAGCAGTGCTCGTTGGATTTCGTCTCCTATTCTCCAATTATTAGCATAGTCTCATTTTTTTTTTTTTTTTTTTTTTTTTTGTATGTTGGAATGGCTATGAAATACTTAGTACCTGTTTATCATGTCATAGTAACATCTCCACTAACCATTCAGAACAATCTCTCATATCAAGACCAACTTAAACCAAGTCCACGCACATAGCCTACAGAAGAAATCCAAATATGAGCACTTAATCCCATTCACAGCTCTTTAGATATAAATACTATATCAAATATATGATGAATGAAAATAATAATGGAAATTATATCAAACTAGTAATATTAGCAATGCATGCATATACAAAAGCATTAATCTCCCTGCTTAGGAGGGATGGATGAATCAAAACATATTATTTTCGGTACACGAGTGAGAACAATTTAACTGTATTGGTCTATTCGTCTCATTTCACTCAGTCTATATTCTTCAGCATAATCATCACCAGGATCAGGTATGCTGTTCCTTACAACCCATCCAATACAACATAGTAAATAATTTACTTTGAACAAATATATTGTATTTAGAGAAAAAAGAGAAGTTGAAAATGATTTTTGTTTGACAATGCGAGTGCGACTTGTAAATTTGGCTACCGAGCCACGTCTACACGTCAAAACGTTGATAATGTACCAAAAGTTAAAACGTCCCCGAGGGACGTGTTTGACAGGAAGAAATTAAGATATATAGTTTCGAATTGAAAAAACAACGCCATATGAATATAAAATATCACATTTAATTTTGACTTGCTCAGTAACCTTGTCAAGTATAAAAATACAGACAAACTAAAATATTGCATGTAATATTTTGTTAGGTTCATGGGACGTTTAGACGTGGGGACGATAACACTAATTTCTGATCATTTATCTGAAACAGATGATCACCCAAAGCCCTATAGATATCAATGAAAATTATAGATTTTAATATAAGACTGTGTTTCAGTATACTTGAAAATTTCTCATATCTGGAGGGCGAATAACTAGGTCAACATATTATACTATAAACTATTGTTACCCCCGATTTCTCCCCTGCACATTTCATCTTTTCAATTCCTGAATATCATTATGCATTAACCCAACTCAGTCTACAGTATTTATCATAATGTAAACCACATTAATACTAAAACTAAAAATATGTGTGATAGGTCCTTGGAGTGAAAATGACAGAAGTCATGAAAACATTTGCTTCCACGGTCTTGAATATAAAAATTTAATCTCGTAAAACATACAAGACGAAGTATACACGTATAAGATAGATTATATCATCTCTAGCATTTTGTACCTGTTTGAGTCATATCTGCGTCCTCTCACCAGAAGTTTTGACACCCAGTACTTCAATGCTACCGTAAACAAGTATCTGACGGACGACAATAACAAGTGACGATCAACGTCAACATCTGGTTCACACTTTAGGATCTGATCTGATGATATGCACTCAGCATAGCTTTTAAAACAGAGCTTAGCAATCAGTTATCTAAATTTGCAATAAATGCTGATACTCTTCGGGTTCTCGGTTTACAATGTATTGTCGTTGATGTTGCCGGTCAATAATTTGTTTCTTTTACGCCCAAATTGTACGGAGATATAATTTGGTGTTATATAGTTTATTCCTGTGTTTACTTTCTTCCGTAAAGAGTAGAATCTAGTATTTTTTTTATTTGACGCCGTACATTCCTTTTTAGTGTCTTGCGTAGATAAATTAAGACGATTATCACCGCCACAATGCATACGACCGGTAAGTTAGGTTATGGTGGATCCGGTTATTATTTATTTGGTATGTTATTTATTTATTCATTTATCTATTTGTTTGTTTATTTATTTATTTATTTATATTAGTGACCTTCTCCCATCTGTCCTATGCCAATCAATCCGTTGCTCCATCTACAAAAATAAATAAATGAATAAAGCATCTCCTTGTGGAGGTGGGGAATGGGGATCTTGTGTTTCTTTGCGTCTTTGACTTGGCGGTGCTTTGAATAAAGACAGATTCTTCCATTCGTTTACCGCTTTCCTCCTGGACGGCAGGATTTTTGTTGATGAAGTGGTCAAGAATTTTGTAAGGGTGAAGGCAACGTTAAATATATTATACATATATGGTAATTAGTATAGGGTTATATCAAGATGTACACTTCACATTGATCGCATAGACACATAAGTAGATTATCTACATGAGTTATATTTTTACTTTCATCAACCAAACACTGATACAATATGAATATAAAAAATAATGAAATTATACGGGGCGACCGGTAAAGTTTCAAACACTTCCTGAATTTCTAGATGGGAGGTAGAAAAATGTGTGTACAGAAGACACATGGCACTTTCCTATACATAATATATAAAATATGAAGAAAGTATGTTTTTGAAAATCCAGCCAATAACAGTTTTTCAAAATTATAAGAAATATTTCCTCCTGGCCCGTCTCAAATCTGACATTCCTGTCAAAAATTATTGAAAATGTTATCCTCGAACAACTGAACACTCACCTTGAATTAGTACATGCTCTTCCTATGAGTCAATCCGCCTACCGTAAACTACATTCTACGGAAACAGCGCTGTGTTCGGTAGTAAATGATATGCGAATGTTAATGGATGAAGGAAAATGTGGTGCATTGATTCTACTTGATCTTAGTGCTGCTTTTGATACAGTGGTGCATTCTATATTATTGCAAGACTGTAGGAACATAGGTATAGAAGGGAGGGCACTGAGGTACTTCGAAAGTTTCCTTGAGAACAGAACATATCAAGTACAAGTTGGTGAATCGCTTTCAAGCCCAAAGGAGCTAGTGAGAGGGGTTCCGCAGGGAAGTGTCCTCGGTCCAATTTTGTTTTGCATATATGCAAGAGGGCTCTCTGATCTACTGAATAGACACGGGATCAGTTTTAAACTATTTGCGGATGATACACAATTCTATATGGCAGTGAACAATGTGCATAGCATAGAGACAGTACTGAATGACTTAATGTATGACATTAGAAACTGGATGAAACTCAAACAACTAAAACTTAATGAAAACAAGACAGATTGCCTGATAGTTGGGAAAGAAATTAATTTGGTAAGGCTAAACATTCCAAGGTTGCACATAAATGGTGTCTCGATGACTGTGGGAGACAATATTAAGAATCTGGGAATGATCATAGACAAATGTAAATCTCGCGAGTCAGGTGCATCATGTGGTTAGAGTGGCTAGTTATCACCTGAGAAACATAACCTTTGTAAGGAAATATCTGGATAAAGAAACTGTCAAAATGCTTGTTCATAACTACGTGATAAGTAGGCTTGATTATTGCAACTCGCTGTATTATGGACTGCCTAACCACTTATTAAGGCGAGGATTATTTATAAAATATGCACGCTAGTATATCAAGCGATTAAATTTGGAAAACCAGTCTACCTCAAAGAATTGCTTAGTGACTTCAGTACAGCTTCCGACTTGACGTTAAGGCATAATGTTCAATTAGACAGGCTAAATGAGCCAAGATTCAACACCGAAATGGGTCGTAAAGCCTTTGTGAATAGTGCTCCAAGGTTATATGATAAATTACCCGAACGCGTGGATATCCGAGAACTACATAACCTTCAAGAAGGAACTAAAGGCATATTTGTTCACTGAGTGCTATGACACGGACAGCATGTCAATAAGGACGGATTTTGGTTGCTAGTATAATCGTTTTCAGCTGAGCAGGGCGTCATGCAAGGCGGAGCTCAGCATCGAATCGTCACATCAAGTATCAAGTAAGTAATTTGGGGGCGCGTTACTTCACTCGCCACTCCCCCCACTTCCTTCCCACTCCAAACAACTTTCGACAGATTCGATCGACATCAGGAAAATGTGTCATATGCCCATACAGCCGGTGTTGAAGTTCACGAATTATGTTGGTTTGAGACAAAGGGATTCCAGCGATATTCTATGATTCTCCTAATGTACTTAAAACCCACAGACGTCGATGCGTTTCTTCAGTCCACGTCACACAGCCGCACAAGAAGACAGGAAGTACAAGCGACTTAAATATTCAGATTTTAGTCATGCATAAATAACGACAATGTCATATACTCTGGTTGAACGACTCCATGACAATATTGCCAATTTTAATCCTTTAAAGGACTTCCTGACAAGACCAGCTACCGTTATACACAGTGGCGAGCAGAGGCAGGGGTGGGGGGAGCAATTCAATCAGATCATATAGGGAAAAGGCGCCAAAAAGCACTTGATAAAATAGGTTTCTTTATATTTAAATCTAATAAAGTGTTAATTTTGTGTTGAGTCTGTGTTTACATATTCAAAACCTCTTTCTCGTGATATTTCTCAGTACTATGAGGCCCCAAAGTTTCAAGTATACACACATGTATGTATGTATACTTGAAACTTTGGGGCATAAAATCAAGTTGTGTATACAACTGCACGTAACATTACCGAGGCGTGAGAACCTTTCAAAAGACTTCAATGTTTTCTCCGCATCCATAGGCAGACTGAACTTTGTCGTTTAATAATCCTCGCAACTGCCTAGACGTTGATATTGAGCCAGGAGACTCCAAGCGGTAAATCGACGGTTGCAACCAAGGATGTCATTTTATGGAAATTTTCCACAAATTTGTGAGAGAAATTTGTTCACATGGGATGTTTTATGAGCAAATTATATGTTGCAATGAACTTATTTCTCTATATGATAATTCCTTCTTTTTGTGGGAAAAAATTTCTTGTGGGAATTTCGTGGAAAAAAATCTCGCTCATTTGTGTGAACTGGCATTGATCACAGTGGCAACACTGGTTGCAACCACGACCTCCAAGAAAGACGACATTATCGGCAAAGACAAGGTCGATGATTGTGTTGCCAGTTGACGCTCCTCAATGACAGTAACGACAATAGCCTGTCCATGCAGGTACAGTTGTACGAAATTCTTTCTCCTCTCATGCCACATGGGGTTGGCGGTTGGATTCAAACACTCTTTGAGGGGGACTAAAGTCTCATTCATGAAAAAAAAAACACTTAAGGTTGGCTTTATTTCATGGAGCGATAGTTAAAACCACTGTGATAATAATTATTCTAACGAAATATATTGTTATATCTCCCACCCCAACCTGCCTTCTAATCTCCTTCGAATATTTCTGTGACTGAGATTATTATTGACAATTAGTGCTGGGCAAATACCGCTAATTTCAGTACCGGAATTACCGGTAAACAACAATGCCGTTACCGGAATTACCGGTACTTTACCGGTAAAAGACTCGTGAGGTAGTAGTGACGTCCCAAGTTCGAGTCGCCTTTATGACTTAAATCTCTTTAAACAAATTTCATCCTACTATGGTGTGTAGTCACAACTCAAGTTTTGTAACGTCGTCACTAAAAATCCTGCCTGCATCACGAACGGGCGAAGGAAGCACTAACCTACCCTACATGCCTACCGGTGCTATAGGCAAAATGTAAAGATATATAGTTTCGTATGCTGATCACAGATTTTTTTTTCCTTTTTTTTTAGAAATTAAAGAAAGTGCCGAAAAAAAACTGTTTAAATGATTAAAAATTACCGAGACCTTAGCGGTACATACTCGCTTAATGGTAAATGTTTACCGGTAACGTTAACGGGACCTTAGCGGTACACTCGCTTAACGGTACAAGTTTACCGGTAACGTTATCGGGACACTGGGCCCGTCAATACCACCAAACCGGGGCTTACCGAGACCTTAGCGGTACACTCGCTTAACAGTAGAAGTTTACCGTTAACGTTAGCGGTCGCTTAACGGTAGAAGTTTACCGGTAACGTTAGCGGTCGCTTAACGGTAGAAGTTTACCGGTAACGTTAGCGGTCGCTTAACGGTAGAAGTTTACCGGCAACGTTAGCGGTCGCTTAACGGTAGAAGTTTACCGGCAACGTTAGCGGTCGCTTAACGGTAGAAGTTTACCGGTAACGTTAGCGGTCGCTTAACGGTAGAAGTTTACCGGTAACGTTAGCGGGCCGTGGACGCCATCACCTCTATGATGGTGGTAACACTTCGACCAAATATTACAGCTCAATTCAGTTTTTTTTTCTATACAGACTAAAATAGATAAATTATTGGCAACATCTGGCAACCCCATTGCATATTCTGTATATTGAGAGGGAAATAGCTGTCGATCACGAGACCAGCACGTGATCCAAAGACCAAGGTGAATACTCAAGGATATATTAGCTTTCATTGTCAGCATGTTTTTTTTATTTCCTCAATTGTTTTTTCATACAAATTAGTTCATATTCTTATTTAGAAAAAGAAGCATATTGGCATTTTCATCACTTAAGCATATATGTATATATATATATATATATATATATATATATATATATATATATATATGCAAGCAATCACATCACCGTGATACAAAAATGCAAAATAACCACAGGAGAAAGGAAACTTGTAGACAGTAAGTACTTTCGCATATTACATCTTCCAGTGGTTATTTTGCAAACACACACACACACACACACACACACACACACACACACACACACACACACACATATATATATATATATATATATATATATATATATATATACATATACATTATGGGTCTTCCTTTGGCTACACGCGGAATTTTTCGATGAAACTTTCACAATTAATATAGTTTCGTATGCTAATCACAGAAATAACATTAATTCTATTGAGAAATTAAAAACGGTTTTACTGCTAAAAAAAATATTTACCGAGACCCTAGCGGTACATACTTGTTTAATGGTAATAGTTTAACCGATAAAATTAGCGGGACACTGGGCCCGTCAGTACCGCCAAGCCGATACGCGATTACCGAGACCTTATCAGTACACCCCTTAACGGTATTTTACCGGTAAATTTAGCGGAACACTGGGCCCGTCAGGCCGTCAGTACCGCCAAGCCGAGACGCGCTTTGCCGCTTACCGAGACCTTAGCGGTTCACTCCTTAACGGTATTTTACCGGTAAAGTTAGTGGCGCAATGGGCCCATCAGTCCGTCACTCAGTACCACTAAGACGAGACGTGCTTACTGTTCTCTGAGTGTTATGGTATAGCTTATCGAGTTATCGGTTAACGAAACCTTACCGATACCAGAATTTTACCGGTAACGTACCATCAAGGTTTTTACCGGTAAAACCGGTAACTTTACCGGTATCTGCCCACCACTACTGACAATCGATTTATTGCTAAGTGTAGCCTTCGTGGAACGGTTGTGGGAGGCCAAAGTTCGTTATCCGAGAAATGCTCAAGGCTCTCCTTTTATGGCTTCCTGGGCCTCTCTGCAACGGCCGTCGACAAAACTTTAGTATTCCAGCGCTGCAGTTTCGTGTTAGCATTTTGTTAGTATGATCTTTGTGTTCTTAATTGCTATTGGGGTTTACTTGTCGCCTTCAATCAAGGATGTAAACAGTTTCACGCGGACATTGATCGATGGTATGATTTCACAATTTATATTCGTCTCTATAAAAATTTTCGGCACCGTTTACACCTTGTTTCAAATCGTTACGTTTTTTTCAGTTTCCATAGTCCCTTTTAGATCAGCAGGGAATATATCAGTGTACGAAAACAATTATAACATATTCTATCTTTTATAATTCTATTGGACTTCAAATTAATTCAGTCAACTTCACAAACATTTGATGCATGCACTCTCCAATCAGTTCTAAATTGCTGTATTAAGTTATCTTAAGTCATTACAAAAATTATTGATCGGCGCAATACCAGAATTCTCGTAACTTTACTGATCTCTATAGATTTTTTCTACAGAGATCAATGAACTTCACGTATTCTCTGTCGAGGTGTGTGAGTAGGAAGCCCATCAGGTAAGAACACCAGATAAAACTACTTGGGTTTCTCTGATCTTATTATCTTATAAGTAAGAATGCAATTTTTGTATACAGTGAAAATATTAATTCTGGAACGAGTTTTTTTTATATATATATAATCACATATCCTTACTCTAAGTCTATCAGATTCATATAATTTGTAGTCTTAACTATCGTATTAATAGTGTATGTTGTTTGGTAGTTTACATATAAACGAATTGCGATTATATAATTTATAAATTATAGGATTCTGTATCAACAGCTTTTATGTCTTCATTTAAATATTCTCTTTATAGAAGTTTTCCGGCCTGCCGCAGTACTTCATCATTTGCTGCATATATATATATATATATATATATATATATATATATATACATGTATATATATTGTGACATAATGACAGGTTTATGAATGGTAAGAATGGAAAGACACGATTGAGAACAAGAGACTTTATTCCTGACCGGTTTCGCCTCTGAAGAAGCCTCAAAGGCGAAACCGGTCAGGAATAAAGTCTCTTGTTCTCAATCGTGTCTTTCCATTCTTACCATTCATATATATATATATATATATATAAGCAAAAGTTGGTGTTACTTTAGCGTGTGATCTTCATGCACGATTCTTCTTTAGTGTGAACTAAAACTACATTTAAGAATTTAATCTTCATACAAGACACTTCTTCAGCTTTGGGGGTAATTTCTATGTTCCTAAAAGAGACAGTTACTCTAGAGCCTATCATTAAGAAGTGAGAGAAAGATCTGTGATCCACTCAAACTTTAATCAGTATTACAACCACAGCACGATCAAGCACCAAGAAAACTATGTCAGTCCTAAAGATAATCATTACTCAGAGTATCAAGCAAACGTGGCAGGAAGCTAAAACTCGTCATCTTACGAACGTGGGAGGTGTTCAGACACATTTAGCTTTTGTTTGCTGGAAAATTGTGAGATTCATTTGTTGCATTTCTCACAAATGTTCAAACTGTATACAGACATGGATAGTATTCAAAGGAATCTATTATGAAAAACTGCTCCATTTTTTATTCATTCTAATTTTCTTACTTTGGTGTAGATTACATTTGGCATGTAGATAAACAGACATGGATAGTATTCAAAGGGATCTACAATAAAAAATACTTAATTTCTTTTCATTTGCTATTTTTTCTTTCTTATTATGTTGATGTATATCATATTAGGCATATAGATCATACGCTGAAGTAGATCTGTGATATTGTAGATCACATGCGACACGTAGATCACTCGCTATAGTTGCACTCAAAGGTTTCTGGTGCTTCCTTGTGTTTAGATAACTATTGCAAACATTCATACCACATTCATGTTTGCAGTGGTACATTCATCGCAGAAATTACAGCTCATCAAGCTGTCTACATTCACCTTATGACTTATCTCTCCCAATTTGCATATTCTTTCGTTACAGTTGCCATTTTTATTCGACTGCTATTTCATCCACTTTCTCGATTTCCTAACCTTTCTTCAATTTCAGACTAAGTCCCATTACTAAAACTAGAGTTTGTTCAAATTAGTGTTTACTCCTTCCTCTGGAAAGTTTTATTAAGACTTTGTCTTACATAAAACACTAATTAATTCTTGCATCATACTTAGTTAATTTGAAGAAGTTATCTTATTGATAACACAATTGTCCAGCAATATATTATAATTCTATTGTAAAAAAAAATTAGATGACATATAAAGCACACAACACCACAAAACAAGTCTTTGAAAACAAAACATTATTCAAAACGTCTGGACGTGAAAAGAGCATTCATAAATTGGTTGCAAAATAGGATAAGAGAATCATATGAGAGGTACAAAGAAAAGAGAAGAGAAGTAAAGCATAAAATAAAGGAAAACAGATATGAAATGGGGTAAGAACATGACAGATCTTTTTAAAGTAATAAAAAAAATGTTTTGGAAGGAAAATAAAAAGGAAAAGAGGGCGAATCAAGTAGAGAAGAAAAAGGTATAAGGTGCTGATGGAGAGATGATAATGGGAGAGACGGCAGTAAAAGGAAGGTGGGCAGAGTATTTTAGGGACTTGTAAAATGTGAAGGAGGATAGGAAGGGAAAGGTAGTTGCAGTGGGAGACGCTTAGACGATGACAGTGATGAATGAGAAAATGGAGGAGAAATAAGAAAATATTAGATGAAAGCAGCTATTAAAATGATGAGAGCGGGTAAGGCACCTGGGTGCCATGCGGAATGTCTAAAAAAAGGGAGTTACATTGATGGTGGAGTGGCTGGTGAGGCTGTTAATGTTTGTTTAGAAAGGGTAGAGTGCCGGAGGACTGGAGGAGTGCATATATAGTTCCGCTATATGCTATAAGAGGAAAGGGGACAAGTGTGAGTAGTTTCAAAGGGACTAGTTTGTTGAGTGTGGTTGGGAAGGCTTATGGGAGCTTTTAATTAACAGGATTAGGAGAGGAACAGAAGAAGGAATTTGTGAGGAACAGTGTGGGTTTAGGACAGGTAGGGGTTGCGTGTGTCAGATTTTTTTTATATGTGAGAAAGCTTTAGGAAAAGGTGAGGATGTTTTTTTGGCTTTTATGGATTTGGAAAAGGATTATAACAGGGTAGACAGAAAGACACTGTAGGAGGTATTGTATATATATGGGATAGGAGGAAAGCTGTTAAGAGCAGTCAAGACTTTTTACAAGAGTAGTAGAGTTTGTGTTAGAGTTAGAAATAGAGTGAGAGAGTGGTTTGAGGTAAAAGTGGGACTTCGCCGGGGAAGTGTCATGTCGCTATGGCTGTTCAATATATATGGATGGAGTGGTGCGAGAGGTAAATGCAAGGGTAATTGGCGGGGGATTGGAGATGGTTAAAGAAAATGGAGAAAAATGGACGAAGCCAGTTGTTGTTTGCTGACGACACCGCTTGTAGCAGGATTAGAGGAGGGATTAAATCAGTTTGTGACAGAGTTTGGGAAGGTGTGTGAAAGAAGGAAGTTGAAGACAAATGTGGGTAAAAGTAAGGTGATGAGATCTATAACGGGAGAGGATGGCAGTAAATTGGAAGTGAGTATTGAGGGAGAGAGACTGGAGGAAGTGTATAGCTTTAAATACTTGGGGGGCAAATGTGGCGGGAAAGGGAGGAGTAGAGGTGAAGATATAATGTAGATTGAGAGTAAATGCCTTGGACTAAAAAATATAATGAGAAATAGACATTTAGGAATGGATACTAAGAGGAGATTATATGAAGTGGTGATTGTGCCGACAGCATTGTATGGGGAAGAAACATGGAACATAAGAAGAGTTTAAATGTGTTTGAGATGAAATGTTTGAGAAGTATGGTAAGGGTTACTAGGCTGGATAGAGTAAGAAACGAGAAGGTGAGGAGGAGAGTAGGTATGGAAAGGGAGTTGGGAGATAGGGTTGATGAAAAAGTACTGTGATGGTTTGGACACATGGATAGAATGAATAAAGAAAGTAGTAAAAGAGGTTGTGGGAAGGAAAGGTGGAGAGAGTGAACACGAGGAGGCGACCAAGGATGAGATGAATGGATGGATGGGGTAAAAGGGTGCATTAGGAAAGAGGGGGATGTCTTTTGGGGATGGAAGGGAGAAGACAGAAGATAGGGGTGAGTAGAGAATGGTTGTGTATGGATGATTCTGTGATACATAGAAGGGAGTGGGTGGGGGGATGGGGGTAAGAAAATGTGTGAGTGGTATTTTAAAGTGTCCCGAAGGGATTTCTCCCCCTATTCTTTTTTTTCTGCATGAGGGGACGGAGAGAGTGGGGGGAAGGTCGCCGATTAAATGAAGCGGCCTTGATGTGAATGTGCTGTGTCTTACTGCATTGCTTCTGACCCAAGGCAATGGGCGAGATGCAGGGATGACCCGTCATCCAGGAGGAACCAAGAAAAGAGGTAGGGATGGTGAATGGGAGTGGAGTATATAGGAATAAAATGGGTAGGAGTGGATTTATGCCTTTGACTTTGGCTACCTCTCTTGTAAGAGGGAAAACCCCTTGGTATATGTATGTATGTCTGATTACACTGGTCTCAGACACCATCCATAGCCGCACCTATTCTAGTACGCTTGATCTTTCATATGCACTTTTCACTATCCATGCAGCCTTATCAAAATGTATCAACACCGTGGTGAGGTGCAGAAATTCTGTCCCGTAAAGAATATGCCGACGGTCCTGCAGTAGCCTCTCATCACCCAATAATGTTTACTTAACTCACAACTTGAATGATAGTGACTTATTTTCTTTCAACGTGTTCTCTATTGTTTATGTCATTCCACGTGACTTTCATTATTCTCTGTGCTCCCCGTTATAATATTTGTCACCGTCTATAATTCCTGCACGTTTTCATAGCATTGTTAAATTGTCCAGCACATTAAAGTGTAAATGATTACAATCTATTGATGGTATAGACAGACGTTTGAATTTCTATGGTTACCGGCTACTGACATTTGTCCTTGGTCCACCGAAGCAGACGAATCTACATCGTCGAATCAGCCGCGTAAAAGTAATATGAACATCTATTTCATATAGTTTAATTGGAAAACACTTCAATAATAAAAATATAACCCATTTATGTTTAACTTAATATAAATAGAATGTTTTAAATTGTCTTGAGAATTTTACACTTTTTTATTTAGAACCTGTTACTACTGATTCTCTTTTATCCAATTTTATTGAACCTTGGTTTGTTTAGGACGCCATTTTCGAGCACAATGGGGGAGCCCGTGACTGGAGAGTAAGTATTTATTACCTTATATCGTTACCCTTTAGTCTCATATTCTAGTAGAAGTGGTAGGAGCTTATATCTTTCCATTAGAGTGTAATATGGTAGATATTAGAGAACTGTGGTGGATGTAGGACATAGTTGTATAATGACGCTGGCTTCATGAGTGAGAGAAGCCGGGTATGTAGGATGGAGAGGAGTTAAGAAAAAATAAAGTATGATGAGATCAAACATGTATTCAATTTGAATAGGCTGCTATACGTGCTATCCATATTAAGCATATAATAACTATAATAGGGGGTACTCTTGAAAAGGTCAAAGTTCATGATAATTGTCAGAGGAAGTAATGTGGCTTTTGTGACTTCTGTATGGAAGTTGGTGGTTACTCTCAGATATACATGAGTTGTTATTTTTTAACGAACGTAATGTACATATCATTAGCACCCATGAGTTCCTGTAAGCCAGGTGAAGTTATATGTCCAGGAAAAAAATTGCAGCCATGTATGATTTTATGCTGGTTGCAAGTGGGTTAGTCAATAGTTCAATCATTTTGTTTTCCTAGTTATACTTTGAGTTCATTAAGATAAGTAATAGTTAAGATTTCCCTAGTATGCATTTAATTTATTTGAAGTTATTTATAATTTTTTTAACTTAGTAAATTTAGGCTGGTAGAGCAAATTATCGGAGTGAATGCACCACATGATGCTATGTTGGATCAGCCTTTATCCTCCTGTTGTAAATGTTCTTTTTCATGCACATGGGGGGATAAAATACTGATCTAATCACTCATCCTAACCATTAGAATTTAAGTTTCTAAAGTTTAGATTTGAGAGCCAATGAAGTGGAGCAGTGATGATGAGATCTATCATTCGACCTGTTTACTGTTGGGAGTATTGGCTGGCTCATTTTAGGTCCAGTAGTTGTTAAACACTGATTTTTTGAGAATTTGATTTGATTTTGACAAAAGGCGTAAATTAATTATTTAGTAAGCTTCATTGAACAATTTTTTTTGTCATTTTCAGCCATGAAAGAATTTTGATAAATTTTTAGAAGTTTACACATATATGATATGGCAATAGAAAATCAAGTAATTTTGTAAATTATAATACACCAATGTATTATATGTTATTCTTGGTGGAAATTAATAATAGAAAAGGTTACTTAAAGCTATAAACAAAGAGATGTAGCTCCTTAGGTTGCTTGAGATGCCGTCTGTGCGTTTTGGTAGAGGCGGAGGCCGAAGAAATGAAAGTATGATAAATTTGTCTATTCCCGGGTACGGACAGTTGCTCTCTGGATAATTGCTCACCGGATAGTTGCTCACCGGATAATTGCTCACCGGACAATCGCTCACCGGAGAAGTGACAAAGAGGACACTTGCTCACCAAATATTTTTTTTTACTTTTCTTGAACTTGATAACAAACAATATACAGGATTTTTTAGTTATATTTAGGTTTATTACAGCAATAATACACAAACAATATCCAAACTTTCATATTTTAGTTTTTAATAATTATAAAATTCAATACAAATTTCTCCCATCAATATATAGTAAATTTGTATTGAATTTTATAATTATTAAAAACTAAAATATGAAAGTTTTATAATTATTAAAAACTAAAATATGAAAGTTTGGATATTTGTGTATTATTGCTGTAATAAACCTAAATATAACTCAAAAATCCTGTATATTGTTCATTATCAAGTTCAAGAAAAGTAAAAAAAAATCTTTGGTGAGCAAGTGTCCTATTTGTCACTTCTCCGGTGAGCAATTGTCCGGTGAGCAACTATCCGGTGAGCAACTATCCAGTGAGCAACTGCCCTACACCCGTCTATTCCAACCTAACCTACCTGACCTAACCTACCAACCTAACCAAACCTAACATAGTCTACCTACCTAACTTGCATTTAGTAATGTGGTACCTGTAATTGTAGAGATCATCAGGGTCGTGATCTTCGACCCCCGAATCTATCAAAACAAAGATGTCGTCTTAAGGAGTCGAAATGGCTACATTCATGTCTATACTAGTTTTAGCAATGTTTTCTGATATTGATTTCTACAAGTAAAATATTTATTACATTCATGTATAATAGTAAAAAAAAATTATTTAATTTTCTAATGTTATATTGCGTAGGTGTGCAGATAAGTAGTGTGTTCTAATGCTGCGGGGTTGGTTCTAAAACAAGTTACCGTACTCCAAGTACACCAGTCCCTCTGTACAGTGTATTTTTCCAATAATGGAAATCTTGGTACAGCAACCTTGGAATCTGGGGAATTGGAAAAATTCCTGAATCATGCTAACATTGATGTAATAGAAAACTTGTTTGGCCAATAGCTCCTAATGTAATAAAAGCTGATCTAACACAACAACCATTTCATAACAGAAAACTGGGAATTTGTGAAGGGGTGGTGAGAAAATAATTCCCGCTACATGCGAATGAAGCATAATATTTGTTGCATCACCCATAATTTTTTTTCATGAAACTTGTTTTTCTCCCTGTTCTAGTCTAACCTACTTAACCTAAAAAATGTGTGCTGGGACAGACATACAATTTGCACTTTGGACAGACATGACACCGTCTTGTCATGCGGGTAGCATGAAGGTTGCAGAAATTATTTTTTCATCATCCATTAATATAAATTTGAGGGAAAAACATTACAAAGAGAAGTTGTTGCCGTAATATAGATGCAAAAGACATACAAATTGTTGTGCGAGCTGGTGAGATGAAATAGCGTGTAGCATAAAGTTGCGGGAACTATTTTTTCACCATCCCTTAATATTAATTTCCGCAAGAAACATTACTAAGAAAAGTTGTTGGATTTGTTGCAATATAGATGTAGAAAATATAGTAGAAATATACAAAATGTGTGAGTGGGCAAGACAAAACTTCGCATATACTGAAAATATTTTTTAAATGTTAAAGAAGAAAAAAAAAGTGAAAGATGTTTGATACTGGAATAAAAATGGGAATTGTATTGAGTAATGGGAATCCAAGTTATATAGACGTCAGGCCAAAATAAGACATGTGACACGTATACAGATTTTGTGATTAAATTCTGATACAGAGTGATGCTAATGAAATATGAATGCCCCAGAATTTGAACAAAAAAAAATCAAGAAAATTTTGTATCAAAATATGAACGAATTTTTGAAATTTGAATGAATTCATAGATGTTCCAGAGGTTTCTTGTATGTGTTTGTGCATTGCCACACCCATGATCTCTAATCTCTCACTTTTGTTCTTGAAGCGGTAGTGAAGGCATTTCTCTCTCTCTCTCTCTCTCTCTCTCTCTCTCTCTCTCTCTCTCTCTCTCTCTCTCTCTCTCTCTAATTATTGTTTTGGAAGTCAATCATAGAAGAATTAATAAACATATCAATCTCACAATATTGGTAGGGGATAAGGTGCTAAAAATGACATCATCAGTTTAACGAGTTAAACACCATATGAGGACGGAGCCTTTATTTGTACGACGTTTTGCTTATTACAGCTTTTTCAAGTACAAGTTGAGATACAAATACTTGAGATTGAATAAGGGGAAAGGAGGGAACGGGGGGGGAAGGAGGAGGAGGAGGAGAAGGGAGGGGATTGAACACTGGGAAAGGATGAGAATGCTGGCCCAAACATCCGGAGGCGAAATGTCCACAAAGGGTGGTTTAGATATTTAAAATTTTGCTGGCCATGGGTATTAGGGGAATAATGTGAGGCGAGATGTTAAACGTGCCCCTGTTTTGTTCAATAGTGTTCGTTCCTTTGAATGATTGCTGCTTCTAAACACTTCCTGCAGATTTTGTCTGGTTCTCGTATCAGCAGCTCTGCATTCTTCCAGTCCACAAGATGGTTTTCCTTGTTTCTATGTGTCACACATGATGTCACCACCAATGCATGTGTGACACATAGAAACAAGGAAAACCATCTTATGGACTGGAAGAATGCAGAGCTGCTGATACGAGAACCAGACAAAATCCGCAGGAAGTGTTTAGAAGCAGCAATCATTCAAGGAACGAACACTATTGAACAAAACCGGGATACGTTTAACATCTCGCCTCACATTATTCCCCTAATACCCATGGCCAGCAAAATGTTAAATATCTAAACCACCCTTTGTGGACATTTCTCCTCCGGACGTTTGGGCCAGCATTCTCATCCTTTCCCAGTGTTCAATCCCCCCCCCCCTTCTCCTCCTCCTCCTCCTCTTCCTTCCCCCCCCTTTTCTCTCCCTGTTCCCTCCCCTCCTTTCCCCTTATTTAATCTCAGGCATTTGTATCTCAACTTGTACTTGAAAAAGCTGTAATAAGCGAAACATCGTACAAATAAAGGCTCCGTCCTCATATGGTGTTTAACTCGTCAATCTTGTCGGCAACTACCACTTTTAAGGGATCATCAGTTTACATAGTCACTAGCTGACTGGACAAGTCATGCTGTGGTGTTGGCTCACTCTGGACTGACTTACTGACTTAGTTTACTTAGTCAAATTTAGAGGGTCTTCCTCATAGCTGTGGTGGTTTACTACTACTTCCAGCCCTAATATCTTCTCTCTGGAGATCTATCTGGTCTGGTATGGAGTGACAAGCTGCTTTGCAGTATTCTGTATAACCAGGTCCAGGAGGCTTATCTGGTAGTTCCTTTAAGAATCTGTCTAGGTGTGTCTCAAAGGTGGTAACAAAGCAGTTGGTGGTATCTCAAATGTGTTTCCTATCCTACTTACAAAAACCCAGTCCCATCACCCATCCCCAACCCCAACACAGAACCATGGCATCACCTCCACCCTACCCCATTTGATCCCCATCACTCACACCAGCCCCATGAACCCCACACAAACAGGCCCCATCATCCCCACCCCAGTTCCATTTTATAACAGCACTCTGTATCACAACCGTTTCCTAATCACAGCTCAGTCTTTCCCAGTACCCTTGTCCCTTTTCAATCCACTTGCCTTTCTTCAATCTCCCATCTCCTATTCAGTCTTCACCACACTTCAGTTCTCTCCCCTCTCTCCAATCCTCTCACCCCCTTCCCAGTTTTCTTCATCTTTTTCTTCTTAATGTCCTCCTCCACCTCCACCTCCACCCAATTCACATTGCTTCCACGCCTCTTCCCTTTTCTTACCTCCACATGGGGTATTGAATGCATTGAGTTTTATGCAGTCGCCATTACAACCAACTCTTACAGCATTCTTTTATGAATGGAAATCCTCCACTCAAAGATAAATACTAATCATTTAATTTCCAAAGCCCCTTCTTTCTGCTGCCTTAAAAACTCTATCACCAGAATAACTCTATCTCTTTGACCTGACCCCAGTGGCAACAAAATACAAATCTCTCCTCCACTGCCCATTTCTTCTTCAGTGTCCTTTCCCTCAGTGTTAATGCCTCAAGTTTCACTGACTGGCAACTCTCGGCTCCCATAATGGCTGGCAACAGTCCTCAGGTACCACAGTCGGGAGTTGAGGTTTGCCCTGGCTGATGGTCAGGGGCCTGCCATAGTGTCGGTTTGAACCCTTGCTAGGGTGCAGAGGTTAGGAAAGGCATCCACTTTGAGTAATGGCCCCCCGACCACTGTTCACCTTAGGACCGGAGATGACTTGGGCATCATTGTGTGTGTGTGTCTGTGTCTCTGTCTGTCTGTCTTGTGTGTGTGTGTGTGTCTGTCTTGTGTGTGTGTGTGTGTGTGTCTGTCTTGTGTGTGTGGGGGGGGGAGAGAGAGAGAGAGAGAGATGCATCAGCTTCTTCTGGGTGTTATCACTGCACTGGTACACCATGGGCATGGTCTCCTGCATTCATGGATGAACAGTTTCAGACCAGCAAACCATGGGGGGTCCTCAGGCCTACCCATAGATCTCTGGGGAGAAACATTGGACAGTTTTGTTTTAGTGTGGGGCTGTCTCACTGGTTTATAGTAGTGGGAGAGGACCATTTGCTCATTATCAGCTGTATGCGAAGATGTGGAGGAAATACATGTGAAATTGCTAAGAGGTGTAGAGGAGTCTGGAGACCAAGGTTGTCTATTGGGACTGCTCTCTAAGATAGAAGGGAAGGTGTTGATGGGTTTGGAAGATGTGTTTTAGAGAAATGATTCTCTGATGTCACACTTGCAGGACCACCACTACTTGGAGGCACCAGTTACAAAGTCCATTCCCATTTTCTGTAGATGCTTTTCTCACTTTGCCTATTCCTTTGTGTTAAAAACAAATTGTTTCTTTCTGTTTATTGATTAATAAATCATAAACATTAGATTATTTGTCATTGGTTGCTGTTTTATCTTGATATTTGTTTTATATTAATGTATATGTATATTTTTATTTTCAGGTCTGGCAAGGAGTTCAACACAAGAGTGTTTTTGGAGAATCTGCCCAAAGACATCCGTAAGGATGAGGTTGACAAGACATTTTCTCGATATGGTCGCATAGCGAAGGTGTACTTGATCTATGACCCACCTGGCTCTGGGTTTGTTGAATACTTTGATGCTTGTGATGCAGAATATGCAGCTGAGCAAATGGATGGTGCAGACTATATGGGGTCTAAGGTGACTGCAAAAGTGACACGTGGGGGTTTCAACAGAGGAAGGGGGCGTGGTAGAGGTGGCTTCTACCCTTCAAGCAACTATGGCTATAACACAAGGGGCAGATTTAATTCTAGAGGCAGCTATTCGAGAGGTGGTGGTGGTGGATATTCGAGAGGTGGCGGATATACACGTGGGGGATTCAGAGGAACCACAAGGGGATTCTCCAGAGGGAGTGGGTATTCAAGAGGTGGGTACTCAAGGGGGGGTGGCTACACTAGGGGTAGTTATTACAGAGGAAGCTACACACCTCGTGGTAGTGGAGGTTACAGGGGTCGAGGAAGCTATGACGGATATTCCAACTACAAGTCATACGACAAACCCACAGACAATGGCTACTCTCGCTATCCCCAAGAAGAGAAATATGACAAGGGTCATTATGAAGACAAATATGAAGGCAAATATGACAAGTATGTCAACTATGGAGATACGCGGCATGAGGAATACCGAAGTCGTTCACCCGTGTCGCATTCTCCCGAAAGATTCCGCTCATCATCACCTTCCTACGCCAGAACAAGGTATTTGAGGTAGAAAATCATAGCCCATAAAGGACTGTGATAGAGCAGTAGCACTCAGGTGTACCATTTAAATAAATATTACTTGAATATGTATAAACATTGACACACACACACACTGTGTATATACATACATAAACATTACATGTTTTATATGGAACCAATGATTGGTACCTATAAATGTTGGTCTTTCAAGATGGACACCAGATAGAAGCTTCTTCTAGTGTCCAATTTAAAGCCTTTGAGCACCCTAGCTTCCAACTGGAGGTGCATTTTGGGGTTAGCTCTAAAACTCTGGGCTGGGGTCAAGGTCACAATGACCTTGAGGGTATTTACCTCTTAAGGACAACTGATAACCAGGAACTGGCCCCCCACCCCTCCATCTGTAAGCTGGTTACACTTGAAGCATCACATGAGTTACATAATGTCTTGCGCTAATATGTTGCAGACAACATTGCAATGTTTTCAACCAAAAAGATCCTCAGGAATGCCTCAGGATTGTTGCCAAAGAGTGGGGGTGCAGGTTTCCATTTATTGAGACTCTAAGGCAATAACTATGATTTTTTGTTGTTATTAATATTATTATTACACACCTGTAGTATACAGGGTTGGAGTTACGATCGGGTTCCTGTCTCTATATCTCCGATTACAAACTGCCCAACATTTATGTTTTTGGCCTTTATTATTTATTATAATTTGTTTCATAAATTAGGTGTCCTTATGTAGTTAGAACATACAGGATAAGAATTATGCTTTTAGGGTCTTGTTTTGTCATTCCCATTGTCTAATTGTAATCATAATTTCTCTGCTATTTGACATTACCGTTCCTACATCCAGATTATTTTGATAATTTATGTTTCATTATTTATTTTTCATGCATTTTTAACGTCTCAAACAGTTATTTTTAAATTCATTTTATGATCTTTTTTCCAATTAATTTTCATGAAGATGATTATACCCACTCTCATAGGTCAAAACACTATCAAACCACCTGTTTTTTCTTTTAACCTAGACAGTTCCATTATACACAGTAAGACATGGAACCATATTAGTCATTTTTTTTTTTTTTTTTTTTTTTTTTTTTTTCTCTCTCTCTCTAATTTGTTATTCTTTATTTTATTTATTTTTTTATGTAGTGTTTGTTTATTTATTTTTTTATGTAGTGACCATACCATTGCAGCATAGTCTCATAAATCTTTTTTCCATCATAATATTTTGTTCCTTCCCTTTTGCAATTGTATCATTCCCCAGTTTAGTGGCAGCATACCATATTCATCCTTATACCCAGTTGCAATATCTTTCATTTCCTTGCATTGAAATTCATTTCCCACTCCTGGCTTCATATATGTCTTATCTATAGTCTTACAACCTATACTCCTCAAAAGTGGTAGGAAATACAGTTAGCATTGATATGTCTTTACTTCTGTGGCGGTAAAGTATTTTACTAACTGGAGTATGGAGACATTAAGTCACTTCTTGTGGAATGAAAAAAAAATGCTCTTCAGCAAAGTGGAAAAGCAGATAAGGAGCAGAACTCAGCAATTATATGTTTGCCATAACTTTAATCAGATATGCTTGAAAGAAAATCTTCTGACATACAGTATATACAGTAGCCGCGAAAAGTTTGGGCGCAAAATTATAGGCGCCCCAACTTTCCCCTAAACTCAAAACATGCGAAAAATACAACTTTCCACCCAAACTTTTCGCTATTTTTCAATGCTAGCGTTTGTACCCGTATTTAGCCGAGACAATACACACTATTTGGCAACTCTGTTTAGGTGCACTCGATGTCACATGGAGTCAGTTTCTAAACATCTCTCATAGAGAGTAGTCTTTTTTTTGCAGTGGTCTCTGTTTTTGTGCCTTGATATCTCCGTAATGGGAAGTGGTAAAGAGCTGGAAAGAGACACAGTTGTTACAATCATAACCCTCTATAAAGAGGGTTATAAGTGTAAAGATATTGCTACTCATGTGGCAATTGGAGTGCGTCAAGTGCAAAAGTGGACCAAGAAATTTCGAGACGAAGGAAGTGACATCATTCGTACTCCAAAGCATCGCTCTGGTCGGCCAAGGAAGATATCAAATCATACTTCTACGGTTCTAACTGCCTCCTACGGTTATTAGGAGGCAGTTAGAACCATAGAAGTACGATTTGATATCTTCCTTGGCCGACCAGAGCGATGCTTTGGAGTACGAATGATGTCACTTCCTTCGTCTCGAAATTTCTTGGTCCACTTTTGCACTTGACGCACTCCAATTCCCACATGAGTAGCAATATCTTTACACTTATAACCCTCCTTATAGAGGGTTATGATTGTAACAACTGTGTCTCTTTCCAGCTCTTTACCACTTCCCATTACGGAGATATCGAGGCACAAAAACAGAGACCACCGCAAAAGAAATACTACTCTCCTTGAGAGATGTTTAGAAACTGACTCCATGTGACATCGAGTGTGCCTAAACAGAGTTGCCAAATAGTGTGTATTGTCTCGGCTAAATATGTGTACAAACGCTAGCATTGAAAAATAGTGAAAAGTTTGTGTGGAAAGTTGTATTTTTCGCATGTTTTGAGTTTAGGGGAAAGTTGGGGCGCCTATAATTTTGCGCCCAAACTTTTCGCGGCCACTGTGTGTGTGTTTACACATGCACACACACACACACACTAGGATGTTCATATGTATATATAATCAAACACAAAAAGACCCCTTCCCCTATTAAGGGTGGTTAACCAAGGTATGAATATGTACACATTATGTGTGTACATGTACACATGTATAATGTTTTATGTTCATATGGTATAGAATTGCCTAGCTTCCCTGACTGGAAACCTGCAGTGCCTGGCAATGATCCTTTATATACACAAGACACAAAAAGGGCATTCAATCATTATTACATTGCACTTATTCTCCTATAACCATTTGTATCTTTTCATTAGTTTTTAATCCAGTCTATATACAGTATTTTCATTTCATACCAGTTTCCTGTAGTTTTTTATTCTGACAAAAGCTTTAATCTTTTATAATAGTATTTCCTTTATTTTACAGCATTCAGGTGGTAATCTTAACACATTTCCGACATTATGCAACAGTTGCTAAATTTCAGAGAAGAGTGAAAGGAAGACCAGAAATTGAGCCAAATCGACAGAAAACCAAAAAGCATTTCCTTTCAGAAAGCAGTTCTCAAGGAGCAACAGGAAATAATGTTGATATTCTCGTTCCTTTTAGTGAAGTGAATAGAAGATCAGTTTTTTGCAACTTTTTGTTGTTGTTGATTTAGTTTGCATGATGTGTGTGCACTGCAACCCAACAAGTTGACCAGGGAAGTGTTTAATACCTGTGTGAATGTTTGAAGAAGTTGTTTTGCAAATTAAGACTGGGATGCCTAACATAAGGATGTTAAGAGCTGAAAATTCTCATTATTAGAAGAATTTGTGTTCTTGAATAGTGACAGTATATGGCAATTAAAGGAAGTACATCTGAGACGTCTCATTGTGTTGGTCGACATTGCGAAGATTAGTGCCAACTATTTGGAAGTTTTCCTTTGTACCATTTTTGTGTGGAAATCCGTACAGATGGCTTCATTCATCTCTGCCAGAAGAGTAGTACTGTGTGTGTGGCATACACACACACACACACACACACACACACACACACACACACACACACACACACACACACACACACATGGGACCTAAGATGGAAACATGCATGTGGTGATCAGTAACATACACACTGTAGAGAATCATCTCCCCACTTCATGTCTCGAAATTTCATAAACACCCACTTCGTAATGTTGCAACCCTGAAGCTTCAAACTGAGAGTCACAAGATCAGGGCCAAGACATCTTTCTTCCTCTCTTTCTCCCTCTCCCTATTTCAGTCAGACTACATTTTTACCATTCTTACACTTAGGGGAAGATAAATGGCAATTAACACTGATCCTCTCAACTGTTCCCCCTCCCAACAAAGAAATAGACCCACACCAATATAACACAACCTCTATCTAGAGATCTATGGGAGGATCAGTGCTAGCCACAGGGCTGTGGGTATCCAGTCAGTGAGACTGGAGCTAATACTAGTATCCATACACCCATCACCCTTCCACTCCCCTTCAACTGTTTGTGTTACCCATTCCCCCACTTTTCCTATTCCCTTTCTCTCCACTGTCTCTTTTCTCTCTCCCTCTTTCTCTTTATCACCTCTGAGACTACAGGCCGAGTGATATTCTTCCCAGTCTTAGAAGTGCTGGATATCAACAGTAAGATGGTCATTTCTCGTGCTCTCCCTTCCCTTCTCCCCTTCTTGCTTACCCTTTCCCTTGCCCTTTCCCTTTCTCCCTTGCCCCATCTCTCTTCCTTGATCCCCACCCTCTCCCTTGCTCCCCTTTATCTCTCTTCTCTCTCCCTTTCTCCCCCCCCCCCCTGTTTGGTGGGGTTAGGTTTGCCTTACTTTGATGAATCCCATTTCAAGGCCTTGCATCCCTCTCCATTCAATCACCAAAGAAGATGGAAGTAAGATCTCAAAATGGGATTCAAAAGCAGGTTGAAATGGAACATACTGCTACCTCACTACCTCCAAGTGGTGCTGCTGTGTTATTCCAAGAGTGAGGAAACAACTGAGACTGATCGTATATTCAGTCACCTTTTCTCCCATTAACAATAACTTCATCTTCCAACTAACAACTACAAGACCTCCAGCGATGGCATGTGATCTCTGGAAGTCCTTAATCACAACTCGCATGGCAGGGGGTGGTCTAGCGGTCACCCTGTTCCAAGATGGGGAATAGCGCAATTTAGTTGCAGCCTACTTGACTGAGCAGTCCTGTTCAGGATTGGCTCTCCTCACTCCAAACCTAACCTGGTTTGGGAGCTGCCTCCTGCATGGTCACCCAAAATATAGCATCAATAGTGGTGGTGATAGGAGTAATAATCCCCATCAATATCATCATCATTGTCACCCAACAACAGTAACAACAAGGAGGGAGTAATTATCTTCCTGAAACCAAGCTCACTCTGTTGCACTCTGAATGTGCAACATTTCCCTTGAAATGAAGGGAAAAGTCTCCCACCCACCCCTTGAGTTTTGAACAAAGGCATACTCAACCTCTCCACAGTGCCCTTAGCCTTATCACCTAACCCAGGCACCATGACCTGTAACGATGTACAACCCCAATTCCACTAAGATACATTGCATTCTTGAACCTACTCAGCCCTGCTAACCACCACTTGACCCATACCAAGACAAGGTCCTGACTTGAAATACACAAGATGCATGGTCCTGAAGTCCAGCAACAGTAAATCTATAACAAATGCTCCATGAAAGTATACACTGAATTTAAAGACATGTGGAACTCCATGTGATGTAGTCCCAAGGAGAAATCTTGACAATAGAATGATCAGGAAGGTAAGACAGTCAAAGATCTAACAACCCTGACACACTCCAGTTCAAAGAATGCCACAGAGTCCACACTCCAACTTAAGAAAACACACAGAAGAAGAAATAACAGAGTATTGAGATGATCAAAAGTTATAGAATTAGAGCAAATTAAGAAAAGCACAAATGGTAGAAAGATCAATATCAATATTCAAATACTACTGTTGACCTTCAAATAACCACAGCATCGTACCTGCCTGACTGTAGGTTATTTCAGATATGAAGTAGAAAACTATCCATCCCTACATTGTCATCTCAACTGACAGTGTTTGGGACACTAGATAATGATATTGTTGCATAGAAGGTGTACTCCATGCTTAGTTCCAGCCAAATGTACATCCTGCAAACCAAGATCACTGCACAGTATATCAAATTCAAAGGGAATTTAAAGTCTTAGAGATTTGGAACACAACTTCAGAGAAGCCTGAAGATGAGTGTAATCCGGGATGATCAGATCATGAGTCACTTGTGCAGAAGCGACAAATCCTCCTCTCTTCAATAGTTCCTCTCAAGCAATCATACCAAAAGAACCCATCCATTTGATACAAAAGCCTTGTACCTCGCCCCTAATGTCACTAGAACCCACAACCCAAACTCTAGCCCACAGCAGTCTACCAAAACCCTCATCCACAAAATATTCATCACCTATCCTCATCCACAATCCTTTCATCCCAAGAAAAGAGCATAGAATCACTTACACAAACTTCCCAACTTCTTCAATCCACCACAAGCATCACCCTTGAACACATTCATCTTCATCCACCCCAAAATCTTTCCACTTAAAAAAGAAGAAAATAAAATAATGGCAACTCCTTGAGAAACTGTAGGAGACATACTGGAGTGCATCAGCCATACCACACCAATAAAATTCCCACACCCGAAAATGCCAAAAGTACATACGAGTTGAAATCTTCACCCTTCCACAATACCCACTGCGGCTTCAAAAGTAAAAGTAGAAACTGAAATCCATCCCGTCCCTTTCCCAACTACTTGCACTAACCCCAAACCTTATGCAAACCTAAATCTCTCAATAACCCCCACTAGATATAACAGGAACAAACAAGTATACATCAACTTATAACCTCTACCCCTAACAAAAACAATTCCCCCACCAGATGGAACAGGAATAAACAAATATTCATCAACTTCTAACCCCCAACCCCTCTCAAAAACAATACCCAAGCACATTGAACCTGCCCCCTTGCATCCAGTATAATCATATCAGATTCACAAGTACCTCACAAGCAGTCTCCACCTTCAAGTTTCACCGCACACTTGTCCACAAAATCCAATCACAAATCACCCTAGTCTTTGTCTATTATAAATCTTCTATTGGGTGCCATTTCATGTAGGCATCCCCAGCAATGACAAAGCTGACAAGGCAGGATCCACTCCGTTCAAATCCTTCACTCCACTACATGTAACAGATTGTTACCCAGTTCTTCAGTCGGCAGTGCTGGGAACAACATTTGCACGCCGAAGAATAAACAATTTCTGTCACAGACGTGGCCATGTCATGACAGGAAACGACCCTCCCAATTGCTAGTGTAAGGCTCCCCTTAAAACAGCACTCACATTGTTAGAATGTCCAATTTACACAACACCCATCGACTCATTTACCCTCCCTCAAACATTAGAGACTACACAAGATCCTGAGCAACCAGACACAAATGTTTCACATCGTCTCTCCACAAACTTCCTACAGAAATCAGGACTATTAACCAAACTCCAAATACACTCGACAAACTAAACCAACACATGAAATGTAATGCACAGTAATGGTGCGAGATGGTCCACAGAAATAGAAGTGCTGGTAAGCTACAGTACATTACAACATTCCCTCCCTCCTCTCCCTCTCTCCCACCCTCTCCCTCCTTTTCCCTCATTTCCTTTAGTTTTCTCCCTCTCTTTCCTTACCCCATATTTACTTTCCTTTTCCCTCTCCCTTTCCATTTTCCATTCCCTCCCTCTCCTGTCTTCTCTTTTATTCTCTATCTCTCCCCCATCTTTCCTCTCTCTCCCATCTTTCCTCTCCTCCTCCGCTCTCTCCTTACCCCTTTTCTCCTCCTCCCCTCTCTCCTTACCCCTTTTCTCCTCCTCCCCTCTCTCCTTATCCCTTCTCTCCTCCTCCCCTCTCTCCTTATCCCTTCTCTCCTCCTCCCCTCTCTCCTTCCACCCTCTCTCTGCCTCCCCTCCCCTTGCACCTCCTCCCCTTGTACCTCCTCCCCCTCCCCTCCCCTCCCCTCTCCCCTCCCCCTCCCCTTGTTCCTCCCCTTTCCTCTCCCTTTGTTCCTCCCCTCTCCCTTCCTCCTTCCCTCTCCCTTCCTCCTTCCCTCTCCCTTCCTCCTTCCCTCTCCCTTCCTCCTTCCCTCTCCCTTCCTCCTTCCCTCTCCCTTCCTCCTTCCCTCTCCCTTCTTCCTCTCCTCCCCTCTCCCTTCCTCCTCCCCTCCCCCATCATACTCCCCATGCCCCTCCCCCTAACTCCCTTCTCCCCTCCTGCCCCTGTGTGTGTGCATGCATGCATGCATGTGTATGTGTATTTCCCACTTCCCTTCTGTTTTCCCAATTTTCACTCCCCTCATTTCGTCTCTCCTCTCTCTCTCTCGCTCCTCCCCCCACCCTATTTCTTCCTATTGCTCTCCCTCCCTCCCCCTCTTTCCTCTCCTTTCTCTCTCCCACCCTATCCCTCCCTCTCCTTCTGTCGCTTCCAATAGTGGGTTATACATTTAATTTTACCAATGTGCTACATTATTTCTCCCCCCCCACACACACACCTCCCCTCTCTCCCCATCTCTCTCCCTCTCCCTCTTATGCTCTTTTCCCATCTCCCCCTCTCCCTTTTATTCTCTCTCCCCCTCATTCTCTCTCCCCTCTCCTCACTTTTCCCTCTCTCTCTCCTCTCTTCCTTCTCTCTTCCCTCTCCTCTCTCTCCTCTCTTCCCTCTCCTCTCTCTCCTCTCTCTCCTCTCTCCCCTCTCCCCTCTCCTTTCTCTCTCCTCTCTCCCCTCTCCTCTCTCCCCTATCTCCTTCCTCTCTCTACACTCTCTCTGTCCCCCCCCCTCTCTCTCTCTCTCTCTCTCTCTCTCTCTCTCTCTCTCTCTCTGTCCCCCTCTCTCATCACCTCTCCTTTCCTCCCCTTCCCCTCTCTCTCCCTCCTTCCCTCCCTCCCTCCCTCATTCCCTCCCTCCCTCCCTCCTTCCCTCCCTCCCTCCCTCTCTCCCTCTCTCTTTCTCTCTCCCTCTCTCTCCCTCCCTCTCCCTCCCTCCCCTCCCCTCTCTCCTCTCCCTTTTCTCCCTCTCTTCCTCCCTCCCTCCTCTCCCCTTTCTCCCTCCCTCTCCCCTTTCTCCTCTCCTCTCTTTCTCTCTCTCCTCCCTCGTTCTCTTTTTCTTTCCTTCACTCTCTCACTCACCCACACTCTCCCCTCCTTTGCTCACTCCCTCATATATCTTTCCTTCTCCCCGTTGTTCCTCGCTCGTACACACGGAATAGGATTGGCTCGTATAGATCAGTTTTTTAATCTTGAAAAGCCATGGAAATGGTGTTGAAATAGAAAGAACACACTGTTGACCTTCCACTTCCCATTAGCAAACATTAAGAAGTACAGCCATGATTTGGGGGCCACAGAGTGCTTTTTGAAACTTGTGGTATTGGAAGAAAAATGTTAATTTGAAGCAGAAAGTGAGATACCTGTACATAGTGGGAAAGCACAGCATTTTTTTGGAAGAAGGACAGTTGTTTTTTTGTAGAATGTTAATGACAAGAAGATGTACAACTTATGATTGAAAGGTTTTGGCAACAAAAGAAATATAAAAACAACACCGAGTTGATTAAAGTGCTCTTGAGATATCAGCCGTTCCAATTAGGGTATAAAAGATTGAGAAAATGTTGAAACAAGTTATTGAAATAATGAAATTTTTATGAAATACTGAAAAGTGGAAAATTGATTGCCATTCTATTTTGAAAGTTGACACATTGAAAAATACTGAAAAGAAAAAAAAATGAATAGTGAAGTATTAGAAACGGAATTAAATCTTGGAACCCATTTGATGTGGCTTTTGAAACTTTGGTAAAGTATTTTTGCGTGTAAAGTTAAATGATAAATGTTGGCTTTTTGGGTTGCCCTTTGATTTGTTACGTGTAATGCTACATTTATGTTATATGTTATCGGAAATTTTTTAGTATTCCCTTGCTATGATATGACTTCCTCTCCAAACATAGAAGCTGAAGGTGAACATGAAAAGTGATGATGATGATGACTGTCATTTGATGATAAGTTTCAGTGTTTCAAAACGGAGATTTTGAACAAGCTGATGGTAATGGATGTGAGCGTGGTTACAGGTCGAGGTCCCCTATCAGTCGTGGTGGTGGCGGTAATGGTGGTGGTAGTGGCAGTGGTGGTTACGGTGGTACCTCCTCTCGCCACTACCTTTCATCACCCCCACCCAGGGAGCCCATCCGAGCCTCTCGTACTCGCTACGGTACCTCTGAGCGGTCCTACTCGCGCAAGGATTACTCCAGGTAGACTCATTGCAGTATTTTGTGCTCTTCTTGATGCTGACACATGGCTGAACTGAAATGCCTAGCAATGAAAAAGTTAGATTTGGAACATGCTCTACGGAAACAGCTTTGAAATACCATAGAAATTTGAAATTAGATGTGGAAAAAAAAATAATAAATAAAAGAAATGACAAAACATTAGTAATGGCAAGTACTATACAGTGGACAGAACATTGTATGTGAATTCAGATCAAGAAATGGAGTACAATCTGGTATGATCTAGAAAATGTTCTAATACAGAAGGCCTTTTATTTTCAGCAGAAAAGTGGGTTCCACTGGTTATGTTAAAAGTCCCTCTCTCTTTCCTGTTTAGTTCATCATATGGAGGACGGCGCAGCCCAGTCGAAACTCGCTACTAGAAAAAAGATGAAAGGATAACTTTGAACAAGGTCACTGATCCGTTGAAGAATCTGAAGAGGAGAAGACTACATTACTATTTTTTGCTTTTTTAGATTTAAAATGTTTGTCTGTAGTTTGTAAAATCCTTGAAAATGTGCATGCAGATTCAGCAGAAAGCTATGGAAAGCAGTTCTAGTGTGGCTCCCTATGTATGTTGGAAACATAGAAAAGAGGCATTTTTTTATTGACTTGTGTAATAGAAGGTGGTGGATGGATATGAAAAAGAGAAAGTCATTTAATGATGTGTTTTCCATGCAGATAAACTTGGCTGGCTAGTTTTCCAGGTAATGAAACATGTTATTTGCCAATGGTGTAAAGAAAAAAAAAACAAAAAAGCATTGAACTTTTGCTACCCATACAGCACTTTGTACCCAAGTACCTGAAAATTTTTATACAAAAAAAGCAAAGCAAGAGCAGCTCGTTAGAACCAATTGCAAAGAGGTGTTGCAGCCCCCAGATCAGCAAAGTTGGCTGTCACTATCAGTACAAGATGTAAAGGGAATTACAAAGAAATTATATAGTGGAAAACATTCTGGCAATATACAGAATACAAACATTGATATACATATAGATATATATATATATATATACATAGATAAATATATGTATATGAATATGGGCACTTCAGAAAACAGTGTGACTATGGCTAGCAAAGGGTAAGTGTTTTTGTAATACTTTCCTAAGAGAGCGCAAATGTCGGAAAACCTCCACATCCTGTAGTGTTGACTAATGGGATTTTGTATTGGGTCTCAGCGACTTAGGTCACTTAGGTCACTTAGGTATTATGCTCATGTTGTCAGTTATAGGATTTGGAGGTTTTAAAAATAATAAATGTTTTTTTAGACGTAACATTGAATCTGGTGCAAATGTCGATGGGTATGATGAATGCATTCTTATTTGTGAAAAGACCAAGACGGACAGGTGAGTGAAACGTGAAGATGAAAGCCAGTTGTGGTTAAGACAGTCAGTGAGAGGGTGGCAAGCACACCATTTCATCCTCCAAGTAATGTAGTAATTGACTGGTGTGTTCTCATACCCAAAGACTTGTTTTGTGTGCAAGGTTTAGGGAAGCACGTCCCCAGGAAAAAATAACAATAAAAGAGAGGGGTTAAGTACTACTAACCCCGAAACCTCTCACACACCAGCAGTATCCCAGGTAATTCATGTCACAGTAGTAGTTTTCTAATTTGATTACATTAGAATAGCATTTGAAAAAAAAAGAAAGTTTAGATTTTTTCATCAGCAAATGGATTCCAGTCTTTGTACGAAGCCATGAGAGGAGTTAAGTCCTATGAAAGACTAGCAGCTTTCGTTCAAGAAAATACCAACTGCCAAACTTGTTTTACTTACATTCCTCTAGTAGAGATAGCTTTGGAAATTTGGAATATTTGCTGGTTCTTTTCATTTTCAAATGTGTATTTCAACTACCTTGCCAACGTTTGTGCTTTGTTTGGACTTAGATTAGAGGTTAGGACATTGAAAGATTATTTCAGCAAACTGAAGAATTTACTCACTGGAAAAGTTGTTTAGAAATTAAAAAGATGAAAATGACCAAGTGTTGTTTGAATGAAACTGCTCAGCACTGGCCTTGCAGGGACTAGAAGCAGGGCTCTGTTTAAGCCGTGCCAATGCCATCGCTACCCCTGCTGTTGCTGCAACCTATGCTATATCCTGTGCAGATATGGGAATAGTGTACACACAAAAGGAACAAGTAATATAATTGTCACTAAAGGTTAATTGGGACACTATAAAACAAGAAAATATGTTGTGAAATGGATCATCATTGAAACTTTTTTGGAAGGTTATATTCTTAGTGTGATGTAATAAAAGATTTGTGACTAAATTTGTGCTTTAGTGAATGATCATGAAGAAGCCCAGTCTGCTCCAACATTGATTGGTTGGTAATAATTGGAAAATTGTTTGCCAATGATAAAGATCATTTCAATGTATTTCAAAGAATATCGTTTAGTGGATTGCTGTCAAGTTCTTGCCAGACATTTAGAATATGTTCATTTGTCATTCATAGTTACTCATGATTACTGAGCAAGTGAGTGTATGAAATCACTGATAATGATTGATCATAACTTGAGCTCTAGGTGTCCCTGAAGTGAAATGTGTTTTTACCAGAATCATTGGTCTACAGTTGTCCATTGGCAAGGGATTGATCAAGACTTGTTAAAGTGAGTGGGGAGAATTTGAGGATTTAAGGATTATTCAAGCCTTGATGTAAAGTGACAAGATACAAAAGGCTGTTGGTGACTTTACTATGGAGGATGATAGTATTACCCATATAAAAGGGTGATGGTGTGACCTCTATCGTAAAGAGGGTGATAGCTTGACTGGAATGTAGCTGAGGAACACCAGTGATTGGCTTACTACAAAGGTTGGTGATGGACAACATACTGCTGAGGTTGTATCCCAGTTCAGGAGCCAACATAAAACGACCGATGGTACCATGGATAAAAATTTAGATCCCTTTTGCAGGGGGGCAGACAAAGACTTGGTACTTCAAGGGTAAGTAAGAAGTTGTGTTCCCGAGAACTAGGTACTTATGGAAAAAGTTGATTGGATACTAAATGAGAAATTGTAAAATGTGGTTGTGGATGAGAAATTGTAAAATGACTGAAGTGCATGTGAGTGGTAACAAATGGTTTAGATGAAAGTAATTTGTTTTATTTTTTTATTTTAAAGCATTTATTTTGTTTTTTGTTTGTTTATTTCCCCTCGTGTTAATTCAAGGTGAAGAAACTGAGGTGTCTTCAAACCAGCCAGTACTTGCAATTCAGAAGATTTGAAGAATGTGAAAGCAAGAGAAAGAGAAGATGATAGAAGATTCCCTTACCATATGAAAGAATTAAAGAAAAGTGGAAGAGAATAAAAAGAAGCATATATTAGATTTCATAAAAAGATAGACATTTGGATCAAAAGGAAGAAAGGATGAAAACAGAGTTGTGAAGAGGCGGACTTAAATGTAAGTTCATAGCAAATGTACAAGAAAATAAGATATTGGAAAGAAGACCAACAAAAAGTTATGCTATTAAAGAAAGATAATTATTAATCTGTGGATAAGGGAAGTGGAAAATGCATAGCCCAGTTATTATTGAAAGGGTGAAAGATCAGAGTTGGATGGAGAGATGATAAAACCTCAATATCAAGAGAGGAATTTGTATTTGGATAAAGGAAGACTGGAAAAGCTCTAGGTAAAGACGAATTTGAAGTGGAAATAAGGAAGCAAGAATTTTTTTTTACATATATAAGAAAGGATACATCCAGGAAAGCCCAAGAAAAGCTAAAATCTTCTATAAGTATTCCAAAGAAGAAAAGAACTGCAGAATACTCAAAATATGAAATAAGTACTAGAACCATATGGGAAGGGGTTAGTATTTTGTATTACATCAGTTAATTATGGGTGCTAGGTTTTCCCTATCTGCTGTGAATCCTGTTTTGAGGTCCTGGAGCCCTCTCCATCTTATTTCTTACCTAAGAAGAAGGAAACAATATTTTGAGACAGAATTCAAAAGCAGATTGGAAGAACCCAACTGCTTCCTCACCACCTCACGGTGCCCCTGGGTTCACTCCCTTCCAGGAGTTGATGCAAAGAGTGAGGAAGTGACTGAGACTGACCGTATATTCAGTCACTCAATCTTTTTTTCCCCCAACAGACAATAACATCCAATTAATAACCAAATGCCCTCCAGTGATAGTGATTGATGGTGAGGGCAAGAGATGATTTCTGGAAGCCATCACAATCCACACGGCAGGCAGTGTAGGCTTAGTCATCACTCTGTGGTGGATTAAGGTGCAACACAGCTTGACAGAAGCCTACAAATCTGAGCAGCCATATTCTGGATCTGCTCTGCTCACACTGCATAGGAAAGGAGCTGAAAAACATGCCCTAAACATAACCTGTTTTAAACCTTATCTGGTTAGTGAGCTGACCATAGCAAGGTTACTTACATGTAGTATGAATAATAACAAATAACAGCAGCAGCTGGGAGATAGTATCCTCCCAAAACCAAGGTTCCTCTATTGCACTTCTGCTGTCTTGCAACACTTAACAATGAACTGAAGAAAGAGTACCACCCACCCCAAGGAGAGGAACTGTGTGGGTTTAGGAAAGGTAAAGGTTGTATGGATTTGATTTTTGTGGTAAGGCAGATATGTGAGAAAGCTTTAGCAAAGGGTAAAGATGTTTTTTAGGGGACTTTATGGATCTGGAAAAGGCTCATGACAGGGTAGAGAAGAAGGCACTGTTGGAGGATTTACAGGTATATGGGATAGGAGGGAAGCTGTTAAGAGCAGTCAAAAGTTTAAATAAGAATAGTAGAGCCTGTGTTAGAAATGGAAAGAATGGATTTATGTAAAGGTGGGACTTAGCTGTGGCTATTCAATGCATACATAGATGAGATGGTGCAGGAGGTAAGTGCAATGGAAATAGGGAGGGGATTGGAGATGGTTAAAGAAAAGGGAGAAAAATGGGAGATAAGCCAGTTGTTTACTGACAACACTGCTTGTAGCAGGATCAGAGGAGGGATCAAGGAAGTTGGTGATGGTTTAGAAAAGTGCAAAAGGAGGAAGTTGAAGGTAAATGTAGGTAAAAGTAAAGTGATGAGGTTTACAAGGGGGAGTATGGCAGCAAATTGGAAGTGAGTATTATGGAGGGGTGGCTGGAGGAAGTGAATAGCATTAGATACTTGGGAGCACATGTGGTGGGAAAGGGAGGAGTGGAGGTAGAATGTAGATTGAAAGAAGCAAGTAAATGCTTTGAGGGGACTAAAAATGTAATGATAGACATTTGGGAATGGATACTGAGGATTGTATGAAGGGGTGATTGAGCAGACAGCATAAGAGAGGAAGAGTTTAAATGTGTGTGAGATGAAATATCTGAGAAGTAAGGTAGGGGTTACTAGGTTGGATAGAGAGAAATGAGGTGAGGAAAGCAGGGGTGGAAAAGGAGTTGGGAGGTAGTGATGATGAAAGTATTGGGATGGTTTGGACACATGAAAAGAATAGGTAAAGGAAGAGCAGTAAAAGAAGTGTGGAAGGCAGAGGTGGATGGAGTGAACAGGAGGGGGTGACCAAGGATGGGGTAAAATGGGCATTGGGAAAGGGGGATATCTGTTGAAGGGAGAAAACAGAAGAATGGTTGTATATGAATGATGCTGTGATGCATGGAAGGGAGTGGATGGGGGAGTATGTGTGAGAAATAAATTGATACAGCCAAAAGGGATTTCTCCCCATCTCTCTTTGTGCATGAGGGGACAGAGAAAGAGGTTCGCTGATTAAATGAAACAGTCTTGCTGTGGGTGTGCTGTGTTTTGCATTGCTTCTGACCTAGGCCAAGAAAGAAAAGAGGGAGGGGTGGGGATTGGGAGTGGAGTAATGCATCTAGTACGGGGAAAAATCTCTTGGTATATATATTTACAATAACACTGAAGTAATTGCCTACTCTCCCCTCAGAGGTTAATAATTGTCATCATTGACACTACCAACAGACCCAAGTATTGCCGTCACTGTTAGCAACCTTGATCTCGCAAAGAGGCATTGCATTCCCAAACCTATCCAGCCCAGCTAGCCACCAACTTGACCCTTACTGAGACACAGTGGACTCGGACTAGACGAGACTCTTGATCCTGTAATCAACTAACAGTGAGTCAGGAACAAAGATATGCCTTAAGAGACTATATGATGAATTCAGAAAAAAAAAAAAAAAAAGGGTAATCTTCATGGTGTGTGGCCCCAAGGAGAAATTCTAATAATAGAACTAGAATCAAGAGACATGGCAAAGTCAAAGCCATAAAAGTCTTGCAGACTCCTCAACATGAAACATTTAACACCAATGTGGTAGTCCACATTCCACCACTACAATACTGCACAGAAGAGGAGAAGGAAAGGGCAGCAAGATGATCAAAATTATATGGGGTTAATAAAACAAAATTTACAATGAATGGTACCTCCACACTAATATTGACTGTCAACCACAGACTTCTAACTTCATAACTCGGTGAAAAGATAACAAGTAGATATGTACTGCCCACCCCATGCTACTGCTTCAGCTGTGAACATTTTGTACACAATAGACAGTGATGTTTCCACCTAGAAGGTATATGTGTACACTGCTTAGCCTGACACATACTCTAGGTTCAAACTTGGCCAGTTGTACAAACAGCAACCAAGATTACCATGCATCATCTTCAAACTGTACAGTATACTAATTTGATTAAAGAAAAAATAAATCAAAAGTCCTCTGGTTTAGAGACTTAGAACACATCAGCTACAGAAAAGCTTGAATACAAATACAATCTAGGATGGTCAGACCTGAAATCATGTGGAAACACTAATTAAGTGATTTCCACCTCTCCAATAATTAGACCCAAATGACTGACCACACCAACGGAGGTCATGTGTAATATACAAGAGCTCCCCAGTCATCAGTTCCACTCAAAGCCGGACCCTCGCCCTATTTGAAGTTCAAGAACATTTACAAGCCTTTCCTCAATCTATATTCTACCTCGAAGTCCCAATCACTCACCCTTCCAGGAACCCAAAGAAAAAGCCCTGCTTTCCAGGAGAAACCATAAGACATAATAGAGTATAAATGCAACACACCAATAGACTCCCCACCCCAAAAGTGTCTACAAACCATTCCCTCTTCAAACAACTGAAGTAAGTTTCTCACATCTACAGTACCCATCAGAGCACTTGCAGCATCAAAAATGGAAGTACAATTGGAAACCCATCCTACCCTAATATCAACTATACAAACCAACACCAAATACTATGTAAGCCTTCTACGTTTGGTTTTCCTTATGAATCTTTTGCTAAGGTCTTGCAGCCCTCTCTATCCCACCTCAACCTAAGAGGGAGGAGAGATCTTGAAATGGGATTTGAAAGTAAAAGGGAAACCAAATGCTACTTCACCTCCCAAGTGGTGCTCCTGGGTTATGCTGAGAATGAGGAAGTGACAGATTGACAGCACTGTTGATTTCTCTCTCACTAACAAACTGACATTGTTTCTACTAGTAACCATAAGTCCTCCAGAGATAGTGTGTGATGATGGGGGCAGATGATCTCTGGAAGCCCTTTGTCATAATCCATATAAGGCAGCGTTGGCCCAATAGTCCTGTGTGAGGATGGGGGAATAGCACTACTTGGCAGCAGCCTATATGAATGAGCAGCCCTATACATGATCCACTCTGCTTTCCCTCCATGGTGGAGGGGCTAGAAAAGGGGCACTAAACATAGCCTCAAATTTACCCATAGCCTGGCATGAATAATGATTAAGAACCAAACAACAACAATGGGGAGGAAATAGTCCTCCCAAAACCAAGATCCCTTTCTTGCACTCCCACCCTGCCCCACAACATTCCCCTTTGAGCAAAGTAGACACCCCCACCCCAACTCAAGAACAATCTATGATACACCAGAGAAACTACCTGTCAACTCTACAGAGAGTTATAATCACTGCTGTTTACATTATCAGCTTACCCAAGCACCAAAGTCAATAACTACAACGCCAAGCACTTCTAAGCTACCAGAAGAGACTGGATGACCGCATTGTGAACAGCTACCCAGGATGTAACACTTCACCCCATACCATACAACACATAATGGAAGACTGCATTATACACAATCATGCATGCAAACAACACAACATACGCTCTATAAAGGATTTGTGGGAAAACCCAGTTTCGGCTATGGCATTCCTTGGGGAGACGGGACTGCTCGGACAGACAGTCTAGGGAACGACAACATCAACAACTACAACGCCAAACCCACCCAAAGATATTACATTTCCTAGCTTAGCCTTGACCACCAACTTGGCCCATAAGATGAAATGGACCTTGGACCACACAAGATTCTTCCTGAAGTCAGCCAGCAAGAAGAAGAAATGCACCATGAGAATATATGAATTTGAAGACAATGAATATGTGATGTGTGGACCTTAGAAGAAACCCTAACAGTAGAACTAGAATCAAGAACTACGCAATATGAGAAAGTAAAATCCCTAACAACCCTAATAGACACTAATTCAAATATCACATAGAACATTTTGACATCAGTGTGGTAGTAGTCCACATTCCACCTCTACAGTACCATGCAAAATAAATATGGAAATAGTAATAAAATTATGAAAGTGTACAGTTAAGAAAATCAGAGGACAAAGATCAATACTTGGTTAATAGTGACATTCAGTCGTCCACAGTTTCCAACCTGTGACTATAGCTTAAAGTACACCTATATATACCAAAAGGCTCTATCTTCCTTAAAAGGTAGGTGGCCAGCCAAGGTATGCATCCAGTTTTCATCCATCCAACACCCATTTGTCTTCCTCATTATCTTTTAAGTCCTTGTGGATGAAGGGGACCAGAGGCAATGCAGCAAGACAACACCCCCACAGTAGGGCCTAATGGTAGAAGCTTATTAATCCCTAATTCATCACATGGCAACCCCCCTCATTCACTCTTTAAAAACACACATTCATATCCATACTCTCCTGTCTCTTGCTCTCTCTTCCCTACTCAACAGACATTCCCCTTGTACACTAGGTCCCCCTTACTACAACCATCTGTCCCATTCTTGGTCTTCCCCTGTAAATTCACTCCATCTGCCTCCTGTGCCATCCACACTTTTTGCTATTCTCTCTTCATTTATTCTCTCCATATGACCAAATCATCCCAATATATTTTGATCAACCCTATCTACCACCTCTCTTTCCAACCCCATTCTCTGCCTCACTTCCTCATTTTTCACTCGAGTCATCCTTGTAACTCCTACCAAACTTCTTAATTAGTTCATCTCAACACCTTTACAAAAACTTCCTCCCTCCCTCCCTTAAATTGCAAGTCTCGTATATTGTCATGGGCACAATAACCCCTTTGTTCCTGTGTGTTCATCCCTAAGTACTCATTACTCATGACACTGTTCATTCCCCCAAGACTTGCTTGCTTCCCTGTTACATGTGACCCTAAATACTTAAACTCTCCACTTCCTCTAGCCTCTCTACTTTAAGATTTAACTGGGGAGCGAAGGTTATCTGCCTCAGGTACTCATCACGAATTTTGCTCTGAGGTCCCGGAACTTTTCTTTTCACCTTCCTACTAAGAAGAGGGTAGGAGGGTCTCCAGGCAAGACTTGGGGACTGGAAATCTGGAAAAAGTGGACCTCCTGCCTCACCACTTCCATGTGGTGCTCCCCAGGATCTATCTGGGAGCTACCAAGCATTGTCTGAGACTGAAAGTATATTCAATCACTGTCTCTCCCACTAATAATAATAACTTCATTTTTTCAATTAACAAATATAAGTCTTCTGTTAATGGTGCATGACAGTTGGGGCAGGAGATGGTCTCTGGAAGCCCTTAGTAAACCCACACAGAGGCAATGTAGGCCTAGTGGTTGTCCTGTGGAAGGATATGAAGTAGCACAGGTCAGCAGCAGCCTTATTTAGGATCCGCTCTGCTCATTCCGCATGGGGGAAGGAGCTAGAAAAGATGCCCTAAATATACCCTCCCAAAACCTATCCAGGCTGGGGAGCCCATAATGTGATATGAATAGTAACCGTAATAATAATAATAGTAATAACAAGGAGGGAGCAACAGCCCCTCCAAAAGTAAAGTACTACTGTTGCACCACTGCCCTGCAGTACTTCTTAATGAATGAAGAGGCCTGATCCCAAACTCCAAGGACTATCTGTAATGGTAACATCAGAGTAACTACCCACTCTATTAAGAGAGTAATATTCCCCATCATAAATGTTCTCTGCAGACCCAAGTACCATGATCAGTAACTACAACCCTGATCCCACTAAGAGATATTGCATTACCAAGCCTGCACAGCCCTGCTAACCAACTTGACCCATACCAGGATGAAGTGGACTCTGACTTGGACTATTCAAGATTCTTAGTCAACCAACAATTAATGTATAATAAAGTTCTGATAAGTGAAACATTGCACTAATGAAGGCTCTGTCCTTGCATGGTACACAATTAAAGATAAGTGCAGAACTTCCTCTGCTAAGTGACCCCAAGGAGACACTGTGAAGGAACTAGAATCAAACAACCCTGGCAAACACTATATAGAATGTTAAATGCCAGTGTGGGAGTAATCCTTTTTCCACCTCTACAATGGCAAATCAGAAGAAAATATGATAATTAAAAGTATACAGAACTCAGAAAATCATAATTGGTATGAAGATCAACCACAACTTCCGACCTACCTATTTAAGATATGAAGTAGAGAAATATCATTGTTCACATTGTTTTTTCAACTGCCAGCACTTCGGATATAAACAATGATGTCACCCATGGATGCAAGTGTATGTACCCAGCCCCTGCACATGAATCCATATACTCAATTCAGCCAGTCAAGACCACCCTGCACAGTATGCCAATGTGGAAAGGAAATCCTGTGTCGGAGGCTCGAATGCATCAATTTGAGAGGAACTCAAAAATGAGTATTATTCACCAGGACTTACACAGAAGCACTACAATCTGGCAGATGAACCCCCACCCTCAATCATACATATACATACATATACCAAGGCTTTTTCCCCCTTCCAAGGGAGGTAGCCAAAAAGGGAAAGGCATAAAAACACTCCCACCCATTTCATCCCTAAATACACTCCACACCCCTCCCACCCTCCCTCTCATCTGAGCACCTCCTGGATGACGGGTCATCCCTGCACCCTGCCCACCGCCCTGGGTCAGAAGTAGTGTCGCAAGACACAGTACATCCACAGCAAGGCCGCTTCATTTAATCGGCGACCCCCCCTCTCCGTCCCCCTTTGCATATAAGGTGAGGACGGGGAGAAATCCCTTCGGGCTGCGTCAAAATTTACTCACACATACTACCCCACCCCCCCGCCCATTCCTCCTCATGCAGTCACAACATCATCCATATACAACCATTCTCCACTCACCTCTGTCTTCCGTCCTCTCCCTTCCTTCCTCAACAGACATTCCCCTCTTCCCCAAAGCTCCCTTCACCCCATCCATCCACCTCATTCTAGGATGTCCCATCATGTTCACTCCCTCCACATCTGCCTTCCATACCTCTTTTACTAGTCTTTCTTCACTCATTCTTTCCATGTGTCCAAACCATCCTAATATTCTTTCATCAACCCTATCTCCCAAATCCTTTTTCACCCCTGTTCTCCTCCTCACCTCCTCATTTCTCACTCTATCCAGCCTAGTAACCCCCACCATACTTCTCAGACACCTCATCTCAAACACATTCAAACTCCTTCTCTCTTCTTCTCTTATGTTCCATGTTTCTGCCCCATACAGTGCTGTTGGCACAATCACTCCTTCATACAGTCTCCTCTTCGCATCCATTCCCAAATGTCTATTCCTCATTACACTCTTTAAACCACCAATGCATTTACTCGCTTCTCTCAATCTACATTCTACCTCCACCTTCACTCCACCTTTTCCTGCTACACTTGCACCCAAGTATCTAAAACTATCCACTTCCTCCAGTCGCTCTCCCTTAACCCCTTCCATACGGTGCCGCACACGTAGGCGTCATGGGGAGCGAGTGTATTCGCGAGGCTGCCATATCGGCATCTTGATTATATTTATTGTAGTCGCCCCTCCATAATGACATTCTTTCTAATTCTTTTGTAATCGCATTTTCTATGGTTATCAAAATTCACGGGTGAAGAGAGAACGATCGATATAAGCGGTGACTATATTTTATGATGCGAGTATTATTACGACACGTCGTACGGCTGGCATTGGCTGCTGCCACCGAGATCTAAGTCCATGACGCCTACGAGTGCGGCACCGTATGGAAGGGGTTAATGTTCAATTCCAGTCTACTGCCACTCTCACCCCTTGTACATCTCATCACCTTACTTTTACCCACATTTATCTTTAGCTTTCTTCTATCACATACTCTCCCAAACTCTGCCACCAGCTTCCTCAATCCCTCCTCTGACCCTGCCACAAGCGCAGTGTCGTCCGCAAACAACAGCTGGCTCACCTCCCACTTTTCTCCATTTTCTTTAACCATCTCCAATCCCTGACCCACTACCCTAGTATTCACCTCTCGCACCACCCCATCCATGTATAAGTTGAACAGCCAGGGCGACATAACGCATCCTTGACGAAGTCCCACCTTTACTTCAAACCACTCACTCTCTCCATTTCTAATCCTGACACATGCTCTACTACCCTCATAAAAACTCTTGACAGCTCCCAAAAGCTTTCCTCCTATCCCATAAATCTGCATAACCTCCCACAGTGCCTTTCTGTCTACCCTATCATAAGCCTTTTCCAGATCCATAAAAGCCCAAAAAACATCCTTCCCCTTTCCTATAGCTTTCTCACATATCTGTCTTACCACAAAGATCTGATCTACACAACCTCTACCTGTCCTAAATCCACACTGTTCCTCACCAATTACTCCTTCTGTTCCTCTCCTAATCCTCTCAATTAAGATCCTCCCATAAGCCTTCCCTACTACACTTAACAGGCTAATCCCTCTATACAGGCACTTCTCCAGTCCTCCGGTACTCTACCCTCTCTCCAGCAAACATTAAATAACCTCACCAACCAGTCCACCATCACTGAACCTCCCTTTTTCAGACATTCTGAATAGTTCCACCCTCAATAGTTCCACTAAAGAGACCACCCGAGCAATATAAGAACCCCTTACACAAACCTCTACATCCCCAGCACCCATAGCACCAAAATCCACAACCCAACCCCTCATCCTCAACTCATCTGAAGTACTATACAAGTAAACTCCCCACCCCAAAAATGCCAACAAATCTCCCCTACACCAGTGGTTCCCAAAGTTTTTTTGATTCAGTACCACTTGTAGATCCTGTAACATCAATATCTACTACCTAGTTCCAGATAAACATTTTGTTCAGATATCAATTTACTCAGTAGAACACACAAATGAACCAACAACAGAGCACAATTTACTCATTACATTCTAATGTGAGGGATGCATAATAAATACAAAATAATCTATTACTTTACTAAGTGATGAGACACTCCCAGTATGGAGGCAGGTGGAGAAATGACTATGCCTGGCTGCTACACCAATTGCACCTAACCCTAAAAGTGCTTGTATACTGCCGGTTAGGCCCTTGTGCACCACAGTTGAGAACCACTACCCACATAACAAATAAAATCTCCCCAATCCACAATATCCACTGCAGCCTTAGAATTAAATTACAAGCTGCAATTCATCCAACCCCATTACATGAAACCTCTTCAATAGAAATGGACTGTGGGGGGAAAAGCCATCATCATCCCCTTCCCCATACCACCCAGTTGTACTTTCAAGTTTTCTGTGAACTAGAAAAAATTGTCTTGTTCAAACAATCATGGCATTTTGAGTTTCTCTCGCATCACCCCTTCAAACAAGATTCCAAACTGGGCACAGCACTGAAGACATCCTAGTGTAAACAATCTACAAAGCATTGCCAACAGACAACATGTCTGCTATATTTTTGATCTGGAAAAAGCATATGATATTGCCAGGAAATTAATCCACAAAAAAAAAAAATTATCTTGTATGATTTTAAGGAGCTCTGCCGACATTCATATCGTAATTCTTAACCCATAGAACTTTGAGTACACAGGAACAACTCTATCCTCACCACATACCTAGCAAGAAGATATTCCCAAGGAAGCATACTTGGTATTCTTTTCATCCAAGCTATAACAAAAATTCCTTAAAAAGTAAATGCTAACCTATATGTTAATGATCTAGACCTGTTGTGTTGGAATCCACCCTGCTACCAACTGCATTCATCAAAATAACATAAATGCATCAATGGGTAGAAAACCATGGAGTTTGTTTCTTCACCTCAAAATCAGTCACCATGCATTTCTGTAGACATGCTGCAAAGCTATGCCATCATTACAACTAGGAGATGCTACACTTCCAGTTCTGATATCTGGGCCTATTTTTTGACAATGGATCCACTTGGACTCCCTAGTGATCTTCAACTAAAAGTATCCTGTTTCTAAGTTTGTGATCTGCAGCTCCTATCCCACTTGTGATAGGAAGGAAATGGACAACCATGTTGCAGTGCATGCCACTCTACCAAGGAAACTTGACTAGATGTCAAGCCTACTCTTCAGATACAATCGCAGGCTTTTGAATATTAGAACCTGTGTACTCCTTGGCCAATGCCCCATCACTGGTGCCTCCATCAAAAAGCTTGTATGCAGAAAGTGGATCCTCAAAAGAGGAAAACCTTGGGTTGGGGGGGAGTAGCATGCCTTGGTTGGCTATCTCCTGGTGGAAAGAGATCTTTCATATACAGATGGATGGAATCCCCCACACCACCTTTGGGACTACAACTTCCCTTGACATCACTGTCTCTACCACATTAAAAGAATCCCTACCAACCCAATGTTTCACACCTTTTGAAACCAAATAATTTTTGAGAATTTAACAACCCATAAAAGGCTGCCTATATGGTAAATGAATGGTGGATCTATCTGCACTGAGGCTTCCCACAACAGTGCCTATTCATGTCCTCTGGCTACTTTCCCCCTGCCTCACCTTAACTACCATAACAGAAGAACAAGTGCCAACTGAAACCATCCAATAAGAATCTCTTCCAACTGTCTACCCATCCAACAAACATCAATATACTAATGGTTGGTGCATGAATCATGGAGTGGGCTATACAACAGTCTCCCCAACTGAAACAGGATCTTGAGACACTCCTCCCCAATTAATCTTCACTGCTGAACTCTGCCATCTTCACGATTTTATACGTTTTGCACAGGTTCCCCCTGCATTGTAAATGATCATATCAAATTCATGAGGTGCTGTACATAGCAATCTTCACCCTGAAATGCAGTCATTGTTGAGATATTTCTTTACTACCCATTACATTCCATACACTTGTTCAATGTCACTGCAGTCTAAATGTATTTACATCACCCACTAACCATCTGTGCAGTTTGCCTCTCCCTATCAGAATATATTATAGAAACAGTATCAGACCTCCTTAGTCAGCCATCCTCCATGTCTTCTACTAGGAGACCTAAGTGAAAGATGCCCATTTTGGGGAATCGCCACCACAACCCCATGAGGCAGACTAATAACCTTCCACATAACTTGCTCACTATCACTATACAACACAACAAACCTAGTCTTTCACATACAAACAATTACCCTTCCATGGGAAGTGAATCCATTGCAAAAGCAAAAGAGGTGAAAGATTTGGGAGAGGTGATAAAAGACAACCTGTCACTTGACCCAACATATCAGCAGGATTGTGGTAGAGACATGGACTGCTACAGATCAAAGTGGCATTTTGCTGTATAGATAAAGCATTGATCTATTGAAGACTAGAATGGGTGTCAGTGGTATGGTCCCCACACAGAGTGAAGGATATGAATAAGATTGAGAGAATACGAAGAGCAGCAACCAAACTGGTCCCCACACTGGCAAGATAAACACACGAGGAAAGATAAAGCACTGGATCTGCCAGCTTTGAGAGATTGAGAAAGGTAATATGATTACTCAGGTTGCCAAAGGGGATAGACTACATTGACGAGATATATTGAGCATAAGAAAGCTTTAAGAGATCATGAAAAGGAAGACAACATGCCTAAAGGATGTGAAGAAATACACTTACCCATATAGTTGCATAAATAGTTGGAATAGATTAGAATGTGATATAGACTAAGCTGGAACAATACATGTATTAAGATCTAAGTGTGATAATTGGAAATCAAAGATATAGGGTTGGAACTGTATATGAATTTGAAGCAAGGTATAATAACTAGATGAGCAGCAGATGGGACCCAATGAGTGTTGCTACTTTCCTGTATACTACAATTAGGTAAATAGAACTGTCCTGCACACAAGATCTCATAGACTGGATGGTTAGTAGTAGCAGACCTACACGATAGTAGCAATTTCCAACATCTCGTGTCCTGCGCAAGGTCCCCCAAAACTCCATAACCTCTATGATCCCTTTTTCAAGCAAGTGAAGTTAGTTGATTTTATTATTTTTTTAACATACAACCAGAACAATAGAAAAATGTTCAACAATTAACATTGGCATGAGTCCGGCCCTATACTCAGAAACTCCTGTAGTCAGAAAGCCCACTCATCAGAAAATTTGTAAGAAATAATGTAGCAAAAAAAAAAAAAATAAATAAAAATGCTGAGGAAAATTTTCATAGTTTCAGCCCTAAGAATAAAGGAGAAAGGCTAGTTGAGCACGTTGAAAGTCCGAGCAGAATATGGATAGTCTCTTGACTTCACTGAACCACATTTTATACTTGAATATTAAGTACTGACATTGTATACTGAACAACATTTGAATTAAGATTTTATCTCCACATACTCCACTCCCATTCATCATCCTTCCATCTTGGCTCCTCCTGGATGACAGATCATCCCTGCATCTCGCCCATTACCCTGGGTCAGAAGCAATGCAGCAAGATACAGCACATCTTCAGCAAAGCAATTTCATTTAATTGGTGACCCCTTCTCTCTACCCCCTCATGCAGATATAGAGGAGGACAAGGAGGAATACCTTTGGGTTATGTCAAAATATTATTCACACATACTGCTTCACCCCCCCCCCCCATACCCCATTCACTCCCATGCATCATATCATCTATACACAACCATTCACCCCTATCTTCTGTTTTCTCCCTCAACAGACATTCCCTTTTTTCCCAATGCCCCTTTTACCCCATCCATCTATCTCATCCTTGATCACACCCTCATGTTCACTCCATCCATCTGTGCCTTCCACTAATCTTTCTTCACTCATTTTTTCCATGTGTCCAGACCATCCCAATACTCTTTCATCAACCCTATCTCCCAACTCACTTTCCATCCATGCTCTCCTCCTCATCTTTGTTTCTCACTATTCAGCCCAGTAACCCTTACAGTACTTCTCAGACATTTCATCTCGAATACATTTAAACTCTACTCTTTTCCACTCTTATGTTCCATGTTTCTGCCCCATACAGTGCTGTCAGCATAATCACCCCTTCATACAATCCACTCTTAGCATCCATTCCCAAATGTATTTCTCATTACACTTTTCAATTCCCCAAGGGATTTATTTGGTTCTCCCAATCTACATTCTACCTCCACTCCATTTCCTGCCACATTTGCCCCCAAGTATCTAAAGATATCCACTTCCTACAGTTATTCTCCCTTATACTCACTTCCATTTGGTGCCACCCTCTCCCCTTGCACATCTCATCATATATCTTCAACTTCCTTCTTTTCACACCTCAAACTTCGTTACTAACTTCCTTAATCCCTCTTCTGATCCGACTACAAGCACAGTGTCATCAGCAGACAACAACTGGCTTATCTTCCACTTTTCTCCCATTTTCTTTAACCATCTCCAATCTTCATAACCATCTCCATCTTCATGAAATATATAAGATATACTAACCTAAAGTTCTGTAAATTGCAGTAATCCTTTTATTACCTCTTTATATATATAAATGTAAAGTACTAGCATATTGTACCCTCTGAATGCCATTTGTATTGAAATAAAAATCTGACTACCGGGCAAACTGAGTATAGGGTGGACCCCCCATTAGCATATCTCCCAAACAATTGTGCCAAGTATACCAAAACTTGTGGCAAACTTATATTTCAACAATTGTCTCCCAGACCATCATCAATTTCAAAATATGGAAAAAAAGAGTTCATCAAAATTTCCACTAAAATGAGGTTATATTCACTTTTCTTCAAGTTGAAGGACAGACTTTTATCTTCACCGTACAGAGTAACTGAAGTAATGTCAAATTCCCAACATCTAACCACTCAAATCATGGACCCAAATTCACATCTGAAAAGACTGCCCTTGAGTTAGTCATCTCGCAGACTTTACAGTTCACATCCCCAAGACTACAACCATCCATACACAGGAGTACAATACTACACGTACCTTTCCAGCTGTAGGGGAATGGGTTGGTAGGGACATTCTTGATGGAGAAGAGATATTTATGTGATTATAGGGAATTGTAGATGTACAGGGTTGAGGGAGGGGGGTCCTCTTTCTGTATGCTAGCCTTTTGAGTACTGAGGTATAGGTTGAAGGGACATATAGGTTCTAGAATATGGGTTGCAGGTGTAGCAGAGTAATGGACTTGACGTCCATAGTTACTTTTGCTCCGTAGAAGGAGTTTGAATAGTGTATATCTTTAGGAGACTGCAAGTTTAGAGGCAGGATGCTTTTGGATGTATAAGGTGGGAAGTTCAGGTTAGTATTGTTGAGAATAAGATGCTGAAATGAGATCTGCTCTATCACTGGGAGGGTGGTGTGCATGTTTTACTTAAGTTATGCCTTTTTGGAGAAGGCATTTGGTATGAGTATGTTGGGTCAATGTACACAATGGGGTTAGATCATTGACATAACAGCTGGTGTTTATTTTGGTTTGAATTTCCTTAATGTCAACTTGCAATGGTGAAAACAAAAATGCTAAGGAGGACATATCCATGGAGGATTTCTTGCTGGGTATGTGGTGAGGATAAGGTTTTTCTTGTATGTAATAATTTCTTTAGGTTAGGAATTCTGATTTGAAGTTGGACATAGCACCCTGAAACCCAAGGAGGAGCTTATGCAGAACCCACTATTTCCAGGCGATGCTGTCATATTTTTTTTCTTCCTCCAAAATCAGTAGATGCAGCATAGATGTGTTGTTTGTAGGTATTGCAGTGAGGAGAATGGTGTTCCAGTTGCTATGAGTCGGAATGAGGCCATTTTTTTCTAGGAATGCAGATGCAGTTTGTAAGTGCATTTGGGTAGTAAGTATTTAAAAGAGGTTTTTGTCTTTTCTTCCTGTAGGGAAGGGGATGATCATGGCTTAACTCCAAGTGGCTGGTAGGGCACCCTCCTAGACACCTGCAGAAAAGCCATACTTGTTCAAGAGGTTTATATTATAGGAAATCATAGATGATGTAGGTACTGTATCATGTCATAGTGTATAAAATTTGGGCCTGGAGTAGTTGTCTTACAGTTAAGAGAGGAGTGTGTGATGTTTCACTTCCATGAATAGACAACTGTAGTTCTGGAAGGACTGTCATGGAAAGTTTGGTGGTGGCTGTGGGGACATTCTTATACTCAGAAGGACCATATCAGAATTTTTTTTCCAAGTTATGTTATTTAAATGAAAAGAATGCTGCAATTTACAGAACTTAGGGTAGTGTATGTTATGAAGTATATTTTATTAAGTTGAGGGATACAGTAAGTTAGTAGTTTATGTTTATATAAAGGAAGTGGTTCATTGAAGCCTGAGACCATCCATATTCTGCTTGGATCAACTACCCTTTATCCTATGTTCCTAGGGCTTAGACGGACAATTTTCATCAGCAAAAATTTTTGTTGGCTACAGAATATCTTCCAATTTTCTGACTAGGAGGGCTTCTGACTTGTGAGTTTTCTGACGACAGGACCTTCTGATTACAGGAGCTTCTGAGTTTAGGGCTGGACCCATGGCTGCTGCTGTTGTAATGGACGGTAGTTTACTGGCATGTCTGTCCTCATGAACAGTCTTGCACTACTGTCATGTGTTATCTTGCATTTCATATATTGGATTAGTTAAAGGTATTTATAGCTATGTTTAATAGTCGTGTTTTCTGTTGGGAGTTATGGAGACAAGATTTTCTCTCCCTCTCCTTTCTCTCTTTCTCTCTCTCTCTCTCTCTCTCTCTCTCTCTCTCTCTCTCTCTCTCTCTCTCTCTCTCTGATTTGCTGCAGGCATTGCTGTTTAAGGGGGTAAATAACACATTATGTGGTTGTTACAGGGTGTTGTGTAAATGGGCAGTCTAGCAACATGCACATGGTAAATCTTACATTTTCTGTCATGGAGTGGCTATGGTCAAGTCAGGAAAGTCTTGTTCTGTGGCGGGTTAATACTGCTTCAAAATTATTTACATGAAGACAGACATGAATGTGTGATAGGTTGAATTTATTTTAGATAATTTGTTGGGTATTACTCCTAGATACCTTGCCATGTGACATTGCTGATGAAAGGGCTGGGTAATAATCTGTTACTGGCAGTGGAGTAGAGGTTCTGAAAGGGGTGGATGTTCTCTTTCAAGCTGCCTTGTCAGCTTCTTCATTGCTGCCGATGTTCAAATGAGATAGCACCCAGTAGAAGGCTACAGATTTCAAATCTGGAGATTTGGATGATCCATATTTGGATTTTGTGGGCCACTGGGTGAGTGGAGATCACTTGTATGGCATTTTGCAAAAATTATATAATGTAGGAGGTGGGGGAGTTGCAGCTGATGTATAAGGCAGTGAGGAATTCACCAGGGAAGATTGAGTTGATGGTGAGGGTGGGAGAAATCCAGATCTTGTATAATCCATTCCATAGTTTAAGTGGGAGCCAGTGTTTATGGGCATTATATTGATATTTGTCGAATTCTAGATAACAGGTTTCACTGGTGAGGGAGATTGGCCTGCATTATTTACCATTATGTGACTCCATTCAGTGGATATTGGGTGTGATGGATAAAAGCTGATGACCTACATGACTGTGTGGTGCTTTGTATTTATATGAATACATATATACTTTCAGATATGTTTTTATTGTGTAATAAATGTAAAATCAATCATCATATCTAATACTTTGGAATGTTATCACTAATTAAGAATGCATTCTAATTTTATGTGGCTGTGTAAGGAGCAAAATTAGACATGACAAATCACATGTAAAGTTTGCATGCCTTGCTCAGTTTGCTATTTTATTTGTGATTCAGTTTAACTTTCAAACACCCACTCTCAGAAAGGGCTCAGATGGTTACTCTTTATGTAGGACTTCTTGGAAGTGGAGAATTTAATCTAGTATGCCTTTACTACAAACTTTCCACCAGGCAGCCACAAACTGCCTCTGCTCATGATCACTTGCCCAAGTAGCAATGCAATAAGTCCTTCAGCCAGTGTAAAACATGAAAGTATATTGTATTATCTCTCAATTGTTTGAGGTGCTTTCCTTGATACAGTTTTATAAATGTAGAGATTTCACATGTAAGTGGCAAAAGTGGACATATCAAACCAAATGGAAACCTTATTGCGTGCCTCACCCAGTTTTGCCATTTGTATGCAAATAATGAGAAAAAGATGAGGTGAAAGCAGTTATTAAAACTATGAAAGCAGGCAAAGCATCTGGGTTAGATGGGTGTCATTCAGTGTCTAAAAAAAGAAGATACAATGATGTTGGACTGGCTGGTGAGGTTGTTTAATGCTTGTCTAAAATAGGGTAGAGTGCTGCAGGACAGGAGTGCCTGTATAGTTCTGTTTTATAAGGGAAAATGGGACAAGTGTGAGTGTAGTAGTTCAGAGGGATCAGTTTGTTGGGAAGGCTTATGGGAGGGTTTTGATTGAGAGGATTGCTTGTAGGAGAGGAATAGAGGGAATAATTGGTGAGGAACAGTGTGGGTTTAGGAAAGGTAGAGGTTGCATGGATCAGATTTTTGTGTTAAGACAGATATGTGAGCTTTAGGAGAAGGTAGAGATGTTTTTTTGGGGTTTTATGGATTTGGAAAAATAACTTTTGACAGGGTAGACAGGAAAGCACTGTGGGAGGTTTTGCAGATACATGGGATAGGAGGAAGGCTGTTACGTGCATTCAAGAGTTTTAACAAGAGTAGTAGAGACAGAACTAGAAATGGAGAGAAAGAGTGGTTTGAGGTAAAGGTGGGACTTCGCCAGGGATGTGTTATATTGCCATAGCTGTTCAATGTGTACATGGATGGGGTGGTTGGGAGGGAAATGCAAGGATCATGGGCCGGGGATTGGAAATGGTTAAAGAAAATGGAGAAAAATGGGAGATAAGCTACTTGTTGTTTGATGACAACACTGCACTTGTAGCAAGATCAGAGGAGGGATTAAGGAAGTTAGTGGAGAATAAAAAATTGTAATGAAAAATAGACATTTGGGAATGGATGCCAAGAGGAGATTGTATGAAGGGGTGATTGTGCAGACTGTATGGGGCAGAAACATGGAACATAAGAGAGGAAGAGTTATAATGTGTTTGAGATGAAATGTCTGAGAAGTATGGTAGGGATTACTAGGCTAGAGTGAGAAATGAGGAGAGCAGGGATGGAAAAGGAGTTGGGAGGTAGGGTTGATGAAAGAGTATTGGGATGGTTTGGACACATGGAAAGAATGAAGGAAGAAGAATTAGTAAAAGAAGTGGGGAAGGTAGAGGTGGATGGAGCGAACATGAGGGGGTGACCAAGGATGAGATGGATGGATGGGGGTAAAGGGGCATTTGGAAAGAGGGTGATATCTGTTGAGAAAGGAAGGGAGAAGACAGAAGATAGGGGTGAGTGAAAAATGGTTGTGTACGGATGGTGCTGTGATACATGGAAGGGAGTGGGTGGGGATGGGGGGCAGTCAGGAAGTTGTTGTGTGTGAATGATATTTTGACAGCCTGAATGGATTTCTCCCTGCCTTCTCTTTTTCTGCATGGGGAGATGGAAAGGAGGGGGTCATCAATTAAATGAAGCGTCCTTTCTGTGGATGTGCTGTGTCTTCCTGCATTTCTTCTGACTCAGGGCAATGGGTGAGATGCAGGGATGACCCGTTATCCAGGAGGAGCCAAGAAAAGAGGGAGGGAGGAGTGGTGGGGATGAAATAGGTGGGAGTGGATTTATGCCTTTTGACTTTGACTACCGCCCTTGTAAAGGGGAAAAAGCCCATTGTATATGTATGAAAATAATGTCAAAAAGAGCATGGGGACAACTGGGAATTATAAATGTGGGACTTGTGAGAATCCCAGATTTGAACAGACATATATCCAGGATGTGATAATATTGTTTGGGAAGTCCAAACTTTCAATTTTCTTTCAAATAAGACATATAATTTGAATCTGCATTCCTCTCCCATACAAATTTATGGTTACTGATGCTGTGACAAGATTTAGAAAAAAATAAAAAGGGAATAAGGCAATTCCTTGAGTGTTGATATCCCTAATGGCAAGTCTGCAAACTGTTATTTATACTGCTTGAACGCTACCCTATCAAGGAGCTACATGAAATACCAGCAAATGGCAACACCACTGATCAAGAGAAGACATTCCAATGGAGAAGACCTGGATGCAGAGGTATTGTACTACCACCACCTCTATAAGAAGGTGCAGCCTTAAGAAGATGGTACCTAGTCTCTAGATTTGGCCCAGGAAATCCTGCCCCATCTATGAGATCCCGTCTTTTATTGCTGTTTTTTCTCATAAGGTCTATACACCAGCACCTGCCTTCCCATGCCACCTAGCCAGAGACACAGAAACCAACTCGAGTTCATACATGTCCCATATTCACAAAACTTATAAATTACTCATCCGTGAATTACAACACATGGTACACGGGTGCATATCACATGCACCATACTTGCAAACGCAAGTCAGAAAACGATGTTGGAGCTGCTGACACCACACATTAACTTGCTCACAAATAGATATCCCAGCACAGAAGCACACTACTACAAATAAAAATCAACAACATTCCAAATAGAGCTGCTTTGGTCCCTACACTAGCACAACATACACATAGCACTAATACAAGAAACTAAATTAAGGCCACAATCCACACTACTCACATTCACTAAATACACAATAGGGAAGACCATATTGTTACGTATTCGCATGTACATTAACTCACCTTTTTCTCTTTCTCGTGGGCCGTGATCATGGAATCACGAGTTAAAGACAAGTTCATGACTACAATTGTCCGGATCAGGGAAAGGCAGGAGTTCAGTCTTCTCTTGTTTATTCTGCTTAGCGAACATGAGGATTTTACATGTGTGTTCAACACCAATGCTAGGCTTACTCTCTCTATGCGAGGGTATGGCAGGCGATGCTGGGACCACCCCCGGCATCCCCCCACGCACACCCCCGCTACATACCCCCTTGCTTATGCTTCGACTCTCCGACATCATGCATCACTTACACGCATACCAACCATCCAGGCACACTATGCAACATTCATACATGCAATTTCGCCACAATATATAATGCAAGGTGGACTTGTTAATACACAACAACTTAATCTTCTCCAACAAAACAAATACCAAAAGACAACACAACTGAAAGAATCACAGTCTAAACATAGATAAAGAAAACTGCATGCATCACATATTTATATACCACTCACTACCTCAGGCCCCCTTGGGCTACATCCCTTAACTCCAACAACTCAACTCATGAACCATATACTGGCAGGTGACATGAGTTCACCCCACATGATTTAGCTAAGAGTACAAACAGCCGACCAAAGAAGAAAGAAGATACCAGAATAGCTCTCCAACCAACACATTAATTTCCAGCAACCAAACCACCAGACAACCTCCTCAATAAAACCAGCAAGCAACTTCTTCAAGCATAATAATGTGCTCATCATCCTTCCAAACAGAAATGAAATGGGAAACTGTACATGATCTTCCATCAAACCACTTTCCAATATAGATAACCCAAAAGTAGAAGGAAAGATAAAACCTACATACAAGAAAAGATGCCTTAAAAAAGGGAAGATTACACAGACTTTTAACCTTGACCAGTTTCCATCTACAGACAGAGCAGTGGAAGAAATAGCAAATCATCTAGAAAGCCAAGAAGCAATAGGAAAAAGAACAACCCTAGCTAACACTGGAGATAGTCACTGTAGAAAAAAGAGAAGTGGATTATAATGCAAACAATAGGAAAAAACACAACCCTAGCTACACACTAGAGGTAACCACTGTAGAAAATACGAAAAAAGGTTAGAAAGCAAACTAAAACGTAGAATAAGTAAAAGAATTTACAACTGAATAAAGCTAATGCAAAACTAGTAAGCAAGAAGAAAGAAAACAGGGAAAGACGTACAATAGTTGGAAATACATATGGGGAGAATTATACATAAATGGGCCATGCAGTAGCTGTGTGGGTACTGCATTTCATTCATGAGCAAATAGTCATGAATTCAATTCTCGGGACCCACTGTGGGCTTCTTGTGTTGGTTCCTGACAGCCCTGGCCAGGTGGGGGGGGCAACCCAACATCAGCCTAAAAACCCAGTAGATTGGCACAACTAACAGGACAAGCCTTACCTGGGGTTTCTCACTTCCAAAAACAACAATGTAATCTAAAAAATAAATAAATAAAAAGATAGATAAATAAATAACTAGAACTATAGAAAATAGGAAAATAAAGAGATATGGAAAAATCAAACCAGGCACATCCTACACCCCCTTTCTGAAAAACTGATGCAGAAGGCCCAAATAAGATCACAAATATCCATGTAAAATACCTCTCCCCAAATACCATAAAAGCCTTTGCTGATACTTTCAACTATACCTGGTTGTATAATAGAATTTCAAAGATCTGGAAAATAACCTGTATGGTACCCATATCAAAACCTACCCACCATGAAACCCAACATCCTAAAGACCATTACCATCCACGGAAAACTCATGCCAGAAAAGAATAGATAGATAAATAAATAATCTTCCCATCACAAATCAACATGAATTTCAGGAGCACCACTCCAGGAAACTTCCTGCGGGTGGTGGAGGGATTTGACAAGCACTACCAGAAAGTGGTTATGGTAACCATTGACAATCGAGGAACTTGATAAAGTTCTTAGACATGTGATTCAGCTTAATATTATGGCCTCCCTTTCTCAAAGGTTAAGATGTTGCCTTCTTATGGAAAAAAAATTTAAGTGGAATTTTATATAGTGCCAGCATGATTCAGACTACCTCCATTCCCAGCCTCCACCACAAGTACTTGGCCACCATCTTAGACACTATCAGAAAAATCATAGAGGTAGATATCCACATCAAGAAATGGCAAACAAACTTCTTAGTCGGTAGGCACTCCACAGTAATTCAAAACAACTAAATTTCAGGGATCAAAAAACTATGATGGAGTATCCCAAGGAGCACACCTTCATTGTTCAACCTCTTCACAAGTGATGTCTCAATATCAGATCCAGAACATACACTTAAATGTTCACCTATGCAGATGACCTAACAATAATATCCTAACATAGCAACAAAATAGCTAAGAACACCCAAAACTACTTAGACAAACTAGAACAATGAAAGAATGGAGGCCACTCCTTAAGCATCAGTAACACTACTCCACTCCTTAAGCATCGGTAACACTACTCACTCCAGAGAATCATGACTCAAAGAAACATGAAATAATAAAACTGTCCAAACCTTTCCATTAGGAAAGAACTTAACAATTCTGGGCCACATTTTTTTCTTATACCTGGCCTTCAGTATACACAAAGATCTGACTGAAAAATCAAGTGGGAAATAAACTTGATGAAAAAATTAAATTTAAAGCACAGGCTTTGGACAGCAGAAAGAAACTCTTAATCACAGTCTACAGATTTCTGGAGAACCACATTTGTGCTTCCACAGCACGGGTCCCAACAATTAGGAAAATCTAGATACCTCACAAACTACAACACATACATAAGCATATTTACACCCAAATCACAAAACAATCATTTCAAAATAGACTACCAACTGCCCTTCTGTAGGCATCATCCCCAGGGAAGAACCTTTCCCAAGAAAAGTAAGAATAACACTTATCACAACTGCATTCAGATCCTTGTTCAGCACAAAGACAGTACCAGCACAGAATAGATGTGGCTATAGAAGCAAACTGTCCCAGATGTAACCATCATACAAAAGTCACCAAACAACTCCTCTTACACTGCCTCACCCTAGCCAAACACAGATAACTACACAATACTTCTGACTTAGATGACTTCTTGGCCAAATAAGTGGTTCTTACCAGTTTTATATGAGCTGTAGGCCTTCTACAAGACTTGGGGCAGCAAATTGATTGACAACCTTATTCAAATCTTTATAATTTGAAGAATGTCACTCTCTTCTTAGAGGATTCCTCTTGTGGGATATTTCCAATGTTCCTGATATTGTATATTCATAGAGTCCATCCATTGACTTCTTAAATTGAATTTTCTTCACATATCTGCATCACCATTCTTGATTTGGTCCAGAATATTCATTCTTTTGGAGATGGGTAAAGTTCTTAGCTTTGTTCTTTTAATGATGAAGGTAGTTATATCATGTTTGTTATGCCTTGGACCATCCTTAACCAAGTCGAAGGCCTCTTTCAATATTGGCTGGTATAATGCTTTTAATTTCTTCTTGTATGGCTTATCTCTGGTTAGGAACCAGTTTGGTAATGGCTCTTTGTATCACCTTAATCTGTGCTTACATCTTTTTAATCTAGTGACCATCACTCAAGCATATTCCAATTGCAGAAGTAATAATACTTCTGTGAGAATTTTTCATAATCCCTTCATTCATGTAGTGAAAATCCATCTCAGTGTTCTGCAACAATCCATACATTTCACCCAGTCCTGATGCAATGTCTGTAAGGTGACAGGATATCTTTTATCAACACTCCCAGGTCATTCTACTCTTTTGCCTTTGTAATGGATTAACTCTCAAGTAATAGGACAAATATAATATTTTTGAATCATTGCTCATTTCAAATCCTTTGCATATTTTTGGTATTGAAATTTATTTTACATCTTTATCTCCTGGCAAATGCAAGAGGTGACAGTCCTCATTCTTCACTCTTCTCATGATCTCTACTTTATCTGCAAACATATTAGTATAACTTGGACCTTCTATCATGTTATTAATAAGAAATGTTATAGGTGCTAGCACTGAACCTTGTGGGACTCCACTGGCCACTGCTGTCTATCCTTATACATTATCCTGTACTACTGTCCTCATGAACCTGCCTTTTCAGATAATCTCATCGATTCACTAGATTCATTAGATTGAGGTACACACAATCCATTGATCCATCTCTCCCTTGCAACACATCATTCTCGAGTCTCTTGGGTAAAAAGATTATAGGTTTGATATACAGTGACCTTCCAGATGTGGAGTCAAACTGGCAAAATGTTTATCTCTTCAAGGTATTTGATCCACTGATCTTTCACAATCCTTTCTATTCACTGGTGTTTCCTTCCACCTTTATGAATTGGTACCACATTAGCCATTTTCAGTCTTGTAGCACTATTCCTTCTTTCAATGAAAACACAATTAGAATATAAATCTTGAGCACCACATTTTTGTGAGTATCCATGTTTAAATCCTATTGGACCCTGAAACTTTTGTCACCTCCACAGTTCCTAGACGTTGAGTATCAATTCTAGATTTATATCTTCTAAACTCAAATTATTGCTGACTTTTCCTTCCTCTACAAAATTATTCTTTGTAAAGACAGATTGGGAATTTTCATTCATTATTTCTGTTGTAGCAGAAGCCTTCTGGGATACCTTACTGCTTACTAGCTTGGTAATTCTTTCCTATTGTCTCAGTTTACCATTTATAAACGTGTATAAAATTTTGGTTCATCTTTGCATGTACCTATAACACCCTTTTCAAAATTGTCCTACCTCCTCTGCACAATCTTGTAAACCCATTACCAGTTTGTTTGTAAGCTTTTTTTGTTGTATTGGTTCTTCTGTTTCCCTATTTTGCCCAAGCCATATCCCAGGCTTTTTGAGCTATCTCAAATATTTCATTGAATCAGTCTTGTTTCTGCTTCCTTTTATTATTTCTCAGCACATGTTTGTTCACCCCATAGTCCTGGCAACTTCAACTAACTTTAAATGTAAAGAAAGATTCCCATTTTATCATAGTTCTGGTAGTATTCATGATTGCCTCCCATTCTCCTTTTTCAAAGAATTTCTTTAAGCCTCCAAAGTCAGCTTTCCCAAAATTGAGTCACTATTTCAAAGAGCCAGTGATGTCTGGTACTTTGGTATTTAGCAAGTTCAACCATTTGTGTGTGTGTTTGTTAGTTTGTTTGCTTGCTTATTTTCCTAATTATAGTATATTGTACAGGAAATGAGCAGTGCTCGTGGGAGCCTGTATCTCACTCTGATTTATTATACCAAGATTCAAATTTTTGTATGGTTCTAATTTGGTAATATCCTTATCTTTCAATTGTGTGTGTGTGTGTGTGCATATTTTTACCTAATTGTAATATATAGGAAAAGAGCTATGCTCATGGGGTACCATCTGTCTCCAATGACCAGAGTTTGCTTTAAATTCCATTGCATTTTCCTAAAAAGACTGGAGACATAGTGACAGTTTGGAAGGAACTGTCAGAGGAGAAAGTAATTCAGGATAACAATTGTTGCCTTGAGTTCCACTGATTGGAAACCTGTGACCGTACAACAGCTGGCATGAGTTCATGGAGTCTCCCACAGATTTCCCGGGGAAGAAACGTTGAACAATTTTGTTTGTAGTAATAATGTGGGACAGTTTCTGTGTCACAAGCTGAAAGTAGTAGAAGGGGAACAGTTACTGGTTGTCAACTGTCCATGCCTGACAAGGTGTAAGAAATATCTGAAGCTGATTAATGACTGAGCATCATCCCCTCAGGATGTGAGGGATTGACTGATTTTGAAAATGGCGAACTCCCTTGTCCATCTTGCAAGACCACCATAAGCAGGTTCTTGTCATTAGTCCCACATGGTCTTTCTCTCTCTCTCTCTCTCTATATATATATATATGTACATTGTACGGGCAGGAGAAATTCTCTTATACATACTTCATTGAAAGTGATGGCTAATTGTGCATTTATTATTATTTTTTTAAGTATTTAACATATTTCTTACTATGGACTTATGTTCCTTTGAAAGGAGGATTATGACTTAACTGCAGGTGGTCATATTTGCTATATCGTGATTTCGGTTTATAGCAAACATGACCACTTACAGTGAAGTCATAAACCTCCTTTCAAAGGAACATAAGTCCATAGTTAGACATATAGAAAATATTTTTGAAAAAATAATAAATGCACAATTAGCCGTCACTTTCAATGAAGTTATATATATATATATATATATTTATATTTATATTTATGTACACACACACAAACACATATACCCACCAGAAATATAATGTACATTCTTATGTCTATCTCTCTCTCCACCCACCAGAAATATAATTTATTCTTATATCTCTCTTCTCCCTCTCTCCCCCTCTCACACTCTCTGTCTTTCTCTCTTTTCAATCTCAATCAAGGCATGAAAATAGAAGTTGTATCAATCCATTCTGAAACCCAAATAAAGCAGTCCATAAGAACTTTATCAGAGGTTATCAACCAATCAGTCACTAAATTAGATATAGAATTTTTTTTTTTTTTTTTGTAGATATTTCATTTATGATTCAAAATCAGGGTATTCATTTTTTTTAACAAGACTCAGTCACTATGTTGCATCATTAGTTATGAAGCACAGTTGTAGTGGTGTCTTGGAAATTGTTACATATACCAAGGCTTTTTCCCCCTTACAAGGGAGGTAGCCAAAAGGGAAAGGCATAAAATCATTCCCACCCATTCCATCCCTGAATACACTCCACACCCCTCTACCTTCCCTCTTATCTTAGCACCTCCTGGATGACGGGTCATCCCTGCACCTTGTCCACTGCCCTGGGTCAGAAGCAGTGTCGCCAGACACAGCACATCCACAGCAAGGCCGCTTCATTAAATCGGCGACCCCCCCAATGCATAAAAGGAGAAGACGGAGAGAAATCCCTTCGGGCTGCGTCAAATTTTGCTCACACATACTACCTCACCCCCCATCCCCCCACCGATTCCATCTCATGCATCTCAACATCATCCATATACAACCAGTCTCCATTCACCCCTGTCTTCCGTCCTCTCCCGTCCTTCCTCAACAGACATTCCCCTCTTCCCCAAAGCCCCCTTCACCCCATCCATCCACCTCATCCTAGGACGTCCCCTCATGTTCACTCCCTCCACATCTGCCTTCCATACCTCTTTTACTAGTCTTTCTTCACTCATTCTTTCCATGTGTCCAAGCCATCCTAATACTCTTTCATCAACCCTATCTCCCAACTCCCTTTCCACCCCCGTTCTTCTCCTCACCTCCTCATTTCTCACTCTAGCCTAGTAACCCCCATCATACTTCTCAAGACACCTCATCTCTAACACATTCAAGTTCCTTCTCTCTTCCTCTCTTATGTTCCATGTTTCTGCACCATACAGTGCTGTTGGCACAATCACTCCTCCATATAGTCTCCTCTTAGCATCCATTCCCAAATGTCTATTCCTCATTACACTCTTCAATCCACCAAGGCATTTACTCGCTTCTCTCAATCTACATTCTACCTCCACCTTCACTCCACCTTTTCCTGCCACATTTGCACCCAAGTATCTAAAACTATCCACTTCCTCTATTCGTTCTCCCTTAATGCTCATTTCCAGTCTACTGCCACTTTCACCCCTTGTACATCTCATCATCTTTTACCCACATTTATCTTTAGCTTTCTTCTATCACATACTCTCCCAAACTCTGTCACCAACTTCCTCAATCCCTCCTCCGATCCTGCCACAAGCGCAGTGTCGTCAGCAAACAACAGCTGGCTCACCTCCCACTTTTCTCCATTTTCTGTAACCATCTCCAATCCCTGACCCACTACCCTTGCATTTACCTCTCGCACTACCCCATCCATGTATAAGTTGAACAGCCAGGGCGACATAATGCATCCTTGACGAAGTCCCACCTTTACCTCAAACCACTCACTCTCTCCATTTCTAATCCTGACACAAGCTCTACTACTCTCATAAAAACTCTTGACAGCTCCTAGAAGCTTTCCTCCTATCCCATATATCTGCATAACCTCCCACAGTGCCTTTCTGTCTACCCTATCATAAGCCTTTTCCAGATCCATAAAGGCCCAAAAAACATCCTTCCCCTTTCCTATAGCTTTCTCACATATCTGTCTTACCACAAAGATCTGATCTACGCAACCTCTACCCGTCCTAAATCCACTGTTCCTCACCAATTACTCCCTCTTTTCCTCTCCTAATCCTCTCAATCAAGAACCTCCCATAAGCCTTCCCAACTACACTTAACAAGCTAATCCCTCTGAAACTACTACATTCACACTTGTCCCCTTTTCCCTTGTAAAGTGGAACTATACAGGCACTCCTCCAGTCCTCCGGCACTCTACCCTCTCTCCAGCAAACATTAAATAACCTCACCAGCCAGTCCACCATCACTGTACCTCCTTTTTTTTTTAGACATTCTGCATGGCATCCATCCAGACCAGGTGCCTTACCTGCTTTCATCACCTTAACAATTGCCTTCACTTCATCCTTCCTTATTTCTCCTCCATTTTCCTCACTCATCACTCTCATTTTCTTAGCATTTCCCACTGCAACTATCTTTCCCTCCCTATCCTCCTTCACATTTAGCAACTCCCTAAAATATTCTGCCCATCTTCCCCTTACTGCCTTCTCTTCTATTATCATCTCTCCATCTGCACCTTTTACCTTTTCTTCTCTACTTGATTCGCCTCCTCTTCCTGTCTTAATTTCTTAATTTCTTTCCAAAACATCTTTTTATTACTTCATACTCTTACCCAACTTCACATCTGCTCTCCTCTTTGCCTCCTTTACCTTTTTCTTTACTTCTCTTTTCTTTTCTTTGTACCTCTCATATGACTTCCTCGTCCTATTTTGTAACCAATCTGTGAAAGCTCGCTTCTTCTCTTCTACAACCTTCCTTGTTTCCTCATCCCACCATTCACTACCCTTCCGTCTATTTCCTCCTGTCCTTCTTGTTCCACACACCATCCTTGCACACTTTGTGACTCCCTCCTTGAACCATCCCCATTCCTCCTCCACACCTAGCTCTACTCTATCCTTCACTCCCTCCCACTCCTCCTTCAGCTTCTTCTTGTACTCCTTCTCCTTTTCCTTTTCCTTTAAAGAGTTCACTCTAAGCACCTCCCTACCTTTTGTCCCTTTCCTCTTTCTCCATCTATCCTCCACTCTCAACTTACCTTCCACCAAAAAATGATCTGATATTCCCCCACCCTCTCCCCATAGCACATGTACATCCTTAACTCTTCCTATCATAATCCTATTTACCACTACATAATCCATCAACGCTCTATCTACCACCCTCTCTCATGTGTACTTATGCTTGACTTTCTTCCGAAACACTGTATTTGCTATCATCAACTCTCTTTCTAGACACATTTCCACCATCAACTCTCCACTACGATTCTTTCCTGGAACTCCACATTTCCCAACCACTCCATCAATTGGACCATTTCCTACCCTAGCATTAAGGTTTCCCAGTACTATTACATTGACATTTCTCCCTAAATCCTCTATGCACTCATTTAAATATATCCAAAATGCCTCCCTTTCTTCTATACTCTTCTCACTGCCAGGCCCATATGCACTTACAAAGACCTACATCTCCTTTCCCAGTTTCACCTTCATCCACATTATCCTTGAGGAAACCTCCTTGGAAATTGTTAACTTGGATTATTTGCTATTGTGCAAATTATTTTGGGTTTAGTGGAAACTCAGTGCAGGCAGATGAAATGGAGTATGTCAGCTACATCACACTAATAAATTCCCTTCTGTGAGTGCCACCAGACCCTTTTCCAAACAACTGAAATATCCTTTATCTACAGATTCCCATTTCCCATCAAAATTAGTTAATTTCATTCAGATGATTTATTTGAAAACTTCAAAACAGAGACTGGTTCTGTTCCCGTATGTCTAATAAGTATAACGCAGTGATTACAGTTCCAAAATTCAATAGGTTTTGAGAATGCAGCTGATATTTTCCAAGATGGTGCAACAGTGGAGTTTCCAGATTGTAGTAATACAATAAAAGTGATTGATCTTAAATTGACACCTTATAAAGATATTTTAATACCTTGATTTTGTATCATAAGTATCTACCAAATGAGTGAAAAACATATATGTTGATCTTTTTTTTTTATTCTGTAATTTCCTTTCCAGTTCAGCCCAATTCAGTGTTCTTACAAACCCCAAAAAAACATTTATTGCAAAACATTGTAATTGAAAATATTGCACATTTAAACCTGTATAATGATAATGCATAAAATCACACTTAAAAACTAAATAGATATGCCAAAAAGTGATCTGATTTTTTTTAGACTGCTATGCTACAAATTCCACTGTAAGGGGCACTATCCTAGCCTCCTGATAGGGGGGAATTTGTGACGTTAAACCAAATTAATCAAATCATTTCCAAAACTATTACTGGCCAGTTATTTTTCATTAATCCATGCCAATGAAAGGTTATCCGTTCTTACATAGTTCTTTTAGTAGTAAGAATTTTCACTCCATTCATTTTATTAGCCCCTTTGAGTAAACAATTATTTTTAAAGTTAGTACATATTATGGATTTAACCAGATCTGCAACATGTTTTAAGTTCCTACTATTTTTTTCAGTTGTTTTTCTCACTGCTTGTTTATAGGCCTTTGTTAACATTTCTCCAATGGGGCTATGACCACAATTTCATAAAAAAAAAAAAAAAAAAAAAAAAAAGTTACAGGGCACTTACATGTGGGATATTTTCCACTTGTGAGCTGATAACAAACATACCATATGACTTCAGTTCAATTTTTGAAGCAGTGTCCAAATATAGGAGCAATTAAAAGAATTATTTTATGAAAAGGATCATTCAAGTATACATGTTTTATTATATAAATATGTATACACACATAAAGGTGAGGTTTTCCTTCCAATTATGAATCCCATTTTAGAGTCTTGCAGCCCTCTCTGTTTCATCTGCAGCAAAATCTCAAAATGGGATTCAGAAATAGGAGAAAAAAAAAAAAAAAAAAGTCTCACCACCCCAGATGGTGCCCATGGGTTCAAATCCAAAGTTGAGGCAGCAACTGAGACTGACTTTATATTCAGTCACTATCAAGCTTTCTTCCCACTAACAACTTTATTCTTCCTCTTCACACTAAAAAGCCCTTCAGCAATGGTGTGTGATGGTGAGGACAGGAGAAGGTGATCTCTAGAAGTCCTTAGTCACAACCCACTCAGGTGGCAGTATAGACCCAGTGGTCACTCTGTAGTGGGTTAAGGGGCATTGCAGTGTGGTAGCAGGCTGTATGATTGAGCAGTCCTTTTTAATGCCCTCCCTGGTCACCCTAATCCAAACATCACATATTTACCACCTCTGTGAAAGTAGTATACAATTCAACATTATGATACCACACAGAAGTAGTGGAAAGAATAATAGTATGTTGAATTGAGAAAGCCATAAATGGTATAAAGATTAATATCCCCTCATTGATAATGACCTTCAGTCAACCCCAGCTCCCAAGCTATCAAAATGTAGATTACATAAAATATGAAGTTAAGAAATACTACCCATGCCCACACCACTGCATGTGCTTTGGACACACTGCACATGATACCCCGTGCTCAAACCCAGCCAATTGTACAAAATGTAATCAAGATCACCTTGTATCATCCTCAAATTGTACAGTTTACCAATTTTGAAAAGAAGTCCTCAGTCTCAAAGACTCAGAATGCATCCATTTCAGAGAAGCCCAAAGATGATCCAGGATGATTGGGCCTGGAGTGACATATGTAGAAGCCCCACAGTCCACCAGATGAATCCCCCTTCTCGCAATAGTTCCACCCAAATGACCACCAAAACCCCAAACTCGGTTCCCATCTGAAGTACAAGAACCTCTAGTATAACATCTTGCCCATTCCAGTCCACCGCAATGCAACCCATCCATCCGCTCCCCTCACCCAGCCCAACACAAACCCTCTCACCCTAAGAAAAGATCTAGATTTCTGAGAGAACCCATAGATATAATGGAGTATGTCAACTACATCACACTAGTAAACTCCCTACTGCAAGGTGCCAACAGACCCTTTTCCAAACAATTGAAATATCCCCTATCCATAGTACCCAAACTGGAGGAACAAGCAGAAACCCACCCTACCCCACTGCCAGCTACGCACACCAACACCAAATCTTATGCAAGTCTCAAAGGCCTCTCTTATGCCCCCTCCAGACTCACCTGGAATGAATGAGTACTATTAAGTTCAGACTTATCCAACCACATCCTCCTCCCAAAAATGATACGTAAGCACAATGAAAGACTTAGAACTACAATGACCAACAAGTCTTTCACTAACCCCCAAAGGTATGACCCAAAAACAACCACCATATCACACCAAAACAATGGCCCCATCATACAGTGGTATGTATATAAACACATCACCAGATGCCTATTTTTTGTGACATTTTTCATTTCCCCTTTAGACATTTACTCACTTCCTGTACCCTATAATTCATTTCCACTCCTCATCCACTCCCTGCTATGTGTGACCCCACAGTGCAAGTAACACAATATGTTGAAAAGCATCACACCTGTATTCTCCACACCTCTAAAAGGCTATTAAGACAGCCATATCCCAAAACACTTGGAATACTTCACCTCCAACCTGACTACCCACCACAACTTGCACTGCCTCACTATATGAAAACCACTTCAGTCCTTCACCAACTCCATGCTCCAGATCCACAGAAGTACCACCCTCTCCCACCATCAAAGAGCAACATAATTTGTATGGCTCTGCTATATGCATTTACCTTGTTCCTTAAGACCTCCCTAGACTGCCAGAATAAATGATTGTTGGTTAACCTCAAGCTCATCTCTACGAGTCCAAAATCCCTTCCCTTACTATCCAAAACCCTACTTATAAAAAATTACTCTGAAAAATATGGACTCCTGAACTCCCTTTCAGTATACACCCCAATCCCCCTTAACAAAAATTCATCCATCCTCCCTAATCAGATATACTTGAAAATAATCCATGAGGTAGGCATAGAGGGGTAGGAGTTTGATAGAGAATTTTGAAAAGAACAAAAATATATCTTTGAAGAAAGTAAAGAGTGAGGGAGGAATGAGTCAAGTAGACGGGAAAAGGAAAAATATGTAGGCGGACAGATATTAATTGAGTAATTCAGGGATTTGTTGAATATGGAGAAGGTTAGGTAGGGATCAAGTGTGGCAGTGAGAGATGCCAGGAAAATGACTGATAGTTCAAGAAAATGAGAGGGTTATAGGAAGAGACAAAAAACATTGAAAATGATAAAAACTGGCAAGGCAACCTGGGTTAGATGAGTGTCCCACAGTGTCTGATAAAGGGAGGAACAGTTATAGAGGATTGGATAGTGAGATTGTTAAATCTGCTTAAGGGGAGTATGGAAGAGTGCTTGTATAGTTCACTATACAAAAGAAAAGGAATCAGTCTGTGAGAAAAATATATGAGAATATGTTGAGAAGATTAGGAGAACAATGGGAATAATTAGGAAAGAATGGATTTAGAGAAGGAAGAAGGTGCATAGACAACATTTTTGTAGTAAAGCAGATAAGCAAGAAGTTTTGGCATAAGGTAAGGATTTCTTTAGCCTCTGGATTTAGAGAAGGCATATGAGTTGACAGGAAGGCTTTGTTGAATGAATTGTGGATATATGAGATAAGGGAAAGGCTGTTGAAGACAATAAAATTTTATGTGAGAAATAGGGTAATGTGGGGCCAAGTTGTATATGGGAGTGACATGTACAGTTGCTCCCGAGAAAAAATTATCAGCCATATGATGATATGCTCTGAGGAAGATCAAGATACACCGCAACACTGCCATTTCGATTTGGCACCTGCTCTCTCATTGTGGTTACCAGATAAGATTTATGATTTTTTGAAGGTCTGATGTAATTTTTTGGGTTCCTAATATAGTGTCCCATGATTGTGAATATGTGATTCATTTGTTATATATTTGAATATTGAGAATAATCATGTTAATGTAGTCTTGAGTGAAAACAGTAGCCAAACAAATGAAAAATGACTCCTGGAGGTGTGAAGGAAAAAATTGTTGTTGTCAAAGGCCATGCATATGAGGATAACCTGTACAGACATTTTTTTTTTTCTTTGACAAAATAAGTGATAAAACATAAAAAAGCATTGATTCATTGAGAAAATGATGAAATAATATACCATATAGAAAATAGTGCCTGAGAAATTGGTGAAACTTTTTTCTTTTATCCAAATATCATTTTGAAACTATTCTTGCTGTTTTTATACATTTAAAGCATTGTCAGTTAATATGAACATTAACAAATGTGGTAGTGTCATTTTTAGTACATAGGGTCGTTGATTAATGCTAAGGAATTATTTCAAAATTCATTGTGGCAGGCTGATCAGGTGTATGGGGTACCCCCAGTTTTACATTTTGTTTTTTGTTTTAATTTCTGTGATTTCTTAAGATAAATTATGTTTAGTTCAATGAAATTACATTTTAGATGCAATATGAGGTATCAAATTGTACATGTTGCACCACACATAGTATGGGTTGCCCCCATAGAGTTGAAGTTGATTTTGTACAGATTGTACTTTCGCCTCAAAAGTTTTAAGAAATATTATTCCACTAATAGTGAAATTGTTCCCCACATTACCTTATAGCTTGTCTTAGGGTAGGGAATGGAGAGAGGTTTGAAGTGAAAGTGGGGTTATGTAATGTCACTGTGATTGTTCACCGTGTACATGGATGGGGTGGTAATAAAGGTAAATGTAATGGGCAGGGTTTTGGAGATGGTAAGTGAAAGTAGAAGGAAGTGGGAGGTGAGCCATTTGTTTGTGGATGATACCGTGCTTGTAGCTGGGGCAGATAACAGCAAATATTGGGGGTTATGCAAGAAGAGAAAGCTAAAAGTAAATGTAGACAATGTTGATATGTACAAAGGGAAAGGGTGACAGTGAGTTTGAGATGAGTTATGGTTTGCACTGAAGACATAATTGAAAGTGTGCTGGTCTCACCTTCATGTAGTTGTGGGTTTGAATCCAACATTTCTCTCCAATTCCCAGCAGTAACTGTTACCTGCCCCAGCAGTCCAAATTCAAAGGGCAAAGGTAATGGCTTTGGTTACAGCTGCACACCTGGCATAGGCTACTCACCAAGGAGAGGGACTGGAGGAAGTAAGGAGCTTTAAGTAGAGTTTAATATGTTTATATTGAGGAATTGCCCAAGTAAATTGTGTCATCTTTAGTATGCTGTTTTTGGTAAGCCAGATTGGGTGATGGGCATTTAGATTGCTTGATTTAGTTAGCAAGTTGAAAGGTTTAAGTTTAGAGATGTAGCTTCAGGGCGATGATTTTGGGGTGGTATGTAAATATTTGTAATGTAAGTTGTTTGCTTTATTTGTGTTTGGGTTGAGATATTTTCTTTTGTGGTGACTGTCAGTGTTTGGTATCTTTTGAGATGCTCTGTCCTGCTTGTCTGTGGCTTCTCCACCAGCAGGAAATAGAAGAGGACTTGAAGAGGAATTCATCACCTCACCAAACTCAATTGCTCCCCTGCAAGATAAAATGATAACCTCACCTCCACAAAGAAGTGCAGCCCTAAGGGCTGGTCTCTGAATTGGGCCTATTGCCATATACATCCTAGTGCAAACAGAAACAACATTCTGCTCTCTGGTTGTGAACAATTATGTCAATATTGTATAATTTGGTTTGGAAAAGGCATACAACAGCCAGGAAATAGTGGATCCTACATACACTACCTCCTAGGAATTCAAGAAGCTATGCCCACCTTCATATCACAATTTCTAACCCATAGAACACTATAAGTTTGCCTAGGAACTCTATCCTCACCTCATGTCCAACAAGGAGTCCTCCAAGCAAGCATCCTTAGTATTCTTTTCACCAGGGGTTAGGTTTCCCTTTCCTGCTCTAAATCCCATTTCAAAGTCTTCCTGTTCTCTCAGTTTTGCGTACTACCTGAGAGGAAGGATGTTAGATCTCAAAGCAGGATGAAGGGAAACCATTTGCTGCCCCACCACCTCGCAGTTGATGACCCTGGGTTAGACTCCTCTAGGAGATTGACATTTGGTCTTCATTCTTCCAACTATCAACCATAAGTCCTCTGGCATTAGTGTATGATGGCAGTGATCTCTGGAAATCCATAGTCATAACCCACACAGGAGGCAATATAAGCCCAGTGATCACCCTGTAGTAGGACCTGGGTGTAACACAGCTCAGCAGCAGCTTACACAATAGAGCAGCCTTGTTCAGGATTCGCTCTGCTCATTCCAAATTTGGAAGGTACTATGAAAGGGGCCTTAAACATAGCCATCCTAAACCCAACCTCACTGGATAGCCACCACACAGTATAACATGAATCGTAACAAGGAGGGAGCAACAGTCCTGCCAAAATCAAGCTGACACACCTTGCAAAAGCTCCTTATAAGCAGAATAAGAGGCTGTCCACATCCACAGACTCTGGAACAATTGTCCATAAAGGATAACAATCTCTGCTATTAGTATAATCAACAGACCCAAGTGCTACAATCAGTGGCTGCAACCCTGATCTTATTAAGAGATACTTGTTTGCATGTAATCGTGCAAAGGAAGGCAACGGTGAAACGCGGGGAGTTGGGGGACGATTTATGCGTTTATTAATGGGTTATGCGTGCATGAAAGCGCGAGATGCGCATGGGAAGACAGACGGGTATCGACTGGCGTGGGGGCAGCGTCTTTCACTACAGGGGGCGAAGACGTTGCCACGCCTAGTATAAGTATGAAAAGGACCTTGTCGACCGTATGAAAAGGCCCTTGTACGGGAAGCGTCACTGATGTTTGGGGCACCCCGACACTATGGTACTCTGCCCTATGCTAGTATCCTATGCTAAAGCACATACTATCACCCACCGCGCTCGCAGGACCATCGCAAGAGGTATGCCTATTCGCGAGTCGGTGCGGGGCGATCCGCGCACGAGGATGGGACGCGACGGGGGCGGCGTCTTCGGAGGGATGGAGGAGGCACCGGATGTTGGGATCGATGCGCTGGTCGTACAGTGCCAGTTCCCCATCGGCGGAGAGGGCTTCCTGGAACTCCCAATGCGGTCCGTCATCAGCGTGAAGTGGTGGAATCCAAACTGATATGGTTTGCATTTGGACGCGGCCCAGGTGACGGCAAGCATTTCCAGTGATAGTGGCGTATCGGGTTTCAGCGTCCGTCAGGAACCGCGGGCCACACTGGACGAGACGTAACTGCCCCTGACCGTGGTCTCGGAGGAGGGCGTCCCCGATGCCGTAGAGGCACGACGCAGCCATCTGCAGTACCACTGGTAGGGCGGGGTCGAAGGGCGCCCGTACGAGCGGCGGTGACAGTGCTCGTCTTACCGACAGGCGTGATAATACGTTGCTGCACCATTGAGTCAAGTTCTTCCTTCACTTGATCCTGAAATACGAAAATCGGCCTGGGCGTATGGGCGGCAAGGGGCACCGCTTCGGCTTTCAGGTAGATTCTCATGGGTAGGGTGGGGGCACCATCTTTCCTAGGGGGCAGTTTGAAGGTCATCCTTGGAGACCAGCACGCAGGGGAAATAGTCGCGAGCGGCGTTTGGTGAGCCGTCAACGGGTAGCGTTAGTTCGCGTATGTCACCGCCAGGATAGGCTTCGGGAAATTGGGCGGGACTATGGCCAACTCCCGACAGCAGCCGAATGAGCGGAGGGGGTGTTTTGGACCCATCGTGAATCCGTATGTCAGCGATACAGTCCCTGTCTCCGGCCTTCAATGTAGCCTGGAAGTGTCCCATTGCGGGGGGCATGTGAGATATGTCGGCGCCGAGAGTGCCGGCTATAAACTGGCTCTGAATATTCCCAACATTCTTAGGTGCCGAGTGCCTATCCCCGTGATGTCCGCCCCTATGTCAGGCAACATAAGGAGCCGTCGGACACCGGGCGCAGGGGTCAGCCTTCCCGACGGAAGGTGCGGGAGTGCGTGCGCCTGACGTGGAGCACTTTGGCATGCGTGCGGTTCCTCCTTGACATCCGAGACTCATCCTCAATGCCTCGTATGACCGGCAGTTGGTCTCTACCTCCTGCAGCGAGGGAGCTGAGGCATTGTACGGGTTCCTTGGCTGGGTGGGCGTGGCCAGCGTGGGTCATCAGGGCTCTGTGCACGGGTTGCGGTCGCAGGGGGTTGGGCTTAGCCGGGAGGCTCAGTATCCAGGGGAGTGGGATGAAAGGCCCCTTTGTTCGCACCACTACGTGTCCACGAAAGCGCGTCACACTGTCGCACGGCAATTCACGGTCCAGCATGCACATTGCTGCACGGCACTGCACTCACGGTCCAGCATGTACACTGTCGCCTATTACAGTTTCGTCGGTACTTCGTTTACATACGCGCCACCGATTCGTGTATCGGTCCCTGTTTTACTGTTGCAAATTGCAAGCAATCCTACTCACTGCGCCATGTTTGCATGCAATCATACAAAGGAAGGCAACAGTGAAACGCGGGGGGTGGGGCGATTTGCGCGTTTATTAAACACTGGGTTATGCGTACACGGGAGCGTGATGTGCGCATGAGAAGACAGACGGGTATCGACTGGCGTAGGGGCAGCGTCTTTCTCTACACAGGGCGGAGACGTTGCCACTTCTAGTATGAAAAGGGGCCTTGTCGGCCGTATGGAAGGGCCCTTGTATGGGAAGCGTTACTGCTGGTCGGGGCCCTTGGATTTTGGTCAAAATTAGGTGACCGATTTGGCCCAAATTTAGCCCAGAGGGAGAGAGTCAGTGGACGGCGAGGTATACACGAGGAGCCTGGGACCAAGGGCGTAGCCGTGGCACCCCTCCAAAATTTCGGGAGGGGAGCTTTTCTCCCGTTTTTTCGCTTTTGGGCCTCTGGCGCCCTTACTGTTAGCCTGAGCGATGTCGCAAGTGGACCCCACAGGAGCCCTGGTACCCCTCGATCTGTAGGTGAGACGGTGGGTAAATCGGAGCAGATGACAAAAATTACCCTTTAAAATCTACAAGGGGCACCCATGGATTTTGGCCAAAATCGGCAGGTGACCGATTTGGCCCAAACGTAGCCCTGAGGGAGAGTTAGCCACAGTGGACGGCGAGGTAGACGCGAGGAGCCTGGGCCCAAGGTCGTAGCCGTGGCACCCCTAAAGTTCGGGAGGGGAGCTTTCCTCCCGTTTTTTGCTTTTGGGCCTCTGGCGCCTGTACTGTTGGCCTGAGTGGTGTCCAAGTGGACCCTACAGGAGCCCTGGACTCCCCTTGACCTGTAGGTGAGATGGTGGGTAATTTGGAGCAGATGACCCCCCCAAAAATATGCCAAGTTTGGGAGTTGTAAAAGGTGACAAAAATGGGACAGGGATGGGACTAGGCATCCTATTCTCTGTAGCTCCAAAAGGGATTCCTATAGAATGTAAAGGCATAAGAGGGTTTGAGTTTTCTGATGAGAGTAACAGGGAAGATATAGGTAGTATGTGAGAAGATGGATGTGTTTGCATTGAGCAAAACTAAGTTGAAAGGGAGGGCAATTTTAAGTTTGGGAGTGTTGTTAGGAGGGTGTCAGGAGTGAAGAGATGATGGAGAAGAATGAGATTTCTTCAAGGTTAATACAGATGAAGGTGAAACTGGGAAGGAGAGATGTGGGTCTTTGTAAATGCATATGGGCCTGGTAGAGAGAAGAGTATGGAGGAAAGGGAGTTATTTTTGGCAATGAATCATAGAGGGTTTAGGGAGAAATATCAATGTAGTGGCATTGGGAGATGTCAATGCTAGGATAGAAGACAAACCAAAACACAGAGTGGTTGGTAAGTGTGGAGTTCCAGGAAAAAATCATATTGGAGAGTTCATGGAGATAGCAAACACTGTTCAGGAAAAAATGTCAAGCACAAGTACACATGGGAGAGGGTGGTAGGTAGGGCTTTAATTGACTATATAGTTGTAACCAGGAAAATAGTATGAAGAGTTTTAGATGTACATATTCTAAGGGGAGAGAGTGGGGAATATCAGATATACTTATGGTGGAAGGATACATGAAGAAAGAGGAAAAGGATAGAAGGTAGAGGTGCTTAGAGTAAACTGCTTAAATGAGAAAGAAAAGGAGGAGCACAAGAAGTTGAGAGAAGAGTGGGAGGGAGTGTAGGATACAGTAGAACTAGGAGTGAAGGAGGAATAGGGATGTTTCAAGGAGGGATGGAGGAAATGAAAGATTAGTGAGTGATGGCACAATGAAGCAAAGGTCGTAGAAGAAAAGAAACAAGCATTTACAGATTGGTTGCAAAATAGGATGAGAGAATCATATGAGAGGTACAAAGAAAAGAGAAGCAAATCATAAGATAAAGGAAAGCAGATATGAAATGGGATAAGAGCATGACAAAAAAAAATTGAAAGTAATAGAAATATGTTTTGGAAGGAAATCAAGAGAGGAAAGGGAGGTGAATCAGAGAAGAAAAGTTAAAGGTGCAGATAGAGGGATGATAATAGAAGAGACGGCAGTAGGAGGAAGGTGGGCAGATTATTTTAGGAAGTTGCTAAATGTGAAGGAGGATAGGGAGGGAAAGTTAGTTGCAGTGAGAAGCACTAAGAAAATTGGAGATGATTGAGGAAAAATAAGAATAGATGAGGTGAAAGCAGTTATTAAAGTGACGAGATCAGGTAAGGCACCTTGGTTGGATGAGTGTCATACGGAGTGTCTAAAAAAGAGGTACAGTGATGGACTGGCTGGTGAGGTTGTTGAATGTTTGCCTAAAAGAGGGTAGAGTGCCAGAGGACTGGAGGAGTGCCTGTATAGTTCCACTTTACAAGGTAAAATGGGACAAGTGTGAGTGAAGTAGTTTCAGAGGGATCAGTTGAGTGTAGTTGGGAAGGCTTATGGGTTTTGATTGAGAGGATTAGGAGAGGAAAAGAGGGAGTAATTGGTGAGGAACTGTTGATAGGTACGGGGTTGTGTGGATCAGATTTTTGTGGTAAGGCATGTGAGAAAGCTTTAGGAAAAGATAAGGATGGTTTTTTTTTTAGCCTTTATGGATTTGGAGAAGGCTTATGACAAGGTAGGTAGGAAGGTATTGCGGATATATGGGATAGGAAGAAAGCTGTGAAGAGCAGTCGAGAGTTTTTATGAGAGTAGTAGGGTCTGTGTTAGAAATGGAGAGAGTGAGTGGTTAGGTAAAGGTGGGACTTCACCATGGATGGGGTGGTGTGAGAGGGAAATGTGAGGGTAATGGGCCAGGAATTGGAGATGGTTAAAGAAAATGAAGAAAAGTGGGAATTGTTTACTGACGACACTGTGCTTGTGGCAGGATCAGAGGAGGGATTAAGGAAATTAATGATGGAGTTTGGGAAGGTGTGCGAAAGAAGGAAGTTGAAGATAATTATGGGTAAAAGTAAGGTGATGAGATGTACAAGAGGAAAGGATGGCAGCAAATTGGAAGTATTATGGAAGAGACACTAGAAGTGGATAGCTTTAGATACTTGATGGGGGGGGAAAGGAAGTGGAGGTGCAGGTAGAATGTAGATTGAGAGAAGAAAGTAAATCCTTTGGAGGATTATAAGGTGTAATGAAAAATAGACATTTGGGAATGGATGCATAGAGGAGATTGTATGAAGGAGTGATTATGTCGACAGCACTGATGTGACAGGAACATGGAACATAAGAGTGGAAGAGTTTAAATGTGTTTGAGAAGAAATGCTTTGAGTCATATGGTAGGGGTTACTAGGCTGGATAGAATGAGAAAGGAGAAGCTGAGGAGGAGAGTAGGGGTGGAAAGGGAGTTGGGAGATAAGGTACATGAAAGAGTATTGGGATGGTTTGGACACATGGAAAGAATAAAGATTAGTAAAAGAGGTGTGGAAGGAATGAAGATGAGGGGGCAACCAAGGATGAGATGGATGAATGGGGTAGAAGGGGCATTGGGAAAGAGGGGAATGTGTTGAAGAACGGAGAAGACAGAAGATATGGGTGAGTGGAGAATGGTTGTGTATGGACGATGCTGTCATGCAAGGGAGTGTGTGCAGGATTGGGGGTGAAGGAGTATCTGTGAATGATATTTTGATGAAGCCTGAAGGGATTTCTCCCTGTCTTCTCTTTTTCTGCACAAGGGGACAGAGGTGGCATTACCTATTAAATGAGGTGGCCTTGATGCATTGCTTCTGACCCAGGACAGCGAGATGCAGGAATGACCCATCATCCAGGAGCTAAGAAAAGGTGGAGGGAGGGGTGGTGAATGGGAGTGGATTTATACTTCTGATTTTGGGTGCATACCTACATATACCAAGGGCTCCCCCCCTTACAAGGGAGGTAGTCAAAGGCATAAATCCACTCCCATCCATTTCCTCCCCACATACTCCACCCCTCTTTTCTTGGCTCATCCTGGATGACAGGTCATCCCTACATCTTACCCATTGCCCTGGGTCAGAAGCAATGCAGCAAGACACAGCAAGGCTGCCTCATTTAATTGGTGACCCCCCCTCTCTGTCCCCTCAAGCAGAAAAACAGAAGACAGGGAGAAATCCCTTTGGGTTACATAAAAATATTCACTCACTCCCCCACCCTCCCTTCCATGCATCATTAGCAGCATCCATACTCAACCATTCTCCACTCTCCCTTATCTTCTTTCTTCTCCCTTACTCAACATTCTCCTCTTTCCCCATGCCCTTACTGTCCCATCCATCCATCTCTTCACTTGTTCTTTCCATTTGTCCAAACCATCCCAATACTCTTTCATCAACCGTATCTCCCAACTCCCTTTCCAACCCCACTCTCCTCCTCACCTATGTTTCTCGCTATCCAGCCTAGTAACCCCCACCATACTTCTTAGGCATTTCATCTCAAAACACATTTAAACTCTTCCTTTTTTCACCCCCTCTTATTTTCCATGTTTCTGCCCCATAGTGCTGTTGGCACAATCGTCCCTTCATACAATCTCCTCTTAACATCCATTCCCAAATGTCTGTTTCTCATTACACTTTTTAATCCAAGGCATTTACTTCCTCTCAATCTACATTCTATCTCCACCTCCCTCTCCCACCACATTCACCCCCAAGTATCTAAAGCTATCCACTTCCTCTAGTCTCTCCCCCTTAATAATCACTCCCAATTTGCTGTCATCCTCTCCTCTTGTATATCTCATTACCTTTTACCCACATTCATCTTCAACTTACTACTTTCACATATTTCCTCAAACTTCATCACTAACTTCCTTAATCCCTCCTCCAATTCTGCTGTCATTGAACAACTGGCTTATCTCCCATTTTCTTTAACCATCTCCAATCCCCGGCCTATTACCCTTGCAATTTACCTTTACACCACCTACACATGTATAAATTGAATATCCATGGCAACATGACATATTCCTGGTAAAGTCCCACCTTTACCTCATACCACTCGTTCTCTCCATTTCTAATTTGAACACAGGTGCTACTACTATCATAAAATTCTTGACTGTTCTCAACAGCTTTCCCATATCTGCAATACCTCCCACACTGCATTCCAACCTACCCGGTCATAAACCTTTTCCAAACCCACAATGGCACAAATAACATTCTTACCTTTTCCTAAACCTTTCTCACATATATACCTTACCACAAAAATCTGATCTACGCAGCCCCTACCTGTCCTAAACCCACAATGCTCCTTCAACTCCATTCATGTCATTTTTTCTTTTCTTCCGTTTTCCTCATTCATCACGGTCATTTTCTTAGTGCTTCCCACTGCAACTACCTTTCTCTCTGTCCTCCTTTGTTAGTGGGAAAAACTTGTCGGTGGCTGAATATACAATTAGTTTCTCAGTGCCTCACTCCTTAGGCAATTCCTGGATGGGAATCACTACCAGGGGCACTAGTGGGAGATATTGGGACAAGAGTTGGTTTTTGTGCAACCTGCTGCAGAGTGCCACAATATTTTTTCTGCCTTTTCTGAGGCAGAAGAGAAGACTGGGGGCTCGATGATCTAAAAATGGTATTTCTAGCAGGTAAAGAGAACCTCGCCCCCTATGAGAAGGCAAGGCAGCAGTTCGTTTTCCTTCACCCTACCTTCAGATTCCACTACAAGGTCTTGCCTTTCTCTTCCTGGGCAGGAGATATGGCAGAGGCTACACAATTTCAAAATAGGACTCATCGCAGGTAAGGAACCACCCACAAGTGAGGAGAGTATAATGGGTGGCCTCTCTTGTTGTGACAGGAGGAAAAGGGTATGGATCGAATCCTTAGCATTTCAGTCACCGTCTAATCTTTAACATTAACTTCCTTTGATGGAGCTGATCTTGGTGTGTACCAATTGAGGGTTGCAAGGGAGTAGTTCGATTCTCCACTATGTACGAAAGCCCAACCATTATTTGCAAGTTATATCTAGGTGGGATGGAAGAACAGACAAAAACTTTGGAATTAATTTATTGAGTGAAAAAAATGTGTGGGACATGACTGAAGAAATGAAACTTGCAACGACTTTGTCCTTTGGTTATTTGATCAAGCACAACAAGCAGGAACAATGAAGGCAACCTGCAACAAATTTTTATTATATAAATTTTCCACTCTTTTTATAACCAATCATAAATTCAGATGGACAATAATGTACCTAAACTATGAGAATGTGTTTAATGTAAAAAGGTACTGATCCACTGTAAACTGTAATTAGCCAAGCTGCAAGAAGACCCAACTGCTTTTTAAGGGTACTACTACAAATTTATAATTTGTTTTTGTTTTTTCTGTGCATTCCAACTTACTTTGGAGTAGATTTACTTCAACTCTGACAAGCCAGCCCTCATTATTTCATCTACGATGAGAAGGTTGCGAGCAATCACGGAACTGGAATGATAAAATATTTGCAGATAAATATTGCCCTAAATCAGCAGAATGAACTAATATACTACCAAGTCAACTTGTTTTGATCATTTCACTTCACATCAATGTTTAAATATACACTAACCAGGCATCAAGCATGTGCTTCTTCACACAATAGTTGTCAAAGATTCCAGCATCAGTGGGGAGTAAAACTTCTCCTGAGGTGATATCAAGACCCACAGGTCTTCCTCCATTGATCTTCAGTTCTTCTCGAAGTTTAACCAGAGTGTCCATGGCATCATATCCACAGTTTTGGGCTGACGAAATAAAAATAATCATATATATAAAACAAGTAAAGACATAATCATCTATTTAATCTAATCAGCAAAGCAATGTGCATGCATAGAACAGCCTTTTTTTTCAGTCATGCACCTCATTTCTACTGCCTCCACATGACTTTTCTGTTGCATTCGCCACCCACATATTACTTCCATTCATAACAGATGGCACAACCACTGCTTCATACACTCCTTTCAATGCTTACATTGATCCCTACTTGGATGGATCAAGTTTGGTGGAAAATGGGCAAAAATGGCTTCCTTGTGCTTCATCTCTACCTCCCCAATTCCAAGTCTCCTCCATACAACCCCCTCTGAATTTATCTCCAAATACTTTTTTCTCATTACATATTTCTACACTATTACTTGCTTCCTTAACTTTCTTAATTCACTTCTACATCCACTCCATTCATTGCTTTATGCAAAACCAATATTAAAAAATTTGCTACTTGAAGCCTCCCAACCTTAACACTCGCTCAACCTTTGCCTACATTCACTTTTTTTCTCTCGCACATGTGCAAATCCAGGCAACAAGTTTGTTTCTCCTCAATCATTCACCAGTGCAGTGCCATCCACAAACAACAATCCACTGCCTTACCTAATGTCTTTGGGATGACCAGAAGTGCATCAGCAAAGGCTCTAACACCATAGCGGGAACGACCTTTCACCTCATTTTCATACTTCATGAGTACATCATATGCAGAAACCTGTAACATTGACAGAACCACATGGTCATTATTAGCCAATGCAGCACTTAAAGTTTTGCTCCTGCCAAATTATTTTATGACAAGAGATAACATTGTATAAATTATGTTTAGAGGAACATTCTGGTTACTAGGTTTACAATTTCTTTGAACAAATTTCAGACCCTTTTCCATGAAAAATTATCACGTCTCCTTTAGAGTTTACCATAAGTGCAAAAGGGGGAGGGGGTGGAATGATATTGTGACACATCATCAAAAGAATGCAGGGAGCAAACTATGGAGCTAATGATGATGATGATATGGCTTAATGTCACACACTCCCCCTATCGGGAGGCTAGGATGGTGCCCCTCACAGAGGGCTGTGTAGCATGGACAAACCATGCCTTTGGTTCAACTTTGCCAGTGGCAGGATTCGAACCGCCCTCACCTCAACCTTCGCCCCAAGTAACGATGCCCTGACCTGCTCAGCCAGCAAGCTAATAAAATATATTTCTGTAACAAAAGTACCCTAGCCAACTATCCAACACATCTGTGTCCTACTGTATGAGATACAATTGTATTTATCCTACTTTTACTTCATATCTGTATTTACTCTTTTTTTTTTTACATGCTTATTAATACTATTGACTTAGTCTTCCTAGTATACAACTTTCATCAATCTTACTTCATAGGCTCCAGCACCCGGGATGAGTGAACCATCATCCAGGGCATTCTTGATTGCCCGCAAACCATCCCTGATGGCATCTTTGGTTTGAGTTAGTGTGTGCTTGTAAGGACCCTTGATCAAGATAGTCACACTATGAGGATTCTTCAGATCTTCTACAAAAGTGTATTTCGTCTCGCCCTAGAAAGAGGGATACAAATTTTTTTTACATTCAAAAGTACATATATATATATACCAAGGGCTTTTTCCCCCCTTTACAAGGGAGGTAGCCAAAGTTAAAAAGTAAACAATAACTGTTGCCACTGGTTTCATTAATTGTAAACATACAGCCCCACAATCGGTACTAGAGCTGCACCAGATCTTCCTGACAAAAAACTGGACCATGCTTGATTAATGTGGGGAAAACCAGCTATGAGGAGGAGGAGGGTGGTGGTGAGAAAGGAGGGGAAATGCATTGGGGAGAGGGATGTAGAGGAAGGGGAGGTGAGGGTCCAAGGACTGGGAGGGGATGTAGAGGCCAGGAGAAAAGGGGAGGACAAGGAGGGAAGCAATAATGGTTGCTAGCTCTCCTTATGTGAAAAAAATGGAATATAGTCCACATTAACATGAAAGATCTTTGGACAGGTCCTGGTCTGGGATTTGAAGTCCAGTAAGGATTTAACTGTATTCAACACCTATCTTCTAGGTCCTAAGTAATATATCACTAAATATTTCAACAATGTTTTCTCAACATCAAGTGCCACTCCAAAATTATAAACTTACCAGGACATGTTCGTAAACAGAACCTGCGGTGCCAAGGCTTTCTTCATCAAGATCATCAACACTGTTCATAGCCATACCACCACAAGCCAAGGCTAACCTTTCCATGTTCCTTCTCTTGGCTCTCCTAAGAGCAATAATGTTCTCCTTGGCCAAAACATCTAATGACAGGGGGTCAATTCCTTTCTGGTTGATTACAACGAAGGATTTGTCATTGCCTGCGCAGACTTTCTTTTTAAGTTCAATAACTTTCTGGACTCTGCAAAAATAGGAAGACAAATAATTATTTGCTGCCTGTGGTAAAAAAATACTTTCAAAATTACATAAAATCCCTTTATGAAGACACTGGGGGTTAGAAAAAGTACAGTATTTACAACTGCCAACTTGCTCTCGTCCATCCATACAGTTAAGAGGCGATTACAATAGTATCATCACCCTTCCCTTCCTCACACACACCAAGGACCTTATTCCCATAAAAGGAGAATGGCAGTCGACAGACCTACCCACTTCATAAACATTAAAACCTATCTAATGCTCCTCTCATTTCAGCACTATGTACATGCCATTATCATTGTCCAGCACCACATTACTCGGGTTAAAGGGAATGAAGGAAGAAAGTGCTTAACATCACATGCAACAAATCTAAGGGGGCATTGTCAACATACCTGTTGTCTATGAACTTTCTCTCAGATTCCACAAGCTTTTCCCTTTCTTCTGCGGATTTATAGAAGAATCCAGAATTTACTTCCGTCTTCTCATACTCCATAGAGACGTTGCAGGTGAGGATGTATGCATTGGAGACTCGCTTAGGCATGTCTGGATGTCTGCCACCATGATCCATCACAAGCCCACGGACTAAAGATGTATCCAACTCAGTTTTGTGCTGGTGGAAAAACAAAACTCATATATTCAACCTCCAAACAGGTATATAAAATTGAAGGCAATTTATAGGGAAGACTTTCAAGTTCTGTGAAATGGAAGAGAAAGGAGCAGGGGTAAAAGACTTTGGTATATGTATACATACATATATATATATTATATATATATAATATACACACACACACATATATATATATCACTGTCCAGTAATGTCGTAACACATTAATAAATACACTAAAAACCCACTGTTGATGGGATTTAAGACAAGAAAGGAAATAACGATTTCCGTATATTTCGATCACTTGCTGTGATCCTCTTCAAGCAAGAGAACCACAGCTAACAGCAAATGATCGAAATATACGGAAATAATTTTTTTTCTTAAATCCAAACAACAGTGGGTTCTTAGTGTATGTATGTATATATATATGCGTAAATAACCACTAGGAAAAAGTAAACTTATTTACGCATTTGTGAACACACGTAGTGTTTTTATTGCATATATATATATATATATATATATATATATATATATATATATACACACACACACACACACATACCAAAGGCTAAAAAATAAATAAATAAAATCCACTCCCACCCATTTCATCCCCACATACTCCACTCCTATCCACCCCCTCCCTCAATCTTATCTTGGCACCTCCTGGATGACGGGTCAGAAGCAGTGTTGCAAAACACAGCACATCCACAGAAAGGCTTATTTCATTAAATTGGTGAACCCCCTCTCCGTCCACTTATGCAAAAATGTAGCAGACAGGGAGAAATCCCTTTAGGCTGTGTCGAATTATTTTTCACACATACTTCTCACCCCCCCATCCCCCTGATGCATCACAGCATCATCCATACACAACCATTCTCCATTCACTCCTATCTTCTGTCCTCTCCAATCCTTCCTCAACAGACATTCCCTTCTTTCCCAATGTCCCTTTTACCCTATCCATCCCTCTGATCCTTGGTTGCCCCTGATGTTCATTCTCATCTCAAACACATTCGAACTCCTCCTCTCTTATGTTCCACGTTTCTGCCCCATACAGTGCTGTTGGCTCAATCACTCCTTCATACAATCTCTTAGCATCCATTCCCAAATGTCTATTTCTCATCCACCAAAGCATTTACTTGCTTTTCTCAATCTACATTCTACCTCCACACCTTCCTTTCCTGCCACATTTGCACCCAATATCCACTTCCTCCAGTCTCTCTCCCTTAATGCTCACTTCCAGTCTGCTGCAATTTTCTCCCCTTGTACATCTCAACAACTTACTTTTACCCACATTGTCTTCAACTTCCTTCTTTTGCACACCTTCCCAAACTTTGTCACTAACTTCCTCAATCCCTCCTCTGATACTGCTACAACCGCATTGACATCAGCAAACAATAACTAGCTTATCTCCCACTTTTCTCCATTTTCTTTAGCCATCTCCAATCCCCAACCCATTACCTTTGCAGTTACCTCTTGCACCACCCCATCCATGTATAAATTGAACAGCCAAGGCAACAGCACATCCATGGCGAAGTCCCACCTTCACCTCAAACCACTCGCTCTCTACTTTTCTGATTCTAACACAAGCTCTACTACTCTTGTAAAAACTCTTGACTGCTCTTAAAAGCCCTACTCCTATCCCATGTATCTGCACTACCTCCTGCAGTGCCTTCCTGTCTATCCTGTCATAAGCCTTTTCCAAATCCATAAAGGCCCAAAAATCCTTACCTTTTCCTAAATCTTTCTCACATGTCTTACCACAAAAATCTGGTCCACGCAACCCCTACCTGTCCTAAATCAACACCGTTCCTCACCAATTACTCCCTCTGTTCCTCTCCTGATCTTCTTTATCAAAATCCTCAATTAAAATTTATCAAAAGCCTTATCAACTACACTTGTCTAACTGATCCCTCTGAAACTACTACACTCACACTTGTCCCCTTTTCCCTTGTAAAGTGGAACTATACAGGCACTCCTCCAGTCCTCAGACACACTACCCTCTTACACAAACCAGTCCACCATCACTTTTTTTTTTTTTACGTTCTGCATGTTCTCAGGTTCCTTACCTGCTCTTATCATCTTAACACTGCCTTCTAGACATATCACCATCAACTCTCCACTACGATTTTTTCCTGGAAATCCACATTTACCAACAACTCCATCTATTGGTTCATTTCCTACCCTAGCATTAAGGTCTCCCAATACCACTACATTGACATTTTTTCCTAAATCCTCTATGCACACATCTACCCAAAAAGCCTCTATGCACACATCTATCCTTTCCTCTACTCTCTTCTCACTACCAGGCCCATATGCACTTACAAAAATGCACATATCCCTTCCAGGTTTCACCTTCATCCACATTAACCTTGAAGAAACTCCTTCCATTCCACCACACACTTATCTCTTCACTTAACCACTTCACTAAGGGACTTAAATCTCGCGGGCAGCAGCCAATGCCAGCCGTACGACGTGTCGTAATAATACTCGCATCATAAAATATAGTCACCGCTTATATCGATCGTTCTCTTTCACCCGCGAATTTTGAAAACCACAGAGAATGGGATTCAGGGCACATTTGGGAGAATGTAAAAACACAGGGGCGACTACAATAAATATAATCAAGACGCCGATATGGCAGCGTCGCGAATCCACTTGCTCCTCATGACGCCTACGTGTGCGGCACCGTATGGAAGGGGTTAATAGTATAGTCATCCCTTCTCTCTTCACACCTGAGATCCCAACTTCACTCCCAAACTCAAACTTGCCTCTCCCTTTCAACTTAATTTCACACCATGCCAACACATCCATCTTTCTTCTCCACAAACATACTGCCTATCTCTTCTCTTTTATCTGTACCATATCCACACACATTACATGCAAAATCTGAGCATTCAAGAGGAAAGGTTATGGCCACTGTCTTCTGGGAGGCAGAAGGGATTTTGCTGGTTGAACTCCTCAAGAACAAGAAAACAATTACATTTGTTTAAAATGAACGAGTTTTGAAAACCCTGGAAAGCTACATCAATGCGTCCTCTTTTAACACAACAATGCACCCATTCACGGTGCTCGGCTGACAAGAGCTGTGCTACGTGAATTTCGATGGGAAATCATCCGACATCCCCCATACAGCCCCGATTTCACCCATCAGTTCTTTTTGTTTCCAAACTTAAAAAAAAAAAAAAAAATCATTGAATGATACCAAGTTTCCATCAGTTGAAGATGTGAAAAGAGCTGCTCCGACATGGTTCAGATCACACGATCCCCAGTTTCACTCTGACTTAACCCCTTCCATACGGTGCCGCACACGTAGGCGTCATGAGGAGCAAGTGGATTCGCGACGCTGCCATATCGGCGTCTTGATTATATTTATTGTAGTCGCTTAAAGGCTGGTATCAACAGCTGGAGGTGAGCCAGCTGTTGTTTGCGGACGACACTGCGCTTGTGGCAGGATCGGAGGAGGGATTGAGGAAGTTGGTGACAGAGTTTGGGAGAGTATGTGATAGAAGAAAGCTAAAGATAAATGTGGGTAAAAGTAAGGTGATGAGATGTACAAGGGATGAAAGTGGCAGTAGTCTGGAAGTGAGCATTAAGGGAGAGCGACTGGAGGAAGTGGATAGTTTTAGATACTTGGGTGCAAAGGTGGAGTGAAGGTGGATTGAGAGAAGCGAGTAAATGCCTTGGTGGATTGAAGAGTGTAATGAGGAATAGACATTTGGGAATGGATGCTAAGAGGAGACTGTATGAAGGAGTGATTGTGCCAACAGCACTGTATGGGGCAGAAACATGGAACATAAGAGAGGAAGACAGAAGGAGTTTGAATGTGTTTGAGATGAGGTGTCTGAGAAGTATGATGGGGGTTACTAGGCTAGATAGAGTGAGAAATGAGGAGGTGAGGAGGAGAACGGGGGTGGAAAGGGAGTTGGGAGATAGGGTTGATGAAAGAGTATTAGGATGGTTTGGACACATGGAAAGAATGAGTGAAGAAAGACTGGTAAGAGGTATGGAAGGCAGATGTGGAGGGAGTGAACATGAGGGGACGTCCTAGGATGAGGTGGATGGATGGGGTGAAGGGGGCTTTGGGGAAGAGGGGAATGTCTGTTGAGGAAGGACAAGAGAGGACAGAAGATAGGGGTGAATGGAGAATGGTTGTATATGGATGATGTTGTGATGCATGAGGTGGAATGGGCAGGGGGATGGGGGGGTGAGGTAGTATGTGTGAGCAAAATTTGACGCAGCCCATAGGGATTTCTCCCAGTCTTCTCCTTTTATGCAATGGGGGGGACGGAGAGGGGGGTCTCCGATTTAATGAAGCAGCCTTGCTGTGGATGTGCTGTGTCTTGCGACACTGCTTCTGACCCAGGGCAGTGGACAAGGTGCAGGGATGACCTGTCATCCGGGAGGTGCTAAGATAAGAGGGAGGGTGGAGGGGTGTGGAGTATATTCAGGGATGGAATGGGTGGGAATGATTTTATGCCTTTTCCTTTTTGGCTACCTCCCTTGTAAGGGGGAAAAAGCCTTGGTATATATATGTATGTATGTATCAACATTTGCAATAGTGTATTGACCTTAATGGAGAATATGATGAAAAATAAACATAACTGAAACCTATTTTTCATACTATCCTTTTTTCCCCATGCACTTTTTGAAGCTCCCTCATATATACATCAATCTGACTAACAGTACAGCAGTTTTAATAACCATTAAGCCTCTTATACCTTCTATGGAAATAGCATGCCAAGGCATGCACCCCACTCATATCTGTCATCCATTTCCCTTTATCTTAGCTACTTGTGGATGATGAAGAAAAGAACCACATTTGTACTACTACATTCAGGTCACTAAGACAAAATCAACACAGAATCTCTAGAGTGATTTATGGGCCAATCTAGTTGTTGTTGCCAACTACCTGGGATCCATGTCTCTTCAGTTCCATTCAACAAAACCCCCATGTACAACAAACTTTGTTCATTATAGGTAAAAGAGCATTCATCTATAACAAAATCTGTGGTAACAAAATTTCTAATACAATTTCTGACCATTCCCCCCAAAATCAGTTCATTATACCAAGGGCCTACATAAAAATTTGCAATAACAAAAAATCCTTAGTCTCCCATACCTGCATATCCATGATCTCAACCATATGTAGATCAAGGGGCTTGCCTTCCTCTTTTATGGCTAAGACTGCATCAACACACACTTCAGTCAGCTTGTCAGCCAACTCTGAATGCACTTTGGTGTGGAGAGCGGTGCGGGCAACCTGGCACAGCCGTTCACGGGTCATTTCCTCCTTCAACCTCATACTTTCTAAGACTTCCATTGCCTTGTCCTGGAAGAAAAAAAGGATACGAATGAAAGAAAAAGAAGAAAAAATTACAAATAAACACACACACAATTCATGAAAAACACAACTTCAAATGTAAATATGATAATTGGAAACTAATGATATAGACCAAGTTGAGAGGGAGGAAAGGGTGGTGGATGGAAGTGGAAGGGGTGGGAATGGGTATTTGCACTTTTGATTTGGCTACCTCCCTTGTAGGGTGGAACAAGCCCTTGGTATTTAGATATAGAGAGATGATACATTACTTTGGCTAACTCTGCCACCGGCATAGTTGAACCAAGGGCCAGGTTCATTAAATTCCATGCTACTAAGTCCTCTGTAAGGGGCATTGTCCTTGCCTCCCGACAGGGGGAGTTTGTGACACTAAACAATATCATCATAATAAATTGCAGAGTAGGAGGCAGAATACACAAAGGCCTCTTCACCTCATTTCAGGAGTCAGCCAGCTAAGGCATGCACCCATCCTTCACCCATTCAAAACACATTTGTTTCCTCTGCTCTCTCGTTTGGAATATGAACTAAAGTTAGCTTATGGAATTCATGCAACCAAGTTAAGACCGATACAAATACTCTATTATCTTACTTCTTCATACCCAAACTTGCAAACATATAAGGTTTTTACTAACTTTATGGATGGCTATTAAACCATTTTTTAAAGATACTAAGGGGGGAAAAAGCACGTTAGGAATACCCATGGCAGAATCACGAATAAAATATAAATGTAAACAATAGTTTGTCTTGCAAATGTTGCTGCACTTCACACATCACAACTTCAATTGTTCCCAATTCTGTGACTACCCCTTTTCAGAAATTCAAAGTGCACTTGATACCTTGATTTACCATGTTCTTGCACTCAAGGCTTCTAAGAGCAGCATGGGAAGAAAACTTGTAAATTGGAGCAACTTTCCAAAAATGATAAAGGGGCTTCCATCATGGAGTGGCTGGAATGAGATACCCAGGCCCTGGGATGCCCACCAGCGTGAGGAGGAAGCTTTGGGTGCTGGCCAGACACCCAGGACAAAGTGGTCTAAACTGTGGACTTTATTGCAAAGGCTGCATGACAATGCTGAACTAGATAAGCTCTAATCCTCCAAAGATCTTAGGAAGTCCTTATCAAATGACAATATGCTGTACAGAAACAGAGTAAGATCTTGTCATTCTTTATACACAAGCCAGCTTGGGAACATCAACCCACCACTATACTCGGTGCATCGAAAACTGGCCGTTAGGGCGGAGCACGGAGATTCCCCGTGTTGCCACATATAATTATTTTATAATTCTATTTTATTTTAAACTTTATTTTATGATTTTATAATGTTGCCACATATAATTATATTATAATTTTTTGTCACACCACCACCACTGAGGTATAAATCAAAGCAATGTTTTCTATACAAAGGTTTCGTTTCCTCGATTCGTGGACATGGCATATGTGCGGGAGAGAGCGACGTTGCCACTCTATCCCTTCTCTGGCCACGCCCCCACACTGCATTCAGAAAACATTGCATCCACACGCACGTTCTCGCCATGGATAAATATAAATTATATATATATATATATATATATATATATATATAGAGAGAGAGAGAGAGAGAGAGAGAGAGAGAGAGAGAGAGAGAGAGTGGGCGAGCCGTGTTATCTGTTGAGATGTGGCAATACCGGGAAATTCCCTAACCCCGCCTTGGCCGCCAGTTCTCGTTGTGTCTACTATAGCAGTGAATCTGAGCGCAGCTTCCTCAGCTCTGGATCCTTCAACGAGCCCAGATTTTTGCAAATGATAAGAGATTCAAGGCAGTGGTTGAAAAATAAGTGTGCATACAAAGTATCTTTCCAATGACAACTCATCTGTTACAGATTTATTTTTTGTAATATTTTGATGCAGCCTGAAGGGACTTCTTCCTCATCTCTTTTTCTGCACAAAGGGATGGGGGAGGGGTGTCACTAATTAAATGAAGCAGCCTTTCTGTAGATGTGCTGTGTCTTGCTGCATTGCTTCTGACCCAGGGCAGCAAGACCCAGGAGTAGGAGTTTGGGGGATGGTTTGGGCATATGGAGGGAGTGAGTGTGTGCGTGTGGGGGGGGGGGCGGTGCAGAAGGGAAGGGAGAAGACAGAGTATAGGGGTGGGTGGGGGTTACCTGAAGAATATTTTGACACAGCAGTCTTCTCTTTTTTCTGCATGAGGGGACAGACTGGAGGTTGTTGATTAAGTGAGGCAGCCTCACTGTGGATGTACTGTCTTGCTGCATTGCTTTTAACCCAGGGCGGTGGGTGAGATACAGGAGCCAAAGGGAGGGGTGTTGAATTGGAGTGGAGTATGTGGAGATAAAATGGGTGGAAGTGGACTTGTGCCTTTTGAGTTTGGCTACCTCCCTTGTAAGGGAGAAAAAGCTCTTGGTATACGTATTTATAAAATTCCACAATTTGGAAGGGCCAAAGTTCTTTCTATTCCAACTTACAGAGGTTTACTCATCAACTAAAGTAGATTTTACCTTTGCAAGCTCAAAGCCTTCTGCAATCAGCCTTGGGTGCACCCCTTCGCTGATCTGGATCTCAGCCTGTTTTAGCATTTCTCCAATGAGGAGGACAGTAGAAGTTGTGCCATCACCAATGACATCATCCTGGGCAGTGCAAGCCTTGGCAATCATACTTGCTGTGGGGTGCTGGATTTGCTGCAAAGGAACAACAGTGATGAAAATAATGTCACAAATCTTTGTTATCAAGCACTTTTCATACACAATTTTCAAGTAGCATTATGTCTGCCCCATCTGTTACAGATTGCATGTATGCTTACCATTTCATGCAGAAGAATGTTGCCATCCTTGGTGATCTTTATATCTCCAGCCCCAGAAACCAACCTACAAAATGTGAAAATGCCAATTAATACTACAACATGTATATATGTGGCTTTGACCTCCCACTTACACAGGGGCGGCAAAGTCAAAGCACTCACCTAAGAAGCCTATTCATCTACTCACTATTCATAACTATTAAAACAATCTTCATGACCTTACACAACTGTTTAAGTTGTCTGTTTCTTCCTTACCATAACTATCGGTGAACAAATATTCTATCTTTTTTTATACATACATACATACATATACCTAGGCTTTTTCCCCCTTACTAGGGAGGTAGCCAAAAAGAAAAAGGCATAAAGTCATTCCCACCCATTCCATCCCTGAATACACTCCACACCCCTCCACCCTCCCTCCCATCTTAGCACCTCCTAGATGACGGGTCATCCCTGCACCTTGTCCACTGCCCTGGGTCAGAAGCATTGTCGTAAGACACAGCACATCCACAGCAAGGCTGCTTCATCAAATTGGCGACCCCCCCATATAAAGGAGAAGACAGGGAGAAATCCCTTCGGCCTGCATAAAAATTTTGCTCACACACACTAAACTAACTCACCCCCCATCCATTCCACCTCATGCATCACATCTTCCATATACAACCATTCTTCATTCACCCCTGTCTTCTGTCCTCTCCTGTCCTTCCTCAACAGACATTCTCCTCTTCCCCAAAGCCACGTTCACCCCATCCATCCATCTCATCCTAGGACGTCCCCTCATGTTCACTCCCTCCACATCTGCCTTCCATACCTCCTTTAGTCTTTCTTCACTCATTCTTTCCATGTGTCCAAACCATCCTAATACTCTTTCATCAACCCTATCTCCCAACTCCCTTTCCACCCCTCTTCTCCTCCTCACCTCCTCATTTCTCAATCTATCTAGCCTAGTAACCCCCATCATACTTCTCAGACACTTCATCTCAAACACATTCAAGCTCCTTCTCTCTTCCTCTCTTATGTTCCATGTTTCTGCTCCATAAAGTGCTGTTGGCACAATCACTCCTTCATACAGTCTCCTCTTAGCATCCATTCCCAAATTTCTATTCCTCATTACACTTTTTAAACCACCAAGGCATTTACTCGCTTCTCTTAATCTACATTCTACCTCCACCTTCACTCCACCTTTTCCTGCCACATTTGCACCCAAGTATCTAAAACTATCCACTTCCTCCAGTTGCTCTCCCTTAATGCTCACTTCCAGATTACTACCACTTTCACCCCTTGTACATCTCATCACCTTACTTTTACCCACATTTATCTTCAGCTTTTTTCTATCACACACTCTCCCAAACTCTGTCACCAACTTCCTCAATCCCTCCTCCGATCCTGCCACAAGCGCAGTGTCGTCCACAATCAACAGCTGGCTCACCTCCCACTTTTCTCCATTTTCTTTAACCATCTCCAATCCCTGACCCAGTACCCTTGCATTTACCTCTTGCACTACCCCATCCATGTATAAGATGTATAGCCAGGGTGACATAACGCATCCTTGACGAAGTCCCACCTTTACCTCAAACCACTCACTCTCTCCATTTCTAATCCTGACACAAGCTCTACTACTCTCATAAAAACTCTTGACAGCTCCCAGAAGCTTTCCTCCTATCCCGTATATCCGCATAACCTCCCACAGTGCCTTTCTGTCTACCCTGTCGTAAGCCTTTTCCAGATCCATAAAGGCCCAAAAAACATCCTTCCCCTTTCCTATAGCTTTCTCACATATCTGTCTTACCACAAAAATCTGATCTACACAACCTCTACCCGTCCTAAATCCACACTGTTCCTCACCAATTATCCCCTCTGTTCCTCTCCTAATCCTCTCAATCAAGATTACAAAGGCGGAGCATGCCGACAGAAGACCTTTTGATCATATATTAATAAAATAATAAATAAAAACTATAACAATGTACATACATACATACATATACCAAGGCTTTTTCCCCCTTACAAGGGAGGTAGCCAAAAGGGAAAGGCATAAAAACACTCCCACCCATTTCATCCCTAAATACACTCCACACCCCTCCCACCCTCCCTCTCATCTGAGCACCTCCTGGATGACGGGTCATCCCTGCACCCTGCCCACCGCCCTGGGTCAGAAGCAGTGTCGCAAGACACAGCACATCCACAGCAAGGCCGCTTCATTTAATCGGCGACCCCCCCTTGCATATAAGGAGAGGACGGGGAGAAATCCCTTCGGGCTGCGTCAAAATTTACTCACACATACTACCCCACCCCCCCGCCCATTCCTCCTCATGCAATCACATCATCATCCATATACAACCATTCTCCACTCACCTCTGTCTTCCGTCGTCTCCCTTCCTTCCTCAACAATGTAAATAACAAATTAAATACATAAATAAATGCATAAGCATTCCCAACTACACTTAACAAGCTAATCCCTCTGAAACTACTACATTCACACTTATCCCCCTTTCCCTTGTAAAGTGGAGCTATACAAGCACTCCTCCAGTCCTCCGGCACTCTACCTTCTCTCTAGCAAACATTAAATAACCTCACCAGCCAGTCCACCATCAATGTAACTCCTTTTTTAAGACATTCTGCATGGCATCCATCCAGACCAGGTGCCTTACCTACTTTCATCATCTTAACTGCTGCCTTCACTTCATCCTTCCTTATTTCTCCTCCATTTTCCTCACTCATCACTCATTTTCTTAGCATTTCCCACTGCAGCTATCTTTCCCTCCCTATCCTCCTTCACATTTAGCAACTCTCTAAAATATTCTGCCCATCTTCCCCTTACTGCCTTCTCCTCCATTATCATCTCTCCATCTGCACCTTTTACCTTTTCTTCTCTACTTGATTCGCCTCCTCTTCCTCTCTTAATTTCTTTCCAAAACATCTTTTTATTACTTTCAAAATTTTCTGCCATACTCTTACCCCATTTTACATCTGCTCTCCTCTTTGCCTCCTTTACCATTTTCTTTACTTCTCTTTTCTTTCCTTTGTATGTCTCATCAACAATACATGGTAAAATTCCAGAATCATTCACAGATACTTAACATGAAACTTGTATTGTCTAACAGCTAACCTAATTTGATCTATGGAATATTCCATAAAAGGAAAGGGTACTTTTTTAAAAGCACACACCTATGTGATGTAGCAATACAAACTTAAATATTAATTTTGTAAGTTATCCATCAATGTAATATACATTTTTTCTTGGTGCATATCAAAAAAAGAAAAAAGTTGCTAAAAGCCATACACAAACAAATGTAACCACTTCAACTCCTTGATACCATCTTTGTTTTGGTAGATGCAGATGTCAAAGAAATTAAAGTATGATAAATTTGTCTATTCCAACCTAACCTAATCAAACCTTCCTACTTAACCTAACCTGCATTTAGTTATGCAGTACCTATAATTCTAGAGGTCACCATTTTTCACCTCCGAATATATCAAAATAAAAATGATGTCTAAAGGAGTTGACGTGACTTTGTGTATAGCTTATGGCAATGTTTTCTGTTATTAATTTCTGCCACAAAAACATGTATTGTTGATGCATTATAATTTACAAAAGCAATATCTAATTTTCTAATGCTATACTGAGTAGGTATACACCTTAAAAAAAAAAAAAAAAAAAAAATCTATGAACCCAGTTTCTACACCCTGATTAAAAATTCCTGACAATAGCCAGAAAATATCCGAATTTAATCAATTCTTCCACGGTAAATAAAACTTTATTATTCACCTACAGCATCGTATCCGACAATTAAGTTTTCAAAGCCAATATTACTCCAATATTCAAGAAAGGAAGTAAAATGAAGGCTTTAAACTATCGTCCAGTGAGTCTGACATCAATTCCATGCAAGATTTTAGAAAAACTTAAGAAAATCATAATGGAACATTTGGACAAAAACCAAATACTGTCGAGTCATCAGCATGGTTTTCGACCTGGAAGATCGTGTCTCACTCAATTACTCGAGTATTTTCAAGATTTGGAGGATGCCATTGAGGCAAAGGAGGATGTTGATGTGATCTACTTGGATTGTAAGAAAGCTTTTGATAATATTCCGCATCAACGTGTCTTGAATAAGTTAAAAGCTGTGGGCATTGAAGGGGACATATGGAGATGGATTCAGGCCTTTCTGGAGAACAGAAGGCAGAGGGTTGCAATCATAGGTGCTTATTCAAGTTGGCTAGATGTATGGAGCGGTGTCCTTCAAGGGAGCAAGCTGGGTCCGATTTTGTTTCTGATCTTTATAAATGACTTATTTGATGATATACAGTCCAGTGGCAAGTTATTTGCTGATGATGCAAAAATTTACAGGAGAGTGAACAGCCAAGATGATAAAACAGTTCTTCAAGAAGACCTTTGCCGCTTGCAGGAGTGGAGTGCAAAATGGCTCCCAACATTTAATATGGAGAAATGTAAAGTGATGCATGTTGGGAAAAATAATGCTAACTATAATTACTACATAGATGGGTTCCCATTGCAGTCTACAACAGAAGAAAAAGACTTGGGGGTATATGTGACACCTGACACATCACCTACTGTACACATATCCAAGGCTGCTGCCAAGGCCATCTCTATGTTAGGAAGGATCAAGAGAACATTTACTTATATGGATAAAGAAATATTCCTAGCCCTATACACAACATTGATAAGACCCCTTATGGAGTATGCTGTACAAGCCTGGTTCCCGTATAAGAAAAAAGACATTAACATTTTGGAAAAAGTCCAAAGAAGAGCCACTAAACTTGTTCCCCAACTAAGAGAAATACCCTACAGTGAAAGACTGGATGCCTTGGGACTAACCACCCTACAGGCAAGAAGAATATGCGGGGACATGATTGAAGTATACAAGATGCTCAATGGAGACGAGGATATTGACTGCAGTCAATTCCTCCAAATTGAACTGAGAGAAAGGTACGAGACCAGAGGGCACCAGTGGAAACTAAAGAAAACAAGGTACAGAACAACCAAGAGAAGTAACTTTTTTTACGCCAGAGTAGTAAACAAATGGAACAGTCTACCGGAAAATGTAGTTAATAGTTCAAGTATCAACATGTTCAAGAATAGATATGACCGGTATACTGTAGAAATTCAGAGAAGAGGCTATTTACAAGAGCTCTAGCTCCCTTGCCTCTTTGACATCACTACGGTAAGCATTTAGGTGTGGCAAGAGGTTTACGTATTTGGAATGAATTGTTAAGGTTTAGCATCTTCCAATTTAAACACTAAATTATAATCAACATTGATGAATCACTGGACAATCATGAATAAAAACAATTACAAAAACTTATGAATTATTATCTACTGTCATAGGAAGTGTTTAGAAGTGTCAATACTTTAATCCTAAACTGAAGAATGGAAGGAAAGGAAAGGAAAAATAAATAAATAAAATAATGAAATAAATCGATCCACTGCCCCATATACATCTTCCAGGAAAGAAACAGCACTTCGGGAATTGGCCCATGACATAAAACAATTCCCGACGTGGGTTTTAAGTCCTGGGCCCAAATGTCCGGACAAGAGGCAGTTGTTGAGTATTGGATTAAGAGACCTTGGTGTATTAAGAAAACAAGATCCCTTGATTAGGCCCGATTGCAACACATGAAGTAATCCATCATGGTTTATATTGATTGGAATTTGTTTCATTGATTTTCCCTAACCAAAACCTTGAGTTCCCCATGAAGTATCTTAGATTATTTGAGGTAAAGACTAGGGGACGGTGAGGATGATATGCCAATGGCAGCGTCCAAGTCATCACCTTTGCCCTGTGTGTGCTTACTGGAGGAGCAGATAATAGCTACTGCTCAGAGCTGGAAAGGAATGCAGGACTCAAACCCATTACAAGACCTGCATACTAGGGCGGGGGAGGTGAATATGAAACACGTTCTGGTCGAAACATCATATTCGTTCAAAGTCAAACACATCAAAAACAAAATTAAAAATATAAACTTCACCTCCAATGGAAGGCTGGTATTATAGTACAAATTTATTAAAACTGCTCAACAACATCCCTTGACATCTAAGAGATAGCTTCCATAGTAAAGTATTTAAAATTCCAGAATTACACAAACACATATCTAACATGAACCTTACAACCAATAGCTATTGATTGACCTAATACAGCCTAACCTAACCATTCCATTGAAAAAATAATCTTTCAAATGCAATGAAGAAAATGAAAAATGTGTTTAAGAATTAAGACTGAAGTAAAACCTACAAGTCATCAAGAAAGACAAACTTCTTATAGGCTGAAGACACACCACCTCTCCCTTCATAATAGACCTGGCCCAGCACATTGAATCCTAAACGGAGGATACAGCGACAGTCTATCCGAGATCGATCAGCCAACATAAACAACAAGGTATGGATGCCCCCACCCCTAAACCCGGTCTGTGTACGACGAGCCAATTTTTACATAAATTACGAGAATATATATGCCGGTGAAGAAGTCAATGACTGGAGATGTCATAAACATAAAAATGTTCTTGTGGCACCATCCATATTTCAACTCTGGATTTATGTAATATAGATTTTAACTTTGGAATGAGTCACGAAAGCACACTGCATGTCACTCTACTTACATTTTCATTGTTCCTTTTGGGCCAAGATTTGTCCTCAACACGTCTTGTATGCCTCTAGCCCCAGAAATATTGATAGCCATAGCCTGTGAGGACCTAGCCACTTCGGCTTTAGGATTTAAGGTCTTAATTGCTGCCATTGTGTCGACTTCTAACCACTACAAGCTCCACTCTTTGCGGCCCACAGTGCACCTACGAATGGAGAAGCATGCGAGGGAAGATGTTCCAATAATATAAATGTAACATTTAACTCCTGTAATTAAAAATACGGTTGTATGCCCTTGTCACATTTAATTTTTGAGTATTTACTGGTAATATGATTAATTTAGGATAGTGATATACCAACTGAAAGTTTTATATTTTTGTTATTTACTATTAGACGAACACATGGCGGGAATATTCTAGAATCGTCTGCAATGTTACAGAAGGCATGATTAATCGTTTGGAGATTGGGTTTTTCTTTCAACTGAGAAAAATAATGTATCAATAAAAATAAACATGTAAGATAACGACATTTGTGTATGGACTTCGTATAATTGTGTGAATTATTACACTTGCAATATATACTCGTAATTATTCACATAATTCATCATACATACTGTGTGCTGTACTATTTATCTACAGTAATTGTATTTCTATAACCTTTTCATATTCTTTTCGCCGCACAAGTTAACATGTTTTCATAGTCAGCCTTGTTCACATTTCCGTAATTCTTCAAGCAAAAATAATGTCATATCTCTTTTTTAATTTTTTTTTTTTTTTTTGTTCTCGTACAAGAAGTAGCCTACACAGCGAATGCTCTAGGGACTGATTAGGGGCGTTCCTACAGACTAGAGTAAAATATCTACTCCTTAAATGAAATATGCTACTTTTGTACTGTGACTATCCCTCCTGTATGTTGTTCCCTTGAAATCGCCATTTACTATTTCTATAAGTATATATTTTTTCTTTTTCCCTGTATCCTCTGTGGTAAAGGGAGGAAAGAATTATGCCACCCTAATGAGAGTCGTAAAAGGCGACAAAGTTTGACGGAGTGATGGGACTAGGTATTCTGCTCAATGTTCATCCTACGAGAAGTCACAGCACTTGCCTGGCTACTTCCCTTATAAGGGGGGTGAAGTCCTTAGTATATATATATATATATATATATATATATATATATATATATATATATATATATATATATTTATATATATATATATATATATATATATATATATATATATATATATAAAATAAATGTGCTAGCCAAGGTACATTCTATTGCATAGGTCTCCACCCTCTATGGTCCCTGATAGGTTCCTATGTAATCCTAATAAAAATCAACAATCGATGAAACTGTACCATTGCCCTTATTTTACCCTGAAATATGTATATATTGACTGTATATGGATATGTCAATAAACTGAGCTCAGCGAGTTTATAAAATTAAATGATTTACTGAAGGTCAAAACAACGTGTTGAACAGTAGTAGTTATTCTTTTAGACCACTATCAATCAATGAGCCTTTTTGAGTCCACCGTTAAACAAAGGCATTTCTCATACCACTTTAATTCCCAATAAAGGTTACCACAGAACTAAAAGGAAAAATATAACCTGCATACAAAAAATAATAATATGTATGTATATATATATATATATATATATATATATATATATATATATATATATATATATATATATATATATATATATATGTATATATATATATATATTATATATATATATATATTATATTATATATATATATATTATATATTATATCTATATATATATATATATACATATATATATATATATACATATGTATATATAAATATATATATATATATATATATATATATATATATATATATATATATATATATATATATGTATATATATTTAATCAAAATTATAGACCTTCAACAAAGCAATTCCCATTCATAGATAGAACAACAGATGGCACAGGAGTAATCATTCAGAAGGCAAACAAAAGACACATTCCAAAATGCTACAGAAAAAATAAAGTAAGATAATACAAACAAAGAAGGTTGTAGAAGAGAAGAAGCAAGCTTTCACAGATTGGTTACAAAATATGACAAGGGAGTCATATGAGAGGTACAAAGAAAAGAAAAGGGAAGTAAAGCAAAAGGTAAAGGAGGCAAAGAGGAGAGCAGATGTGAAATTGGGTAGGAGTATGACAGAAAATTTTGAAAGTAATAAAAAGATATTTTGGAAAGACATTAAGAGAGGAAAAGGAGGCGAATCAAGTAGAGAAGAAAAGGTAACAGGTGCAGATGGAGAGATGATAATGGAAGAGAAGGCAGTAAGGGGAAGATGGGCAGAATATTTTAGGGAGTTGCTAAATGTGAAGGAGGATAGGGAGGGAAAGATAGCTGCAGTGGGAAATGCTAAGAAAATGAGAATGATGAGTGAGGAAAATGGAGGAGAAATAAGGAAGGATGAAGTGAAGGCAGTTGTTAAGATGATGAAAGCAGGTAAGGCACCTGGTCTGGATGGATGCCATGCAGAATGTCTAATAAAAGGAGGTACAGTGATGGTGGACTGTCTGGTGAGGTTATTTAATGTTTGCTGGAGAGAGGGTAGAGTGCCGGAGGACTGGAGGAGTGCCTGTATAGTTCCTCTTTACAAGGGAAAAGGGGACAAGTGTGAATGTAGTAGTTTCAGAGGGATTAGCTTGTTAAGTGTAGTTGGGAAGGCTTATGGGAGGATCTTGATTGAGAGGATTAGGAGAGGAAAAGAGGGAGTAATTGGTGAGGAACAGTGTGGATTTAGGACGGGTAGAGGTTGTGTAGATCAGATCTTTGTGGTTAGACAGATATGTGAGAAAGCTATAGGAAAGGGGAAGGATGTTTTTTGGGCTTTTATGGATCTGGAAAAGGCTTATGATAGGGTAGACAGAAAGGCACTGTGGGAGGTTATGCAGATATATGGGATAGGAGGAAAGCTTCTGGGGGCTGTCAAGAATTTTTATGAGAGTAGTAGAGCTTGTGTCAGAATTAGAAATGGAGAGAGTCAGTGGTTCGAGGTAAAGGTGGGACTTCGTCAAGGATGCGTTATGTCACCCTGGCTGTTCAACTTATACATGGATGGGGTAGTGTGAGAGGTAAATGCAAGGGTAGTGGGTCAGGGATTGGAGATGGTTAAAGAAAATGGAGAAAAGTGGGAGATGAGCCAGCTGTTGTTTGCAAATTACACTGCACTTGTGGTAGGATCGGAGGAGGGATTGAGGAAGTTGGTGACAGAGTTTGGGAGAGTATGTGATAGAAGAAAGCTAAAGATAAATGTGGGTAAAAGTAAGGTGATGAGATGTACAAGGGGTGAAAGTGGCAGTAGACTGGAAGTGAGCATTAAGGGAGAGCGACTGGAGGAAGTGGATAGTTTTAGATACTTGGGTGCAAATGTGGCAGGAAAAGGTGGAGTGAAGGTGGAGGTAGAATGTAGATTGAGAGAAGTGAGTAAATGCCTTGGTGGATTGAAGAGTGTAATGAGGAATAGACATTTGGGAATGGATGCTAAGAGGAGACTGTATGAAGGAGTGATTGTGCCAACAGCACTGTATGGGGAAGAAACATGGAACATAAGAGAGGAAGAGAGAAGGAGTTTGAATGTGTTTGAGATGAGGTGTCTGAGAAGTATGATGGGGGTTAATAGGCTAGATAGAGTGAGAAATGAGGAGGTGAGGAGGAGAACAGGAGTAGAAAGGGAGCTGGGAGATAGGGTTGATGAAAGAGTATTAGAATGGTTTGGACACATGGAAAGAATGAGTGAAGAAAGAGGTATGGAAGGCAGATGTGGAGGGAGTGAACATGAGGGGACGTCCTAGGAAGAGGTGGATGGATGGGGTGAAGGGGGCTTTGGGGAAGAGGGGAATGTCTGTTGAGGAAGGACCGGAGAGGACAGAAGACAGGGGTGAATGGAGAATGGTTGTATATGGATGATGTTTTGATGCACGAGGTGGAATGGGGGGTGAGGTAGTATGTGTGAGCAAAATTTGACGCAGCCCGAAGGGATTTCTCCCCGTCCTCTCCTTTTATGCAATGGGGGGACGGAGAGGGGGGGTTGCCGATTTAATGAAGCAGCCTTGCTGTGGATGTGCTGTGTCTTGCGACACTGCTTCTGACCCAGGGCAGTGGACAAGGTGCAGGGATGACCCATCATCCAGGAGGTGCTAAGATAAGAGGGAAGAGGGAGGGTGGAGGGGAGTGGAGTGTATTTAGGGATGGAATGGGTGGGAATAATTTTATGCTTTTTCCTTTTTGGCTACCTCCCTTGTAAGGGGGAAAAAGCCTTGGTATATGTAAGATAATACAAATAAATTAATTAGCTGTACATAAGAGAAAGAATACTATCACCAAAACAGTGATGTAGTACTATTAACAAACACTTCTCCAAAATAAGTTTTAAACCCTCTACTCCAAAAAATAGGAAAATAACAAGAAATATGAAGAATCAAAGTAGACACAGATGCGCCTCTCCCTACACCAACAAAGAAAACCCTTTGTCACTCCAGGAAGAAATACTGTCACTCTCTAGGGATCATTAGTGTGTGGCAGTGTAGGATGAGGTGCATAGTGTCAATAAACTAATTGAAAAAATCCCATGACGATGGCTCAGATAAGATCTCAAACAACTTCATAAAACACCTCAACCTAAATGCGATAAAAGCTTTAACCCATTCAACTCATGTCAACCGCTTGTGGTGTAGATACGAAAAACCGGATATGGTAGGCCTCACGCCGGCCCGTACATCCGAATATCATCTGTAGTCATGAGAGACATTAAAATGCTTTCATATTCTTCATGCTAGCCCTTGCTATAAACAATTAGATACTAGATTTTTTTAGATTTCAAAGAATGTCCTTTTTTCAACATGCCATCTGAGGTTAAAGGGTTAAGTGATACTTTCAACTACTCCTAGACAGTATTACTACAGAATAGGACTGGCCACAGGATCAAACTACCCTACAATGCATCCATCATACAGATGACATTGAGCACTTTATCCTTCACAGTCTTACAATAACTATCCTTAGACAACAACACAACATTTCTTACCTGAATGACCTATGTGCCTGTCCAGTGGACATTGCCAGTTACCTGGGAGCTGAGGGTCTCCTGCAAGAGATAACTGAGGCAATGGATCCATGATTGATTGAGCACTCTCACATGCCTTTCCAACTTCATTTAATTCACTGATCCCTCTAAAACTATTATATCTATATTTGTCTCCTTTTTCTTTGTATAGTAGAACTATGCATGTATTCCTCCAGGCCCTCTAATGCATTCCCACCCCTTAGTCACACATTAAACAATCTCATTAGCCAATCCACTGTAACTGTTCCTTCCTTCATCAGACACTCCACATGACATCCATCTAATCCAAATGTTTTATAAGCTTTCATCACGGGCAATACTCTGTATCTTAGCTTTTCCTATAGCCCCATACTTTTCTTCTCCCATCACATTTATTTTACTAGCATATTCCACTCCCACAATCAATTCCTAACCTCCTCCACATTCAACAACTCCCTGAAATAATCTGTATATCTTCCCTTTACTTCTTCCATTAACATCTATCTGTTTCCGATTTGTCCCTGGTCATTCTTGACTTCCTTTTAAAACATCTTTTAATTCTTTTTGAAATTCTCTATCAAATTCCCAACTTATTTTACATCTGCTCTCCATTTGGTTTCCCTTAGCTTTCATTTTATTTTGACTCTTCTTTCTGTACCTTTCATATGCTTTCCTAGTTCTGCTCTGCAACCAATCTTTGTTACTTTGTTTCTTCTCTCCCACCACCTTCACCTCTTCATACACCTATCCTCCTCATTCCATATACTAATCTTTGCTTATTACTTTCTCCTTGAAACATACCCATTCTTCTTCTCCTGCTTCCCCAGTCCATCACCACCTCCCACACTTGTTTTCTTGGTATTCTCTCTTCTTACCTCTCATCTAATTTGTCCTCAGCACTTCTTTCCCTCCCTTCCTTTTCCTCCATTTTCAATTTCCCTTCTATCAGATAATGATCTGGTAGTCCCCTACTCTCTTCCCTGAAAACATTAATGTCTAGAATTCTTCCAATCCTACCCTTGGGTACCACTACATAATCCATTAATGCTCTCTCAACCACCTTCCCACCCTTTTCCACATACATTTATGCTGGTCTCATCTTAAAATCTGTATGTTATCATCAACTTCCTTTCTAAACACATCTCTAACAACTTCCCTCCACTAGTTCTTACCTAACACCCTAAACATCACTGCTACATCTTTTCCTCTAGCATTAAAATCTCCCCAACACCATGTCTATATTCCTCCCAAAACTCTCTATGTACTCATTTAGATCATTCGCAAGACTATCACTCCTCTTGACTTTTGTAACTACCAGGACAATATGCACTTACAAAAGCCCATATCTCTTGTCCCAATTTCACTTTCATCCACATTATCTTGGGAGACATACTTTCCTCCACTCCATTACCTTCCCTACTCATCACTCCTGACACCTTCCCCATCACACTCCCAAATTCAAACTCACCCTTCCCCATCTCTCTTCTCCCAAACATACTACACATCCATGCACATTTGACAACCCAATTATGAGGGTACTCCCAGATTTTCATTTGAAGAAAATACAGCATGGAAGATCCCTAGTACTCTCACTCTGTCCCACTCGATCACCCTCTATGACATCAGAAAATTGTTAAAGGACAAGTTCAAGGGAACAGCAATAATACAAAAGTATCATCAAGTACAGAAGGAAAGCTAAAAGGTGCAAATGGTGAGATGATAATGGAAGAGATGGCAGTAAGATGGGCAGAATATTTTAGGGAGTTACTAAATGTGAAGGAGGATAGGAAGGGAGAGGTAGTTCCAGTGGGAGGCACTAAGAAAATGACAGTGATGAATGAGGAAAGTGGAGGAAAAATAAGAAAAGATTATGTGAAAGCAGTTATTAAAATGATGACAGCAGGTAAGGCACCTGGATTAGATGGGTGTAATGTAGAGTGTCTAAAAAAGGGAGGTACAGTAATGGTGGACTGGTTGGTGAGGTAGTTTAATGTTTGTCTAAATGAGGGTAGAGTGTCAGAGGACTGGAGGAGTGCCTGTATAGTTCCACCTTACAAGAGAAAAGTGGACAAGTGTGAGTGTAGTAGTTTCAGAGGGATCAGTTTGTTGAGTGTAGTGGGGAAAGCTTATGGGAGGGTTTTGATCGAGAGGATTAGGAGAAGAAAAGAGGGAGTAATTGGTGAGGAACAGTGTGGGTTTAGGACAGGTAGGAGTTGTGTGGATCAGATTTTTGTGGTAAGGTAGATATGTGATGAAGCTTTAGGAAAAGGTAAGGATGTTTCTTGGGCCTTTATGGATTTGGAAAAAGATTATGACAGGGTAGACATGAAAGCACTGTGCGAGGTATTGCAGATATATGGGATAGGAGGAAAGCTGTTAAGAGCAGTCAAGAGTTTGTATGAGAGTAGTAGAGCCTATATTAAATTCAGAAATGGAGAGAGTGAATGGTTTGGGGTAAAGGTGGGACTTTGCCAGGGATGTGTCATGTTGCCATGGCTGTTCAATTCATACATGCATGGGGTGGTGCGAGAGGTAAATGCAAGGGTAATGGGCTGGGGGTTGAAGATGTTTGCTGAAACCACTGCACTTGTAGCAGGATCAGAGGAGGGATTAAGGAAGTTAGTGACAGAGTTTGGGAAGGTGTGTGAAAGAAGGAAATTGAAGATAAATGTGAGTAACAGTAAGATGATGAGACATACAAGGGGAGAGGATGGCAGCAAATTGAAAGTGAGTATTAAGGGAGAGAGACTGGAAGTGGATAGCTTTAAATAGTTGGGAGCAAATGTGGTGAGAAAAGGGGGAGTGGAGGTAGAATGTAGATTGGAAGAAGTAAGTAAATGCCTTGGTGGATTAAAGTGTAATAAGAAATAGACAATTGGGAATGGATGCCAAGAGGAGATTGTATGAAGGGATGATTGTGCTGACTGCACTGTATAGGGCAGAAAGATGGAACATAAGAGAGGAAGAGAAAGAGTTTAAATGTGTTAAAGATGAAATGTCTGAGAAGTATGATAGGGATTACTAGGCTGGATTGAGTGAGAAATGAGGTGAGGAGGAGGGTGGGGGTGGAAATGGAGTTGGGAGATAGGGCAGATGAAAGAGCATTGGGATGGTTTGGAAACATGGAAAGAATGAGTGAAGAAAGATTAGTAAAAGAAGTGTCGAAGGCAGAGATGGATGGAGTGAACATGAACATGAGGGGGCAACCAAGGATAAGGTGGATGGATGGGGTAAAAGGGGCATTGGGAAAGAAGGGGATGTCTGTTGAGAAAGGGAGAAGATAGAAGATAGGGGCGAGTGGAGAATGGTTGTGTATGGATGATGCTGTGATGCACGGAAGGGAACAGATGGGGGATGGGGGTATTAGTATGTGTGAAAGATATTTTGATGCAGCCCATAGGGATTTCTCCCCGTTTTCTCTTTTTCTGCATGAGAGGACAGAGAAAGGAATTGCCGATTAAATGAAGCAGCCTTGCTGTGGATGTGCTGGGTCTTGTTGCATCGTTTCTCACCCAGGGCAGTGTGCAAAATGCAGGGATGTCCCATCACCCTGGAGCCAAGAAAAGATGGAGGGAGGAGTGGTAAATGGGAGTGGGATATGTGGGGATGAAATGGGTGGGAGTGGATTTATGCCTTTGAATTTTGCTACCTCTATTGTAAAGGGGAAAAGGCCCTTGGTATATGTACCATCATCCCTTTATGAGTAGAGATTTTAAACTAACGCAGACAGTCCTTGAAGTATCATACAGATAATAACCCAGCTTGGGGCAATATGTACATATATAGGTATATATATATTATATATATTATATGTATATATTTCATAATGATATGGTTTGATGTCACAAACTCCCCCTATCAGAAACTGTTTCCCTTACAGAGGACTTTGTAGAGTGGACTTTAATGAACCATGCCTTTGGTTCAACTTCACCAGTGGCAGGGTTCGAACTGCCATCCTTTTGACCTTCGCCACAAGTACCGATGCCCACACACATAAAACGCTCTCTTTCCTGTATGCAGGTGGTGGCCGAGTCAAACCACACACTTTATACACTTCAAAACTCATTTAATGACACTCACATCTTAGGACCATAAATTATGTTTAGGCTACGTTTCATTGATGGAGACAAGAGACACAACCACACATGTGTAGCTGATGTCTTGTACATTATAGTTAGGTAAATACACCACTCTATGGCTCAGGTAAAACAATTGCAAGTCAGATCCGAACTAATAAAATAGATGAGATACTCTATCTCAAATTTGTGATATGATATGGTGCCCCTCACAGAGGACTTTGTAGCGTGGAATTTAACGAACCATGCCCTTGGTTCAACTTTACCAGTGGCAGAGTTCGAACCACCATCCCCTCAACCTTCACCACAAGTAATGACATCCTAACCTGCTCCGCTCTAGGTGTATGTCTTGTGCTCAGAAAATACATTAGATGCAATTACATGCATCAGTTACAGATGTTATGTCACTGTATAACATCACAATTGCCTCGTTTTTAATATTCATGTATGAAGCATTCTAAAATCCTCTTATGAAGAATAATCACCTAATCACAGAAGATGTACATTTTCCTTGTTTTTTTGTTGTTGTTGTTTTTTTTACTCCAGCCAAGCTGTTACTTGTGTATCGAATTACTGTGTGTAGAGGAAAAACAAAAAAGCACTTCTACATTTACTGCAACTGTATTTAGTATTTTAACACTTGCACAGTCACCACTAAGACAACAATTATTTCAGCTTATTAACTATTATAATTGCATTTAATAAGGTTGTGGGGAAAAATAAATTTAAAAAATAAAAGATGGGAATATCAAGACTACTAATATACAATTCTAAAGCCCATACAAAAATTCTGCCATTTCCTCTGACAAGTCACCCAGTGGGGAGGGGAGGCATCAACACTCCCTCTGCTTGGGCATTTCTGCTGTGTTGCATCTCACCCCTTGACCCTTATACAGCTTGAAGGGTTTATGAAATATGCTACAGATACTGCTAAACAATATGGCAGCAATAAGAAGAGAAATGGCCCTCCAGCCATGATGAAGAATTGGGGAGGAATAGGGAGAGTCTCCATGCAAGAACTTCACAAGATCTGGTTGCTCTGAAAATGTACCATGGCAACGTATTTGTAATAATTTTCCTACATCACAGTTTCTTGACAATTTAAAACTGAAAATTCCTAAGGATGCAGGCAAATCTTTTCTCTCTCTCTTTTTTTTTTTTGTGACTGTATAAACATTTACGTTCTATGTTAGGTCTTCATGAAGTAATTCACTGGTAACTGGAAATTTATTCACCGATCTTCATGATTTTTAAATATCTAGGATAACCCCCCAAAAAGAATTTTATCAAAAAACTGTATAGTTATTCAGATGAATTTTGCCTTAGAATTAACATTGAAATCTTAAATCTTTGGTTCCTCTACACATGTATTCCATATGCTGTACTTCTACAAAGCCTCAGTTCATTCTAAAACATGAGGTAGAACTAGCAATCAAACAAAATCAAAACCACAAATGTTAAGTCAAGGTGGAATAGTCTCAAGTAAAATTTTCAGTAAGGTATAAAGAACACAGCAATAAGGGTAACCTAAACATGCATTTGTGCTACATAATATAAAAAAAAGACAAAAATGTCCATAAATAGGAACTGCTACTTCTATATAAATATAAAATGTAACCACAATGTGTACCTGAAATGTAATGGATCCATTTCAAACAAGTACAATTATATACAACACGATTTAGTTCTGGTTTCTATTACATAACTAAATATCATTCCCCTCATGCCCGCATTAGAAAAAAATAATTACAGTTGTCAGTAAATATGGGAGGAATAATCACATGCATATTATATCAACGGCTTTTTCCCCCTTACAAGCGAGGTAGCCAGAGTGAAAGGTATAAATCCATTCTTACCCATTTCATCCCTACATACTCCACTCCTGTTCACCACCCCTAATCACAATTAGCAATATACAGTAATTCTAAAACATGCACAAGGTTTTTCAATTGTGATGATTATCATCACCACAATTGAAAAACCTACATTGTGCATGTTTTAGAATTACTATTACAAGTTGTGATTATTTTATTTATTTATTGACAATTCTGTTTATTCTCTTCTAATGCGGGTATGAGAATGATATTTGATTGTAATATGAAATAATCATTCTTTTGCTAATCACTTTACCATTATAACTAAGGCAAATATACATACCTGATTCAACTTAAAAGCCATTTTGTTTTTTTTCTCCGAGCTGAATCTGGTATGTGTGATGAGCTTTGGCACATCAAAATACAGAGAAGACGGGAATTCAAGCACTTTCCTTCCATTTCTTTAATAGGCACATACAGACACTACAGTACAGCACATGGAAAACAGCCCAAGAGATTGAACAATTTCATTACTAATAGTTATACAAATCAAAATGTGCACGATGTTCATTCCATTATTTATTTTTTCTTTTAAGAATTCCCTGGAAATATAACCAATGCACAACCCTAAAAAGAAAACTTTTCTCCTCTTTCTATAGCACTGTCAACCCTCCTGCCTTTCTCACGTCACCTAATGACCAACAGCAAGTCCAGTAGTCTTCACTTACGGGGCTTCAAATGATAGAAACAATGAATAGAAAATGAATGGGTCTTTGCACATACATTAAGCAATGGTAACCTTATACCTCCATGCACATTTTGTCTTTCAGGTGCATAAGTATAAAATTGTAATTTAAACCAAAATATATGTTTCCTCTCATGCCATAAGTCTTCCTTTACATTGTTAGGTTTGCTATGAACTGATGAAAAAATTATGCAATCTTTGTCCATATTACAAAATAAGTGCTCTTCAGTGTTGTACATGAATAACACTTAGTTTCCTTCAGAGGTCTTCGTTGCTATGAGTGCGATAATACCTGAGTCCGCAACTGGGAACACGTTTCTTAAAGGAATAGCTGGTGTTTGAACCACCCCCGTTTTCTGTGGCAGTACCGAGTGATCCGTTCACAGAGGACACAGAGGAACACTGCTCGTCATCACTTCTTTCTGAGCTTGAGGGTGTGACTTTAATCCCACTGTCTGGAGTAACACTTGATGCTGACCCATTTGTGGTGATTTCCGTTCCATTTTCCCTCACCTTGTTGACTGGAGTAGCTGGTAGGTTGATCTCAAGACTGTTCTGAAGTTCAAGACTAGACATTAATGATGTGTGGTTGGAATCGAAGAGAAGCGAACCATTTTCATCCATGGAAATACTGCTAATTGGTTCAATGTCACCTAGTGAACCAGCAATATCTAAATCCCCATTAGTGATAGAATCAATGCCATTATCATTCACACTTAGTTCAGGGGCTGAAATATTATTGTCGTCCAGACGATCTGTCAGGCTGTGTTGATTTTGCAGATTTGAGCTCTCGGCACTGGCTACTTCCCTTGTGTCTGGACCTAATTCAGTTTCACTGCTCTCTGAATCAACAACTTCAGATATAAAGTGAATCTTTTTTGACTTTCTACATTCATCCCTCTCACCATCACCTTTTTGACTATTCCCATGGATAGCTCGTTTTCTACGCCTTGGTGGGACATCAGAATCACTATCACTTGAAATATCACTTTCTGAAGTCCATAAACGTTTACGTGTGTGTGAATTACTTGTTTCACTTTCACAATTTTCCCGAGCAGTAAGAAACTCTCCACCTTCATCCTCATCATCTTCGTCATCATCATCGTCGTCTTCTGAATCAAGGCCATTGTTTTGTTCATTCATGACCATGATTGTATATGGAGCAACATATTGTCTTCCCATGGACATGCGGGAGCAATTTGTGGAGGAAGATGATGCTCCATCCCTGGTGATGACACTTGCATATGAACTTGAAACACTTGGAATTTCCCCCTCACCTCTCCTTCCTTCAGGCTGATACAGGTACCTGGAAGCAAAGGAAGTTTTACTTATACTGTACATGATGAAACAGAATTTAGCAAGAGGCCACAAATTACCCCCCCCCCCCCCCACACACACACACTTATTAAAGTGAGATAGAAGAAAAACCAGAGGACGCAAAAAGAAACTTAAAAAGGATAGTTACAGAAGAGATCTGAAAAAGAATAGCTTCCCACATAGAGTGATAGATATTTGAAACAAACTGAATGAAGAAACAGTGAGTGCAAAAACTATACAAGAATTTCAGATCAAACTGGATGCTGACAGATACAAAAGCGGGTCACTATGAGCATAGCTCTCTTCCCGTAAAATACAACAACTAGGTAAATACACACACACACAAACACAGGGACCTTGGAGTGATAATCAGCAATGACATGACACCAGACACATATAAACAACATAGTAGGTGAAATATACAACCTACTAAGGTCAATGAAAGTGGCATTTGAATACTTGGATGAAGAAATTATAAAAAATATATTAGTCACATTGATTAGACCAAAACTGGAATATGCAGCAACACCATGGACACCCAGTACTAAAAAGAATATAAGGAAACTAGAAAGAATACAGAGAGCAACAACAAAGTTGGCATCAGCTCTTTCCAAATTGACATATGAACAAAGATTATCGAAACTAGAACTACCAACACTAGAGCAAAGAAGAGAAAGAGGTGATCTACTGACTATATATAGAACCATGAAAGGAATGGAAAATCTTGACAGAAAATATTTACTAAAAAATACATACATATACCAAGGCTTTTTCCCCCTTACAAGGGAGGTAGCCAAAAAGGAAAAGGCATAAAATCATTCCCACCCATTCCATCCCTGAATACACTCCACACCCCTCCACCCTCCCTCTCATCTTAGCACCTCCCGGGTCATCCCTGCACCTTGTCCACTGCCTTGGGTCACAAGCAGTGTCACAAGACACAGCACATCCACAGCAAGGCCGCTTCATTAAATCGGCAACCCCCCCTCTCCGTCTCCCCATTGCATAAAAGGAGAAGACGGGGAGAAATCCCTTCGGGCTGCGTCAAATTTTGCTCACACATACTACCTCACCCCCCATCCCCCCGCCCATTCCACCTCATGCATCACAACATCATCCATATACAACCATTCTCCATTCACCCCTGTCTTCTGTCCTCTCCCGTCCTTCCTCAACAGACATTCCCCTCTTCCCCAAAGCCCCCTTCACCCCATCCATCCACCTCATCCTAGGATGTCCCCTCATGTTCACTCCCTCCACATCTGCCTTCCATACCTCTTTTACTAGTCTTTCTTCACTCATTCTTTCCATGTGTCCAAACCATCCCAATACTCTTTCATCAACCCTATCTCCCAACTCCCTTTCCACCCCTGTTCTTCTCCTCACCTCCTCATTTCTCACTCTATCTAGCCTTATAACCCCCATCATACTTCTCAGACACCTCATCTCAAACACATTCAAACTCCTTCTCTCTTCCTCTCTTATGTTCCATGTTTCTGCTCCATACAGTACTGTTGGCACAATCACTCCTTCATACAGTCTCCTCTTAGCATCCATTCCCAAATGTCTATTCCTCATTACACTCTTTAATCCACCAAGGCATTTACTCGCTTCTCTCAATCTACATTCTACCTCCACCTTCACTCCACCTTTTCCTGCCACATTTGCACCCAAGTATCTAAAACTATCCACTTCCTCCGGTCGCTCTCCCTTAATGCTCACTTCCAGTCTACTGCCACTTTCATCCCTTGTACATCTCATCACCTTACTTTTACCCACATTTATCTTTAGCTTTCTTCTATCACACACTCTCCCAAACTCTGTCACCAACTTCCTCAATCCCTCCTCCAATCCTGCCACAAGGACCTTGTCGTCCACAAACAACAGCTGGCTCACCTCCCACTTTTCTCCATTTTCTTTAACCATCTCCAATCCCTGACAATGACAATGACAATGGAAAAACAAGAGGTCATGAAAAGAAACTCAAAAAGGACAACTATAGAAGAGATAGGAAAACAAATAGCTTCCCACACAGAATGCTGGATATATGGAGTAACTCAGATGAAAAAACAGTGTGTGCAAATACTATTCACAATTTTAAGAATAAACTTGATGCTGAAAGATACAAAGACAGGTCACCACTAGCATAGCTCCATTCCCATATAGTACAACTAGGTAAATACAGGACAATAACCTGCACCTAGCATTCCCCAACACATCCATGGTAATTGTTGTTTCAAGTTTCACTAACTGGAAACCTAAAGCCCCACAGTATCTGGGAACAATCCTTTTGCCCTCCAATAGATCTCTATGGTAATATACTTTAGAATTTTGTCTCTGTCGTGTTAGTGTAGTACTGCCTCTATGACATTGGCTAAATGTGAAAAGGTAGAACAAATACAGATGAAGTTGACAGAGATCTTAGGCCAAGTCCAGAGAATGAGTGTTGGCTCTTACAAGCCACACCACTAGATGGATGTAAAGGGATCAACAGGTTTTTGAAAATAGTAACCAGAGAGAGGATTCACCGTAATTTCCATTATGGAAGATCACCACAATCAGGTACCCATCATTAGCCCCACACATCAATGCAAAAACACACAAAACACTCAAGTCACAAAACAAGCACTATAAAATAGATCTATAAGTTCTATACTTTCACTTATGATATTATATTGATGCAAGATGATAACTGTTAGACAACTTTACAAAAAATTTCAACTCAATTTGGCAAGTAAGAAATTCATGAAGCTGGAATATTAAGCAAATCAACAAGAATCATGAAGTCATTATTGCTGAGCGAGACAAACATACAACCTTCTTGGGCTACTGAATGAGAGAAGAGCATGCTGACTCTTCCTCTTCTGCTTCTGAAGTTGACGACGTTCCCTGCGGGCTTTCTTTGCAGCCTTCAGTTGTGCTCTTTTGCGAGCGATAAGATGGAGAATCCAATCACTGCCACCAGTTCCTTCTCCTTCTTTTCCTTCATCTTCATCATTGTCTTCATTTTCATCGGGCTGATCATCACATCGCAACATCCAACGTCGGCGCCGCACAAGGAGGTCTACTGGTCTTGATTGTAGTTGTGATGGGTCTGGCTCATCTGGAGGGTGGGGTGGGGGTTTAATATTAATTAATAACATAAGGGTTGTGTATGGATGATGCTGTGATGCATGAGGGGGTGGGGGGATGGGGGGGGGTGAGGGAGTATGTATGAGAAATAAATTGACGCAGCCCAAAGGGATTTCTCCCCGTCTTCTCCTTTTCTGCATGAGGGGACGGAGGGGACGGAGAGGGGGGTCACCGAATTAATGAAGCAGCCTTGCTGTGGATGTGCTGTGTCTTGCAACACTACTTCTGACCCAGGACAGTGGATGGGATGCAGGGATGACCCGTCATCCAAGAGGTGCCAAGGTGTGAGGGAGGGAAGAGGGTGGAGGGGAGTGGAGTTTGTAGGTGATAGAATGGGTGGGAGTGGTTTCTATGCCTTTTTCTTTTTGGCTACCTCCTGTGTAAGGAGGAAAAAAGCCTTTGGTATATGTATGTATGTAACGACATAAAACACAATGCATACATACATACATATACCAAGGCTTTTTCCCCCTTACAAGGGGGGTAGCCAAAAAGAAAAAGGCATAAAATCATTCCCACCCATTCCATCCCTGAATACACTCCACACCCCTCCACCCTCCCTCTTATCTTAGCACCTCCTCAATGACGGGTCATCCCTGCACCTTGTCCATCCCTAAAAACACAATGAAACTGGAAAATAAAATTTGATCAAAATCAAGGTTAACATTATTCTGTTCTTTCAAGAAAATTTTCATGCAAGAGAGATCTTGGGACAACAGAATGACAATATTGTTCTTTCAAGAATCATACGGTACTCACAGTTCACGCAGAAGGGTAACTATTTTCCATTACCTTTATATCATTTTCCCTTACAATGGCATATCCATATGACAAGGGAGACTAAAATAATCTGTTACTAAGGAACTAAATCAACAAATGACCAACGTACGAAATTACGATTTTTCATATCATTCATTATACAATACAGGAGTACCTAACTATACAAGCAAGTTGTGTTCCCAGCTGACTGGTTGCAATGTGAAAATTTGTACATAAAGGTGGGTTTTACATGTAAATTGGGGGTTGTATTCATGGACCCTGTCAACCCCCTCTGCAATTTTTGCCTCCTGGGGCTTTCACATATACCCAACATTTGTTTTACCTACTTTATAGCACTCGGTCATATAGTGAGGTATTCCTGTATATCTTTTTGATATCTAAATGTCTTGTCTGATTATGGCCCTAGCTCCTAGCACTTTATTTACAACACAAGGAAACTATACAACACTATCAAGTATTCAATTCCCCAAAAGAAATATTTATATTCTCACCTTCTAGAGAATGATTATCGTCAGACTGTGAAGTTGCAAGAGATGAAGATGATTGTGTCGTTTCATCTTCGTCATCCTGATCTTGACTTGTACCTGGCTGTGGAATGCCCAGATCGTCAGGGTCATCTGACAAGTCCGTGTTTGAGGTCCAGCCTTCCACCTCCCGCTGCACTAGGGAGTCGAAGAATGCCATCATACGTGGATCTTCTTCAGTGCTTCCGTGGCTGTAGTCATGACTCACGTTCTGCAGTAAAGTTAACACAATGTTTTTAAGTACACACCAGTGTAGTTAAATTAATAATTGTGAAATACTACTTCTACTACTACAAAAAGAGAGAGAGAGAGAGAGAGAGAGAGAGAGAGACAGAGAGAGAGAGACAGAGGAGACAGAGACAGAGGAGACAGACAGAGACAGAGAGAGAGAGACAGACAGAGACAGAGACAGAGACAGAGATAGAGAAATCTTGGGCTTGACTCAGAAACCTAGTATACACCTATACCTCCAGACATAGGTGAGGGTGATGACAGCTTTAGAAGACAGAGGTAGTATGGAAATAATTCTCTCTGATGTCTATGTTGCAGGACCACTAGTTGCAAGTACATGTTGTTGGTTTCTGTCTCAACATAATGAAGGGTGAAGTATAGACCCCCTTGAATATGGTGAAATCAAAGATGAATGAAACTATCTGGTATTAGCTAAAATTAAACCTAAAGAGCACATCACTGTCATAAAGGAGTTGATTCCATAACATATTTATTAAAAAATATATATATACATATATGACATACCTGTCCAATTTCAAGTACAAGTGTGATATATTCATCATGTGTATAAACTCTGCGAGTCATGTCAGAATTGGTAACACTGCCTGCCAGGCCCCCGCTAGACCCTGGGAGTTCCACTGCACTCCACAGCTGTAATGAAATAAATCAATGTAATTTCTCACCTACAATCAATTGACCAATATACAAACCATAAAATACACAAAATGAAAAACAGAAGAAAAGGTTAATTAAGAAATGTTACTCTCTGATGATCTTGCATGGTCAACTAGAACCAACAAAGGTTTGGTTTATTGACACAAATCCCTTCTCAAAGAAGGGTAGGATGGTGTCTTCTTGAGGATGTTTTGAAGCAGGGAGTTCAATGTAGTATACCCTTACTATGAACTTGCTCTGCTGTCAGGCAGCCTTGAAGCTCCTCTATTCTTGACATTACATCCAAGTGGTCATGCTATAAACGGCTTGGTCAGTGAGCATCCCAGAATTCAATTACCAAGCACTCTCAACATCCTTATATAAATATCAATCTATGTACCAAGGGGCTTCTTCCCATTATAAGGGAAAATGCAGAAAATATTTTTGGGACTCTTTTTGGGGTGTCCCATCAGACCAGAACCACACATCATTATAATTGTGTACTGTATCTAAATATGTTATATAAATACAGCATTTCTTGAAATGCTTTATTTACCAATCTTAAATTTTAACTTACTTTTACAATCTTTTCAACTCCAGAAGATGCTACTATGAAGTTCTTTGGGTTGAATCTGACTTGGTTGACAATAGATCGATGGCCCCGGAGTACAATGTGGGCCTCAGGAACAAAGGAAACTGTTTGGATACAAAAAAATAGAAGATATTACACATATTGCCTAGGACAGTCTTTCAACTTTATCTTTCATCACACAGCAATCTGAAGTTTTTTTAGATTTCTTATGCAAGTTGAACTTCAACCATTTACACTTCTAGCTACAATAACACATTTACTTTTAACCATATTTCACAATGGGATTGGTTTGCAATTTTTCCTGACAAATCCACCAAGCCTGGAATAGGGAGAACCTTCAGTGAACTCCCTGTGTGGATCCTGGTAACATTCTCTCCCTCTCCAAAGATGCCCAACTATCCTTTTTATTGGCAGAGCTTGGGAAGCTCAAAATTTACATAGTGGTTCACTATGAGGTAAGAAGACCTGGCAATGGTGAAATCAGCACATGAAAGTTACACCTATTACTGGTCAGAACACCGTAATAAGACCCAGCTCAAGGGGCAGCTGTAGGTACAGTTACCCATCTACAGCCTGATGTTATGTGAGTTATCCTGGTTGATGAGTGCATGACGTTAGAGCAATTCAAGCACACCTTGATTTCATCTCTCTTTTTGCAGTATGTGCTCCTACTGGTGTGTATGAATTTAAAGAGAAGTTCTATGTTGATTTTGATTCTAAAGTCAACCAGTGCCCACCATGGGACACACATGTTTTGGGCAATTTCAATACAGTTACTGACACAACAGAGCTATGAAGTATGTGCTGGTCTCCATGATTTTAGAACTAAGAATAGGTAACAGTTTTCTCCTTTACAGTTTTGCAAAACCCAGATGATTGAAGACTACTGGCTCCTGGTTCTAGAGGCATAAGCCACTCAGATAACTTGATGCACCAATGCTTGAGAGGTGGCAAAGGAGATGAATTACTTCCATGATAGTAATTGTTGAAGGATTCTACAAAGTTACTAAGTTTATTGGAGTGCTGAGTTCCATGAACCTGTGACCTCAAGAAGGCCTTGCAAAGACAATCTTGCAAGGTACTGTCTCAGGATCCCGTAGACGAGGAAGATAGAGGAAGAGGTGGGAAGGCATCTGAGAGTGGATGGGCAAGAGTGAAGGGCAAGGAGAACTGGAGGAAGACAGTGGATGTGTCTTCGATGGTGCCCCAACGACTTCAGCAGAAATCAAGAGACAGGTAATAGAGGTGCTCTGGGATCTACACATCCAATCAGGAATCTCTATAAGGATTACAGACCTGATGACTGCCCTATACTCTGAACCATAGAGTGCTGTGAAGTGTGGAAGTGACATGTCATTGCAAAGAATCTACTGGCAACACTTAAGTCACACATTTTGCCTTTGCCAATAATGCTTTACATCTTGCAGTCAATAAAGGTCAGGATTGTAGTCTTTGAATCACTCCACAGGGAGATGAGAATACTGGGACTCCAGGTCTCCTGGCTCAAGACCAAGGTCCAGGTGTTTGGGGATATACTGGATGATACATTTCAGTCTGTCCATGCAAGTGGTGAGGAAACTGAAGTCTTGGAAAGATTTAAATACATTGGTAGTGTAATGCATAACAGTGGTGGGTTATGCCAGGAAGTCCTTTGACAGACTGGCATTGCTCACAGTGTTATGGACTTGCTCAACCAGAGTACATGGCATTGTCAATACCTATGCAGAAACACTAAGAGCCAACCTTCAAGTTGCCTTTGCTCCCTGTATTGCTATGAGACAGACATTATATGATAACTTAAAGGCATTTTGATACCTTTAGAATTAATTGCATTCAAAGAATTACATGGCATCATAAGTATGAATGTCAAACTAGTGATTGTTCCAAAAGACTTGGTCAATGCCAATTACTAGCACAATTAATGAATGTCAACTTTGGCTATATAAACATGGCTAAGAAATAAGCTAAAATGTTGTGAAAGAATAGGTAGATATTGGGCCTCATCCACAGTCTTGATATTGGCCTCTCAAACAAACATCTCTGGACGGAGGTGGCTTATTTCAGGTTGCTTTGGACTGTGGGTTATGTTTGGTTCCTCTTCAGGGGCACTATGCCTCTGAAAGGCTACCCTCCTTCCATTGCCTCAAAGCCACCCCAGGAAAGAGTAGCTCTCTAGTGCCATCCAAAACAAGAAGACAAGTAGATCCTATAAGGAGTTGTATTTATATTTGTGTAACATATACTAATATTTGTGTGGTACAGTTCCTAAGGACTGATATCACTGACATACTGCAACACTTAAACTATCATAAAACAACATACCTCCACTATTCTGTCCTGGTATTTTCCACATGTACAGGTTAAAGTCATCTGAGCCTGAGAGAACAAACTGGTCACTGTCTCCAGCAAAGCAGCAACTCTTCATGGTGCACGAGTTGTAGTAATGGTCCGCATCAAACTACAGAAAATAAATGTATTTGTAAATTAATATTTGTATATGCATGCATATACAGTGCACCCTCACATAACAACCTTAATCAATTTCATGACTCCATTCCTAAATCAAAACATCAACTGAAATAATTACATCAAACACATCAAAGCACTATCTAGCCAGTGGGATTGTGTATACAGGTTGTATTTACCTAGTTGTATTTTATGGGAAGGCGAGCTATGCTCGTGGTGACTGGGTTTTGTATCTCGCAAGATCAAGTTTGTTCTTAAATTTATGTATGGTGTTTGCACACACTATTTTTTCATCCAATTTGTTCCAGACGTCTATCACTCTGTATGGGAAGCTATTCTTTTTCAGGTCTCTTCTGTATGCATGTTTGTACCCTGAAGTATCATGTGTTAAAAGACAAAAAAAATTCATGAATTTGTTCATTCATCGATTCACTCTTGGGACATCCATTTTCTGAGATTCAACTGTGTACATGTGTATGTGCATGTGCAGTTGTATTTACCTAACTGTAGTATACAGGAAGGGAGCAATGCTCTTTGGGTCCTGTCTCCTATTCTCTAATTTTCTAACATACCTAGATTCAAATTCATATATGGTTCTAACTTAATCTATATCTTTGATTTCCAATTATCATATATAGATTTGAACTCGTGTACTGTTTGAGCTTGGGCTACATCACCTTTTAAGCTATTCCACATATTTATACATCTATATGGAAAACTGTATTCTTCACATCTTTTTGACATGTCTTTTTTAATTTACTTCTGTGATCTCTTAAAGCCCTCCCATCTTTAAGCAGGAGAACTCTTCTATCAATGCACTCTATCCGCTTCAGTGACCTGAACATTGTCATCATGTCACTTCTTTTTCTTTGATCTTTCACCTCTTTTTCTTTGATCTTTCAAAGTTGGTAGACTCAGTACTTTTAGTCTCTCCTCATATGGTTTATCTGCCTGGCTGGGGACCAGTTTAGTTGCTGCCCTTTGTATTTACCTAGTTGTATTTTACAGGAAGGGGAGCTACGCTCATGGTGTCCCATCTCTGTATCTCACTGTGTCTAATTTGTTCTTAAATTCATGTAGGATTTTTGCACACACTATTGTTTCATCTAGTTTGTTCCATACATCTACCACTCCATGGGGAAAGCTGTTCTTTTACAGGTCTCTTCTGTAACTGTCCTTTTTTAGCTTCCTTCTATGTCCTCTTGTGTTTCTCTTATCCCAATTTAGTAAGCCTCCTCTATCAAAGACTTCCATACGTTTCATGATTCTGTAGATAGTCAACAAGTCACCTCTTTCTCTTTTTTGTTCCAGAGTTGGTAATTCTAGTTTTGACAATCTGTCTTCTTATGACAGTTTTGAAAGTGTCTGGGCCATCTTCATAGTTGCTTTCTGGATTCTCTCAATTTTCCTTATATTCTTTTAGGTATTGGGTGACCATAGTGTCGCTGTGTACTCCAATTTTGGCCTTATCAGTGTGACTAGTATTATCTTTACAATTTCTTTGTCCAAGTAAATAAAAGCCACCTTTATTGATCTTAGCAAGTTGTAGGTTTCTCCAACGATTTTGTTTATCTGTTTATCATGGGCTGTGTCCTTTGTGATGATTATTCCCAGGTCTTTTTCAGATCCCACTTTCTTTACTTCCTTTGCACCAATTTTATATTGTCCTGATATCTTTTTTTACTTTTTCCACATTCCCTTATGCTATATTTCTCTGCAGCAAATCACAATCCATTTCCGTACTCACTTTCTTCAACAGTTTTGCGTCATCTGCAAAGAAGCTCATGTAACATTCACATAAATAGCAAACCTTATTGGAGCCAATACTCATCCCAGTGAAACTCCACTAATCACCTCTTCCCAAGTAGAAATCTTATCTCTAAGCATTACTCTCATTTTTCTTCCATGCAAGAAATCATCCATTTCAGTAGTTTACCTTGTATCCCTCCTACAGTTTCCAGTTTTCTTAATGTTTTTTTTTGTAGGTCTGGGAAAGAATCAGCCCATCTGTCCCTTTCCTGTATTATATCTAGTAGTCTTGAGTAAAAACTGATCAAATTTGTGGCACATGATCTTCCCTGTCTAAATCCGAATTGTCTCGGATTTAGTATATTGTTCTCCAGATGTTTTATCCATCTATTTTTAATAACTTTTTCACAAATTTTGACTACCGTGCTTGTAAGGGAAACTGGTCTATAATTTGTTGGGTTTTCATTGTTTCCTCCTTTATATACTGGTACAATATCTGCATTTTTTTCAGTCTTCTGGTATTTTTCCTTCTTTGAGTGAGCAACTTATGTTATATAGTTTGTCTATTAGTTCTTTACATTCTTTTAGTATCCAGTTTGTGATTCCTTCTGGGCCATGTGATTTCCTGACATCAAGATTTATTATTTGGTTCATTATTTCTTTTTGTGTTAATATTATTTCCCTCGTGGGGTGGGGTGGGGGGGTCATTTCTCACCCCTTCATCCCAATGTTGTACATTTTCTCTGCTGAAAACAGACTCGAAGTGTTTGCTCATGACTTCAGCCATTTCTATATCTTCTATATCTATATCTCTTGTAGTTTCACTATTTCCTGTTTGTTTTTTAGTTTACCATTCACATATCTATAGAACATTTTTGGCTGATCCTTACATTTTTCTATTGTCTCTTTTTCAGTTTCTTTTTTCCTCATTGTGTATTCTTATGTATTCATTCCTTTGATTGATATATATTTGCCACCTTCTGAGTTTTTTTTTTTTCCATCTTTTCCAAGCTTTATCTCCTCTCTTTTGCTTTGCTGCACCTTCTGTTAACCCAACACTTAATATACACCATTTCTTGTTTTTGTTTTGGGACATATTCATCCATTCCTTCATTATGGATTTCAATCAGAATCATCCATTTTTCTTCCACTTGTGTTTCTTCATTGTAGAATTTTCCCAAACTCACTTTAAGAAAAACTTTCCTAAGCTTCTCAAAGTCTGTTTTACTATACATTAGTCTTCCTTTTCTGTATTTCTCATTTCTCTTTATATTTCCTCCATCAGTTCTTACTCAAGTAATATGTGGTCACTCTTCCCAAATGGTGTCTTGTATTCAATTTTATCCACAATTTCAGGTTCTGATGTAAATAATATAATCTCAATGGTTCTTCATTATTTCTATATCTAGTATTTTCTTTTACCCATTGTGTCATTATATTTTCTATAGTCATGTCAAGTGATAAATTTCCCCATAGATTTTCTCCACATTTTACTGTCATCTCTTCCCAACATATTCAGCATCTCTCCAAGACCCTGTTTTGGGGGCATATAAATCACCACAAACTTTCTGTTTTTTATGTCACTATCTTCAACTCTAATTGTGATCATCTCCACCCTGTTCTCTCCATTTGTAACTTTTATCATATCTAAGTTTTTGTTAGCCAAGAACATGACTCCACCCTGTTTCTCTTCTCTATTTCTGATGGGTAATCATTTTGTTTATGTAATTCTGAGATTAATCCATCTATATTAGTATAAGTCTGTTTTAATTTTCTACTCTCTCAATCTCATTCTCTGTTCCTTTTGTTTCTTTTACTTGAATATGCCATTTTCTCAGTCTCATGTCTAACACACTCCAATAGATCTTCATTTTCTTGGTCTCTGTTCTTTTCTCATTTTTTTCTTTAACTTCATTTTTTAATGCCTTTTCTCTTTCTCTCTCCTCATCATTCATGTCTTTTTTTTATCCATATACCTTTATAGTGTTCACTTCTTGCTAGTATTTCTTCCACTGCCCTTTGTAACCTTAATTTGATCTTTAGGGGGTCGATTTCCTCCTTCTGCATATTTTCCCATTCTGTGCACTTCTTCTATTTCCTTTTGTATTTCTTGCTCTTTGTCTTGTACTAATTTTAGAACTTTTCTTGCCAATTATTTCTCTTTATTTCTCGGGTACCAATTTTGGATATATTTTTTCTTTAGGCCATATACTACTTTACACTTCTTTTTGTCCATTGTATCTCTTATCAAATTTCTTTTTTCCTTAATTACCTGAGTGACTGTATCTTTGGCATTCTCCTGCATTTGTTGGTAAACAATTTCCTTAAAATTATCTTATAATCTTTTTTTATCTTTCTTCTATTCTTTCCTGAGCTGTTGTAGATCTCCTATATTTCTTCCAGTTTTCTAATTCATTGCCTTTATTTGTTCAGTTCTCTCTTTTTTATGGTCTCACTATTAGTGGTATAATTATTTTTCAACCTCTCATTTTCACATTTTAGTGGTTGCTCTCTGGATTCTTTCAATTTTCTTTATATTCTTTTTGGTACTGGGTGTTCAGTGTCACAGCATACTCTAGTATAGGCTTTATTAGTGTGACTAAAGTTTTTTTTTAACCATTTCTTTATCTAAATACGGTAGGTAAAAGCCACTTTTATTGATCTTAGCAAGTTGTTGGATTCTCCAACAATTTTGTTTATTTGTTTATCAGGGGATAAGTCTTTTGAGATAATTACTCCCAGGTCTTTTTCAGATCCCACTTTTTTCACTTCCTTTGTTCCAATTGTATATTGTCCTGATATTCTTTTTTTTACTTTTTCCGAACTCCAATATGCTACATTTCTTAATGTTTAAGTCTACTTCCAACTTCTGACTCCCATTTCTAAACCTTGTTTAGGTCTCTCTGTAGTGATTCACAATTTGTTTCAGTTTTCACTTTCCTCAACAATTTAGCATCATCTGTAAAGAATCTCATGTAAATTCCACATCTTCATCCATGTCATTCACATAAATAGTGAATATTATTGGAGCCAATACTGATCCCTGCGGAACTCCACTAATCATCTCCCAACCTGAACACTTTTCTCTGAGCACTGCTCTCATTTTTCTACCATATAGGAAATCCTCCATTCAGTTAAGTAGGTTACCTTGTATCCCTTCTATGTTTTCCAATATCTTAAATAATTTTTTGTGTGGTACTTTGTTGAAGGCTTTTTGTAAGTCTAGGAAAGCACAATCAATGCATCCATCCCTTTCTTTTATTATATCTATTAGTCTTGAGTAGAAATAGATTAAATTTGTAGTACAAAATATTCCTGGTCAGAATCCAAATTGTCTTGAGTTTATTATATTGTTTCTTTCCAGGTGTTTTAGCTATCTATTCTTGATTATTATTATTATATTATTTTTTTTTTTTTTTTTTTTTTACAAATTTTGGGTACAGTACTTGTTAGGGAGACTGGTCTGTAATTAGTTGGTTTTTCTTTGATCTTCCTTTATATATTGGTACAATGTTGGCATTTTCCCAGTCTTTTGTTATTTTTCCTTCTTTGAGTGAGCAACTTATTATGTTGTATATTTTGTCCATTAGTTCTTCTTTGCATTCTTTTAATATCCAATTTGCAATTCCATATGGGCCTTGTGATTTCCTAATGTCAAGGTTCATCAACTGATCCATTATTTTTGCATTTTTGTTATTTCCCTCATGGGGGAAGATCACACTTCTCTTCCTTCATCCCAATGTTGTATTTTTTCTCTAGTAAAAACTGACATGAAGTGATTGTTCATGACTTCAGGCATTTCTAGATCTGTGTATTCTGTATTTCTGTGGTGTAGTTTCACCATTTCCTGTTTATTTTTAAGTTTACTATTCACATATCTGTAGAATAGTTTGGGTTGATCTTTACATTTTTCTATGATGTCATTTTTATGGTTTCTTTTTTTCCTATTTGTGCACTTTCCCATATTCATTTCTATGGCTGATATACATTTGCCATTTTCCAGGTTTTTATTTTTTCTCCATCTTTTCCAAGCTTTATCTTTTCTTTCACCTTACTGCATCTTCTGTTGAACCAACATTTAATGTACACCTCTTGTTTCTGTCTTGGTATGTATTTATTCACTCCATTATAGATTTCCATCAAGATCATCCATTTCTCTTCCACTTTTGTCTCTTCAATGTAGAATTTTTCCCTATTTGCATTTTGAAAGAATTTCTTAAGTTTTCCAAAGTCCATTTTGTTGTACATCAATCTTCCTTTTCTGTATTTTTCATTTCTCTCCATATATATTTCTTTAGTTCAGGATCTATTAGTATGTGGTCACTCTTTCCCAATGGTGTATTGTATTCAATTTTAGGTTCTTTTGTAAATATTAAATTGAGTCTCAACGGTTCTTTATTACTTCTGTATCTGGTATTTTCATTTACCCATTGTCACTGTATGTTCTATGGTTATGTCAAGTAATACATTTCCCCATAGATCCTCTCTGCCTTTGTCATCTCTTCCCAACAGATTTCTTTGCAGTCAAAATCTCCCATAAGTACCAGGTTACCTCCATCCTTAACTATCTCATTTAATGAATGCCTTGTATCATCTAACATTTTTTAATGCTCGCCCTCTTTTCAAGAGCCAGTTTTTGGGGGCACATACAGTATATCACCACAAACTTTCTACTTTTCATGCCATTGTCTTCCACTTTTATCATGATCATTTCCTCACTGCTTTTACCCTCAGTAACCTTTGTCACATTTAAGTTTTTCTTGGCCAAAAACATAATTCCTCTGCCCTTGTTTTTCATTTCTGTTTTTAATCCAATAATTGTATAACCCATATCCAACATTATTATGTGGTAGAGGACCCCTTAATTTTGTCTCCACAATTCCCATTATGTCTGATTATTCATCTTACAGGTAATCATTTAGTTCGTTCAATCCTGAAACTAATCCGTCTATGTTAGTATAAGCCACTTTTAATTATTTTCCTTCTCCATCCTGTTTCCTGTTCTTTTGCTTCTCTTACCTTGATGTACCATTTTCTCAGCCTCATGTCTATGACCCTCCAATAGAACTTGCTTTTGGTCTCCGTTCTCTTTGCATTTTTTTCCTTAGCTTCACCTCTTAGTGTCTTCTCTCTATCTCCTCAACATTCATTTCTCTTTTTATCCATATATTGTTATAATGTTCACTCTTTGCTAACTTGCCTCCTTTTGCTAATATGTCTTCTACTACCATTTGTGATCTTAGTTTTATCTTTAGAGGTCAATTTCTTTCTTTAGAATAATGTCTCATTCTATACACTTCTATATCTTTACTTCCTGATCACCATCTTGTACTTCTTTTGGAACTGTTATTACTATTTCTTTTTCAGCTTTTTCTCTCATGTACCTCACCAGACCATGTTTTTCCTTCAACCCATATACCTCAATACACTTTTTCCTATCCACTGTATCTCTGACCCAATTTGTTTTTCTTTGATTACTTGAATAATTGTGTCCTTTGCATTTTTCTGCATATGTTGTTGTACTATTTCTTTAAAAGCAATTTCTTCGTTTTCTCTGTTTTCATTCCATTTCTTAATCTGCAAATTTTCCTCAAATAAGTTTTCTTCAGTTCTTTCAGACATTGCCTGTATTCTGTTATTTACCCCTTTTCCTTTAAGTACTCAGTATTAGTAGTATCATTGCTTTTCATCTTTTTCACATTTAACCTCATTAAATCATTTTTAAATCCCATTAGCTCATTATTTAGTTTGGAATTTATTTTCTTTAGTTCACATATCTCATTGTTTGCTTCAAAAAGGCCTTTTGTTAAATTTACAATCTCTTTCCTTAGTTCTATGAATTACTTCTCCCACAATTTTCTATTAACACTCGTCTCCCTTTCCATGTCTACGGTTTGACTCAAATTTCTTCTGTCGTACTTACCAAAACCAGAAAAAGTGTCTTTGTTATTGAGTCAAAACATCCTTGATATTTCAAGACCTCTGTTTACATTTAATTTCAGTGCAGTGCCTCCAGAGTTGACATTCGGCTCAAAATCATAATTTGCATTTTCTTGCATTCTCTCTCATTAGATCAATTTAACACTGCAGATAAATAATTTTGGGTAACCACAAGTGGTCCCCCTCCAATTCAATACAAACCAGGCCTTTTGTTTTCCTTGTGCTATCGAGAATTTTTGTCTTATTCATCAGCCTTCAGAGCTTGAGTTGAAAGGTGTTGACAGCTCGGATGTATGCGTGTGTATTTACCTAGTTGTATTATATAGGAAGGGATCTATGCTCGTGGTCTTTGTATCTCTCAGCATCAAGTTTTTTCTTAAAATCTTGAATAGTGTTTGCACACACTGTTTCTTTGTCTAATTTGTTCCAAGTATCTATCACTCTGTGTGGGAAGCTGTTTTTTTTCAGATCTTTTCTGTAATTATCTTTTTTTTAGTTTGTATGTATATGTATGTACATGCATATACCAAAAGCTTTTTCCTCCTTACAAGGGAGGTAGCCAAAAGACAAAGGCATAAAAAACACTCCCACCCATTCCATCCCCACATACTCCACTCCCATTCACCCCACTTCCCTCCCTCTCATCTTGGCTCCTCCTGGATGATGGGACATCCCTGCATCTCGCCCACTGCCCTGGATTAGAAGCAGTGTCACAAGACACAGCACATCCATAGCAAGGCTGCTTCATTAAATCAGCGACTCCCCTCTCCGTCCCCTCATGCATAAATGAAGAAGACAAGGAGAAATCTTTTTAAGCTGTGTCAAATTATTTTTCACACATACTCCCTCACCCCCCAGTCCCCATCCACTCCCCCTCATGCATCACAGCATCATCCATACACAACCTTTCTCCACTCACCCCTATCTTCCTTCCTCTTTTTGTCCTTCCTCAACAGACATTTCCCTCTTTCCCAATGCCACTTTTACCTCATCTATCTCATCTTTGGTTGTCCCTTCATGTTCACTCCCTCCACCTCTAACTTCCACACCTTTCTTTACTAATCTTTTTTCACTCATTCTTTCCATGTGTCCAAACCATCACAATATTCTTTCTATTTCCAAACTACCTTTCCACCCCTGCTCTCCTTCCTCACCTTCTCGTTTCTTATTCTATCCAGCCTAGTAACCCCTATCATACTTCTTAGGCATTTCATTTCAAACACATAGCTATGTGTATGTAAAAGTTGTATATATATATATATATATATATATATATAATTATATATATATATATATATATATATATATATATATATATATATAAAATAAATAAATAAAAATAACAATTCCATTTTACTGTATATACTAATGTTCATATTCACACAGAGGCAATTGCTTTAGAACTCAAACTTTTTAGAACTTGAATGGCTTCCTGGAATGAATTGAGTTCAAGTTCTGTGGTACCACTGTGCAAGATGTCTCAAAATAACCACTAGATTTTGATGAAATACAGACGCTCCTCAACTTACGTTTTAGTTACATTCTGAACGGCTGAACGTAACGTGAAAATGAACATAAGTTGTTACTCTACGTTCCAGTAATGTATGACCGTTCATACTGTACCATACATCCATAAATTCTATTACCGTATCTTATAAAACACCCCTAAATCATTAATTATAAACATAACATTGTAAAATAATAACATTAATTTCAAATAAATTAAATTCAAGCAACATAAAGTGAGATGGTGGAGGAGGAGGAGGGGGAGGAGGAGGAGGAGGAGGAGGAGGAGGAGGAGGAGGAGGAGGAGGAGGAGGCAAGGCATGTTCAGTGTCATTTGTGCCATGTAAACAATGGACGCAGTGTCATGCCTAAACTAAAAAATTCACTCAAAAAAAAAAAAAAAAAAAAAAATATATATTATTACAGTCAGTTCAAACGTAAAATCGAAAAAACGTAAAACAAATGAATGTTAGAGGAGAGTCTGTTTGTGGAATAGAAAAAAGTTTAACAATACAATAGTATGTATACATTTAAACTTTTATAATAGGAGTATTTCAAAATAAATACTGCATCTGAGAAAAACATTTTTGTTTTCAACTTTAAAATTTTCTACGTGCACACCATCAAGGATGTTAAATTGGGAGACTGATTCCTTAGATTTCTCTCTCTCTCTTTTTTTATGTAAAGTTTATCATAGAATTAGAAATGCAGTTGACCTTCAAAATTGCAATAGTGGGATTGTTTTGAGGATAAAACCCGATATGCTTGAATGTACATGCAGAGAAACAGCATTTCTTTGAAATCTGTAAGGACACTGATGGTACATATGCAGAAACTTGTATTCAATTTTTAAGCAATATTTTTTTTTCAGTGTGAGTTAGAGAGTGTAGTTGGGACAGTGTCAGAAGTAAAGAGAGGACAAGGGAGAGAAGGGGTGGCTATACTAGTAAGTGAAAAGATAGGTGAATGTGTGGTGGAGTGGAAAGAGGTTTCTTCAAGGTTAATGTGGATGAAGGTGAAACTGGGAAGGGTGATGTGGGTTTTTGTAAGTGCATATAAGCCTAGTAGTGAGAAGAATGTAGAGGCTTTTTGGATAGATTTAAATGAGTACATACAGGGTTTAGGGAGAAATGTCAATGTAGTGGTATTGGGGGAGCTCAATACTAGGTTAGGAGATGAACCAATAGACGGAGTGGTTGGGAAGTGTGGAGTTTCAGGAAAAAAATTGCAGTGGAGAGTTTATGGTGAAGATGTGTCTAGAGAGTTGATGATAGCAAACACAGTGTTTAGGAAGAAAGTCAAGTATAAGTACATGTAGGAGAAAGTGGTAGGTGGAAGGGTGGTAGAGAGGGCTTTAATGGACTATATAGTGGTGACCTGGAGAAGAGTAGGAAGAATTTTGGATGTCCACGTCCTTAGGGGAGTGGGGAAATATCAGATAATTTTTTGGTGGAAGGTAAGTTGAGAGTGGAGGACAGATGGAGAAAGAGGAAAAGGACAGAAGGAAAGGAGGTGCTTAAAGTAAACTGCTTAAATGAGAAAGAAAAGTACAAGAAGCTGAGAGACAAGTGGGAGGGAGTGAAGGATAGAGTAGAACTAGGAGTGGAGGAGGAATGGGGATGTTTCAAGGAGGGAGTCACAAGGTGTGTAAAGATGGTGTGTGGAACAAGGAGGATGGGAGGAAATAGAAGGAAGGGTAGTGAGTGGTGGGATGATGAAGCAAAGAAGATTGTACAAGAGAAGAAATGAGCATTCACAGATTGGTTGCAAAATAGGAAGAGAATTATTTGAGAGGTACAAAGAAAAGAAAAGTAAAGCAAAAGGGGACAAAAGGAGCGCAGATGTAAAATGGGGTAAGAGTATGACAGAATTTTTTTAAAGTAATTAAAAGATGTTTTGAAAGGAAATTAAGAGAGGAAGGGGAGGCAAATCAAGTAGAGGAATATGTAAAAGGTGCTGATGGAGAGATGATAATGGAAGAGAGAGCAGTAAGAGGAAGATGGGCATAGCATTTTAGGGAGTTACCGTATTTTTCGGACCATAAGGCACGGGCAAAATCCTTAAAATCGGCCAAAATTGGGTGGTGCGCCTTATCGTGAGGTGCGCCTTATGTGTGGCTTCATTGCATAAAAAATGCCTTGGACAGTGACGTACTATTTTCACACGTTTCGTAGCTAGCCTGCCAATGGGGACAGTGCATAGGCCTAGCAAAAGTTACAACCAAGTTATAACCAAGATGCATGTATCTTGACAAGAAAATTGCGAAAACTTAGACAGTTTTCGAGTCCATGCCACCGCATTCATTAACGCTGTCATGGCTATGACATGATAGCGTCTACAACAAAGACAGGCACTTTACATTGGTCTAGTCTCGCTCCACTCCGCTTGTAGTCATTTGGGTATTTTTTAAGTTTCGACCATGGGCACAATATAGCAATAGAAAATTAATTATTAATTTTGTAAATTAAAATGTATCAACATAATATGCAATTTTGTGGGTGGAAATGAAAAAAAAATACCTTGCTACAAGCAAATATGTAAATGAACAAAGTTGGTAGCATAGGAACTTTGTATACCCCGCAAGCTGAGAGAGTGGTTGAAAAGCCCACCAACGTCTCTTACGACGACAACAACGAGGACGAGCCGGATGACATTTAATTTGCAGGTAACGATTTATTAAACACAGGTTAGGTTAGACGTCGGCATCTATCATAACAAACATGGCGTACCATTCGTCCGACAAGACTTCGTTACTTACGAAATCTGTTTTAGTAACTTTTTTGTTTTTTTATTTCCGCTCACAAAATTGCATATTACGTTGATACATTACAAATTACAAAATTAATAATTAATTTTCTATTGCTATATTGCGCCCATGGTCGAAACTAAAAATTTACCTTCATTTGTAATCTTGTTTTTTTAACTGAATAGAGAATTCCGGGAATAAAATTGCTAATGCTGGTTTTATTCCCTACAATTCCCGTAACATGTTTATGTTGTTTTTTAGGGGTATTGGTAGGGCAGACCATCCATGGAGGTGGTCTGATTTCACTGACCAAAATAAAAAAAACTATATAATTTTTGTAATTTTGCTAAATCCCAAACGATTTTTCTCATTCGACAACGAAAATGATCAGTTCTGAATGCACTCACATAAGCATGATTATCCGATGACGAGACCAGCTGCGCCTTATGGTCAGGTGCGCCTTATGTAAGGACGGGGAATAGCAAATTACGGGTGCACCTTATGGTATGAAGTGCCTTATGGTCCGAAAAATACGGTACTAGATGTGAAGGAGGATAGGGGGGGAGGTAGTTGTAGTGGGAAATACTATGAAAATAACAGTGATGAATGAGGAAAATGGAGGAGAAATAAGAAAAGATGAGGTGAAAGCATTTATCAAAATAATGAGAGCAGATAAGGCATCTACGTTAAATGGGTGTCATGTGGAGTGTCTAAAAAAGGGAGGAAAAGTGATGGTGGACTGGCTGGTGAGATTGTTTAATGTTTGTCTAAAAAAGGGTTGAGTGCCTGAAGACTGGAGGAGTGGATGTATAGTTCTGCTTTAAAAGTAAAAAGGGAACAAGTGTGAGTGTAGTAGTTTCAGAAGTAGTTGTTGTTGTTGTTGTCGTTCCCTAGACTGTCTGTCCGAGCAGTCCCGTCTCCCCAAGGAAGGCCACAGCCGAAACTGGAAGTAGTAGTTGGTAAGGCTTATGGGAGGTTTTATTTGAGAGGATTAGGAGAGGAACAGAGGGAGTAATTGGTGAGGAACAGTGTGGGTTTAGGAAAGATAAGGGTTGTGTGGATCAGATTTTTGTGGTAAGGCAGATATGTAAGAAAGCTTTAGGAAAAGGTAAGGATGCTCAGATGAGAGGAAGGGTGGGAGGGGTGTGGAGTGTATTTAGGGATGAAATGGGTGGGAGTGTTTTTATGCCTTTCCCTTTTTGGCTACCTCCCTTGGAAGGGGGAAAAAGCCTTGGTATATGTATGTATGTATGTAAGGATGATTTTTGGACCTTTATGGATTTGGAAAAGGTTTATGACAGGGTAAACAGGAAGGCACTGTGGGAGATATTGCAGGTATAAGGTATAGGAGGAAAGCTGTTAAGAGCAGTCAAGAGTTTTTACGAGAGTAGTAGAGCCTGTGTTAGAATCAGAAATGGGGAGAGTGAGTGGTTTGAGGTAAAGGTGGGACTGCCAGAGATGCGTCATGTTGCCATGGCTGTTCAATTTATACATGGATGGGATGGAGCAAGAGGTAAATGTAAGGGTAATGGGCTGGGGATTGGAGATGGTTAAAGAAAATGGGAGATAAGCTAGTTGTTGTTTGTTGACAACACTGCGTTTGTAGCAGGATCAGAGGAGGGATTAAGGAAATTAGTAACGGAGCTTGAGAAGGTGTGCAAAAGAAGGAAGTTGAAGATAAATGTGGGTAAAAGTAAGGTGATGAGATGTATAAGGCGAGAGGATGGCAGCAAATGGGAAGTGAGTATTAAGGGAGACTGGAGGAAGTGGATAGTTTTAGATACTTGGGTGCAAATGTGGCGGGAAAGGGAGGAGTGGAGGTAGAATGTAGATTGAGAGACAAGTAAATGTCTTGGGGGATTTAAAAGTGTAATGAGAAATAGACATTTGGGAATGGATACTAAGAGGAGATTATGTGAAGGAATGGTTGTGCCGACAGCACTGTATGGGGCAGAAACATGGAATGTGAGAAAGAATTTAAATGTGTTTAAGATGAAATGCCTGAGAAGTATGATAGGGGTTACTAGGTTGGAAAGAGTGAGAAATGAGGAGGTAAAGAGGAGAGCGGGGTGGAAAGGGAGTCGGGAGAGGGTTGATGAAAGAGTGCTGGGATGGTTTGGACACATGGAAAGAATGAGTGAAGAAAGATTAGTAAAAGAGGTGTGGAAAACAGAGGTGGGGGAAATGAACATAAGGGGGTGACCAAGGATGAGATGGATGGGTGGGGTAAAAGGGACATTGTTGAGGAAGGGAGGACAGACGATAGGGATAAGTAGAGAATAGTTGTGTATGGATGATGCTGTGATGCATAAGGGAAAGTGGATGGGGGATGGGAGGTAACAGAGTATGTATGATTGATATTTTGATGTAGCCTGAAGGGATTTCTCACCATCTTTTCTTTTTTTGCATGAGGGGATAGAGGGGGGGGGTGCCAATTAAATGAAGCTGCCTTTCTGTGGATGTGCTGTGTCTTACTGCATTGCCTCTGATCCAGGCCAGTGAGCGAGATACAGGGATGACCAATCATTCACGAGGAGCCATGAAAAAAGGGGAAGGGTGGTGAATAGGAGTGGAGTATCTAGGGATGAAATGGATGAGTGTGAATTTATGCCTTTGATTTTTCCTACCTCACTACCTCCCTTGGAAGGGGGAAAAATCCCTCGGTATATGTATTTTTTTCAGACATTTTGAAATAGACTTATTTTGTTTATATATTTAATATCTTCCCATAATGCTTTTCTCACATTTTTCAATATGGTGACTTTTTAGACATGCTGTTGTTGTTGTTGTCATTCCCTAGACTGTCTGTCCGAGCAGTCCCGTCTCCCCAAGGAATGCCACAGCCGAAACTGGGTTTTCCCACAAATCCTTTATAGAGTGTATGTTGTGTTGTTTGCGTGCATGATTGTGTATAATGCAGTCTTCCATTATGTGTTGTATGGTATGGGGTGAAGTGTTACATCCTGGGCAGCTGTTCACAATGCGGTCATCCAGCCTCTTCTGGTAGCTTAGAAGTGCTGGGTGGTGGCCACACCGCAGTCTGGCCAGGTGGACTCTGTCCTTTCGTGGGAGAGAGGATTCAGAAGGGTGGATATCAGGGGGTCTGGCATGCAGCAGTGTGTTGTCTTTCAGTGTGTTAATGGAGCGGTGATATGTAGGTCTAGGTGGTTGGTGGAATGGTAGTTCACAAGGTATTAACGGATTATGTAGTGATGCTCAAAAGAAGGATTGAAAGAGTTCTGAATATATGTTCAGAGGAAAAGGCAGTGAACTGCCTTATCATTATTTGATGGATGGGACATTAATAATATATTTTATGTGGAGAAAGAGGAAAAGGACTGGAGGCAGGGATGCTGAAAATAAGCAAGTTAAAAGATGAAGAAAAGAAGAAGGAATACCAGGTACGGCTGAGTACGTGTTAAGAGAAATAGGTACCTGGGGATGAATGTATAAAAGGTTGTATGAAGGAGAGGAGCTAGGGTTTCTGCAGAGAAGATCCTGAGGCTTATTAGCGCTCCACAATCATTAACATAAATTTATTCTGAAAGCGACACTTGTTTTCTACCTGACACACAGCTTTGGAGTGATGAGTGTCATACAGGACAGGAGGAAGACGCCTACGCAAGGCAATGATCTGAGAGCCTGTGCGATTAAAACGTGCACACATTGATGACTGAGCACAATGTTTTTCACCATATCGAAGTACAGGTCTGAAAAATAAGAGAAAAATACAATTTAATCCATCATCAAGAACAAATATAAAGTCTCATCTGATCACCTTCATACTTGATAGATTTATGCTGTGAAGTAAATGATGTTACTCAAATTCTAACTCCCATATTACTTACACTCTTGGTTTTCTGATATCCCACAAGGCCACACCCTCTCTGGAATTTGCTGTCACCACATACATTGGTTCTATAGGATGAAACTGTACAGCATGGAAGGCATCATGATATCTTGCTAAGCACATAGGATCTGTGTAAAATAGAACATTTAAAGACCATCAACATTTTCCAATTCTAAGAGAAAATGCAAAAAACTGCACAATGTCTTACTATAGTTATAGTTTGACATAACAATAAATACAGAATAAATATACAACTTTTTTTTTACTCTAATAAAGTGTGATTTGGTGTAACAAGAAAATCACATAAATAAATCCATACATATATACATACAAACCAAAGAGCCTTTTCCTCATTATAAACAGAAGTGACTGAGTCAAAGAGTACACCCATCCTACATTCATCCAAAATCCATTTACATCATCTTAGCACCTCTGAGATGAAGGGTCATCTTTATCCCCCACCACACTGCACAGATCAGTGTCAATGCAGCAAGTCACAGAACCTTTACAGTAGTGTTCAAAAGCCACAGTAGGTCTATCCCCACCACTTCATTATATGATACCATCCACCCCCAAACCTCACCCATACAAAAAATTTACAGAGCAGACAAGATCAGTCCAGGCCATTTACATCAACTGTACTCGCCATTCACTCCTATCTTTTACACTCCCTTGTCCCAGGCAAAACCATACTACATTTTCTCTGAGAGACTTATCCCATCTGAAAACTGTTGCCAGTTACCTGAAGGCTGCAGGTCCTCTGCAAGAGAGACCAGGGACAATGGACTGATTTAATTGATTACTTTGTTTTTGTCCTCATTCACTCAACTTTCTTATCTAATACACACCTTATAAGGGGAAAAAGGCCTTATGTCTATAAAACTCCAATTGAATTCCTACAGAATCTATGACAAATTCAATGCACTTTAAATTAGGGGTGTGCCAATTAATCTGCACCAGCATTGGCATTGGCAAGAGTTGGCATTTTTTGGGTGAATCAGCATTTTTTGAGAATCGGTATCATCATCGGCAAAATATTGCCAATGATGATGCCGATTCTAAGAAAAAAAAAAAAAAAATTATGATCTCGCTGATGCTGATTCACCAAAAACGCTGATTCTTGCTGATGCCGATGCCAATTGTCACACCCCTACTTGAAATGCCAAAAAGCAGTCTAGTCAAAACATCTTATGAGATGTGTAGTCAACTTTACAAATAGAATTAAGTATACATGAAATTAAAACAAACCTGTTGACGGCGGAGCCCTAATATCATACAACAGAACCTGCCCATCTTCTCCAGCACTTGTGAATATTGATTCTGATGCTGGACTAACAGATACACCATATACAGCAGCTTCATGAGGAAACAAATCCAAAATTTCTCCCCTATAGAAGAGAGATTTATATTAGTACAGCAATTTGGGACAAAATTTTGTAATACAGTAAAAATTAGAAACAAGCTAACTATAAGTAAACACGTAACATTGATATTAATGTATTGTAATCTATACATCTATACAATGAAAATATATTTATCATAGTTTATACAAATGGTCAAAAGAATAAATGTGAGAGTACCGGTAAATCATAACTAATTATTCATACACAACTAAAATACATTTACCATAGTTAAAGCAAATGGTAGAAAAAATAACTGTAAGAGTACAGGTAACCTATAAAAATTCATAACATATGTTGCCCTAAGTTTCACTGATTGGAAATCAAAAGCCCTACAGTGGCACCCAACAAACTATGTGCACCCCCATAGATTTCTCTAGAAAGTAGTATTGGACTGCTGTCTGTTTTTTATTAGTGTAGTTGGGAAGGCTTATGGGAGGATCTTGATTGAGAGGATTAGGAGAGGAACAGAGGGAGTAATTGGTGAGGAACAGTGTGGATTTAGGACGGGTAGAGGTTGTGTAGATCAGATTTTTGTGGTAAGACAGATATGTGAGAAAGCTATAGGAAAGGGGAAGGATGTTTTTTGGGCCTTTATGGATCTGGAAAAGGCTTACGACAGGGTAGACAGAAAGGCACTGTGGGAGGTTTTGCGGATATACAGGATAGGAGGAAAGCTTTTAGGAGCTGTCAAGAGTTTTTATGAGAGTAGTAGAGCTTGTGTCAGGATTGGAAATGGAGAGAGTGAGTGGTTCGAGGTAAAGGTGGGACTTCGTCAAGGATGCGTTATGTCGCCCTGGCTGTTCAACCTATACATGAATGGGGTAGTGCGAGAGGTAAATGCAAGGGTAGTGGGTCAGGGATTGGAGATGAGAAAAGTGGGAGGTGAGCCAGCTGTTGTTTGTGGACGACACTGCACTTGTGGCACGATCGGAAGAGGGATTGAGGAAGTTGGTGACAGAGTATGGGAGAGTGTGTGATACAAGAAAGCTGAAGATAAATGTGGGTAAAAGTAAGGTGATGAGATGTACAAGGGGTGAAAGTGGCAGTAGTCTGGAAGTGAGTATTAATGGAGAGCGACTGGAGGAAGTGGATAGTTTTAGATACCTGGGTGCAAATGTGGCAGGAAAAGGTGGAGTGAAGGTGGAGGTAGAATGTAGATTGAGAGAAGCGAGTAAATGCCTTGGTGGTTTAAAAAGTGTAATGAGGAATAGACATTTGGGAATGGATGCTAAGAGAAGACTATATGAAGGAGTGATTGTGCCAACAGTGCTGTATGGGGCAGAAACATGGAACATAAGAGAGGAAGAGAGAAGGAGTTTGAAAATGTTTGAGATGAGGTGTCTGAGAAGTATGATGGGGGTTAATAGGCTGGATAGAGTAAGAAATGAGGAGGTGAGGAGGAGAACAGGGGTGGAAAGGGGGTTGGGAGATAGGGTTAATGAAAGAGTATTAGGATGGTTTGGACACATGGAAAGAATGAGTGAAGAAAGACTAGTAAAAGAGGTATGGAAGGCAGATGTGGAAGAAGCGAACATTAGGGGATGTCCTAGGATGAGGTGGATGGATGGGGTGAAGGGGGCTTTGGGGAAGAGGGGAATGTCTGTTGAGGAAGGACGGGAGAGGACAGAAGACAGGGGCGAATGGAGAATGGTTGTATATGGATGATGTTGTGATGCATGAGGTGGAATGGGTGGGGGGATGGGGGGGTGAGGTGGTGTGTGTGAGCAAAATTTGACGCAGCCCGAAGGGATTTCTCCCATCTTCTCCTTTTATGCATGGGGGGATGGAAAGGGGGGGTCGCCAATTTAATGAAGCGGCCTTGCTGTGGATGTACTGTGTCTTGTGACACTGCTTCTGACCCAGGGCAGTGGACAAGGTGCAGGGATGACCCTTTATTCAGGAGGTGTTAAGATAAGAGGGAGGGTGGAGGGGTGTGGAGTGTATTCAGGGATGGTATGGGTGGGAATGATTTTATGCCTTTTCCTTTTTGGCTACCTCCCTTGTAAGGGGGAAAAAGCCTTAGTATATGTATGTATGTAGCTTGTAGAGTAGGAGAGGAGCAGTTGTTAGTTGTCATCTCTTTTTGTTAAAATATTCTTTGATCAACTTTGTCAGCTTCCTTTCCACCCCTACTCATTAATTATCCACCCTCATTACCCCCACCATACTTCTTAAACACTTCATCTCAGAACACTTTAATTCCTCCTTTTTACCTCCCAAAACAGTGTTGTAGGCACAAGCACCCCTTCATACAGCCTTCTCTTCATATTCATCCCTTGATACCTATTTCTCATAACACTTTCCATTCTACAAAACATTTATTTGCTTCCATCACTCTACAGTTCATCTCAACTCCCACTCTTCCATTCCTTGCTACATGAGGACCTAAATACTTAAAACTATCTACTTCCTCCAGCCACTCTCCTCTAAGACTTACCCTCAATTCATTGGCACCTTCTCCTCATGTACATCTCATTACCATCCTTTGCCCATGTTTACTTTCAGCTTTCTCCTCTCACATAGCCTCCCAAACTCCACCACTTGCTATCTTACACCATCCTCTGAGCCACATGCATGATGTTAACAGCAAACAACTGGCTCACCTCATGCTTCCCTCACTTGCATTTACCACCTCACCCATGTACACACTGAACAACCAAGGTGACATTACCCAACTCTAGTACATCCCCACTTTCATCTCAAACCACTCACTCTCACCTTTTGCAACTCTAACACAAGCCCTGCGACTCATATAATTATGTTTAACTGCCTTGGAAACTTTCCCCCTATTCCTTACATCTGTAACATTTCCCACAATGTCTTCCTGTCAACCTGGTCATAATCCTTCTCTAGATCTATAAAATTCCAAAAGGCATCCTTACCTTTTATCAGACTTCTCATACATCTGGCTTACTGCAGAATTTTGACCTATGCATCCTCTACCTTCCTTAAATCTACACTGCTCTTCCCCAATTACTCTGTTTTTGTAATCCTCTCAATGAATATGTTTTTCCAACTACACTCAACAAACTGATTTCTCCAAAACTACTTTCATATTGTACCCTCTTCCTTTGTATAGTGGAACTATACAAACACTCCAGTCTTTACATTCCATTTCCTTAAGCACATATTAAACAACCTCACCAGCCAATCCACTATAACATTCCTTCCTTCATCTGACACTCCACATGACACCCATCAACTCAGGTGCCTTACCAGCATTCACCACTTTTAATGCTCTATGTATCTATGCTCTTCCTACAGCCCTATCCTTTTCTTTTATCACATTTTCCTCACATCTCTCACTGCCACAATCAATCCCTCTCTAACCTCTACATTCAACAATTTCCTACAATACTCTACCCATCTTCCCCTTACCACCTTTACCTCCATTAACAATTGTCCATCTGCACCCTTTACCTTTTCCTCTCTACCCGACTCACCCACCTCACTCTTCATTTCCTTCCAAAATCCTTTTATTATTTTCAAAATTCCCCTACACTCACTTTATATCTGCCTTCCTCTTTGTCTCCCTCACCTAGCATTTTGCTTCTCCTTTCTTTACTTGTATCTCCCATATGTTTCCCTTCTTTGCAACCAACTTTTATATACTTACTACTTCTCTTCCACCAATGCTTTCACTTTTTCATCTCACCATTCACTACCTCTCCTGTTGCCTCCCATCCTCCCCATCCCACATATCGCATCTGTGCACTCTTTTATTTCCTTGTTGAAATATAACCATTCTTCTCTTATTCCTGTTTTCCCTTTATCCCACATCATCTCCCATACTTCTGTTCTTTCTCTTCTCATCTAGTTTTACTCTCAACACTTTTCTACCTCCCTCCATTTTTTCTCCACTCTCAATTTCCCTTCTTCCTAAAAATTTACCAACTGCTTTCCCCTCCACCACCCTTTCTCACATATATCATAAGCTTCAAAATCATGTGGTCAGTTTGTCATTAGCTCATGTTTAGTAAACATCCTGCATTTATGCTCCATTATTTTTTATATTATTTTCCCAACCCTGAAGTAAAATTTTGATCATGGCCGCAGTTAAGAAAGATGAAGAAAAAATCCTAAAAGGAAAGCAGTGAGAACAACAACTGAGCTGAAAAATAACAATAATTATAACAAGTGGGAAAATGGAATATGTGTTTCAAACCTGGTCACTCAATATGGTATAATAAAATCCACCATATCAGCCTTTAGAATAAAGAGGAAATTTAGTGAGAAAGAGTAAAAAATTTTGCTACTAAAAAATCACAAATGATTAAAGGAATAGGACAGGTAAGAATGCTGATTTGGAGAGGAAGTCAGTGATTTGGACCAAATCAAGAGGTTGAATCTATTTCTCACTTATTTAGTATCCAAGTATTTTGGGATACAATATAAGGACATGAAAACTAATTCTACAAGGTTTCAATGGAGGATCAACACTTCTATTGTATTACTCAGAATTGATAGTGGCAATGAATCCCCTCCAGTTACAACACTGTCATATCTATTCACACCTACATGATCTAAGTTTTAATTTTTACTCCAATCTAGTCTTGTTTATACTCAAAACTAAATTGTATAATATCCAATAATGTAAATAGTTTTTAAGGTGACATCACCACCATACAACTGAGTTGGATTGATGTAATAGTGACTGATTTTCATGAAAAACCATTGTAAAGAATTAACCTCTTCAATATGAGTCAAATATTTGTGTGCACATCAGGTTGCCTGATGTATGATGATGCATCACAATATGCACATTACAAAATATAAAGTTACTGCTATTATACTCTTTTCTTTCACCCTGAATAAATATGACATCACAGAAAATGCGATCGAGCATGTTGACAGAATACAGGGGTCACTAAGTTACAACTACAAAATAAATGTAATCAGAATGTTCTTTTAAATAATAACAACATTATATCAATACTGTACCAAGATTTAGGACATTGTTATATGATTATGTATTTACTTGCAGTTACCAACAACTGCTGACAAATCCACCGATACTGTTTTTAGTTGATATTGGCAAAAATAAATTATTCATACCACAGTTTATTGTTTACATAATTTCTATAGCATTTTGCCTCATCTATATTGAGGTAAATAATCAGGATGTTATACATTACCGACAATGCAATCTGTGATACCATGAACTGCCTCATAGCTCATGTTGTCAGTCAAGTCAGCATATGCAGGACTAACAGAAATATTAATCAATATCTCAATATTGACATGGCCACATGCTTTCAAAATGATGTGATACATACATATACCAAGGATTTTTCCCCCTTACAAGGGAGGTAGCCAAAAAGGGAAAGGCATAAAAACACTCCCACCCATTTCATCCCTAAATACACTCCACACCCCTCCCACCCTCCTTCTCATCTGAGCACCTCCTGGATGACGGGTCATCCCTGCACCCTGCCCACCGCCCTGGGTCAGAAGCAGTGTCGCAAGACACAGCACATCCACAGCAAGGCCGCTTCATTTAATCGGCGACCCCCCCTCTCCGTCCCCCCTTGCATATAAGGAGAGGATGGGGAGAAATCCCTTCGGGCTGCGTCAAAATTTACTCACACATACTACCCCACCCCCCACCCCCCTGCCCATTCCTCCTCATGCAATCACAACATCATCCATATACAACCATTCTCCACTCACCTCTGTCTTCCGTCCTCTCCCTTCCTTCCTCAACAGACATTCCCCTCTTCCCCAAAGCCCCCTTCACCCCATCCATCCATCTCATCCTAGGACGTCCCCTCATGTTCACTCCCTCCACATCTGCCTTCCATACCTCTTTTACTAGTCTTTCTTCACTCATTCTTTCCATGTGTCCAAACCATCCTAATATTCTTTCATCAACCCTATCTCCCAAATCCTTTTTCACCCCTGTTCTCCTCCTCACCTCCTCATTTCTCACTCTATCCATGATGTGATAATTTCTATAAAAAAAAAAAAGGAGAGAGAGAGAGAGAGAGAGACAGAGAGAGAGAGAGAGAGAGACACAGAGAGAGAGAGAGAGAGAGACAGAGAGAGAGAGAGAGAGAGAGAGAGACAGAGAGACAGAGAGACAGAGAGAGAGAGAGAGAGAGGTCATATCTGCCCATTTCTGCCAGAAATTACTTAAGGGGACATGTCCCCTCTGACCCTGATTGACATCATGGCAATGGAGATGACTGATTGACCTAGAATGGTGACATCACAGCAATGGAGGCAACTGATTGGCTGCAAGTGAAGCAAGCTCACCCATAGGGCTGTGCCTCCACATTGATATCAATCTAAATCTGATTAGAAACCATAAATCCCTCAAGGGGATACGTCCCCTCTGGCCCCTGACTGGCTGAGACAGTGGTGACATCACAGAAACAGAAACAACTGATTGGCTGAGAGTGGTGACATCATGGCAACAGATATGAGTGATTGGCTGTAAGTGAAGTGAGCTTGCCCAAAGGGCACACACTCACATATTAGGTTGAGGCTTGGAGGAGTTAACTGTAGTAACAGAACTGCCTCAGAGCTTTTTTTTTTTTTGTAAGTTTAAAATGTACTCATATATGATGATGTATTTAGTCCTAGTCTGCCTTACACAATGGCCTATCCTCAGACCTCCATTAGTCTGTCTTCCACAACAGGTCATGCTAATCACAATCTGTTACTGTCCAGAGCTGTCCAGACACCATCCAGGCACTGTACAGTACTTTCAGGACACCATCCAGGCACTGTACAGTACTTTGAGGACACCATCCAGAGCTGCCAGGGCATCATTCAGACACTGTATGTTACTGTCTAGATAGGGTCATACTAATGTTAAAAGTCAAAGTTGCCAGGTTTTGGTTCTAATATCGGTCTTCTCCAAGATTCTCCTCAGAACATCCACTGAGGCCTCAACCCCACACCGTGGTGCCCAGAACTAGCAATAACCTCACTGGCCTGGGCAGGGCTCGATCTGCTAACCTCATTAATACAAGCCCAGCACACTACTGCTGTACTACCCAGGAGGCTAAAGACTAACATGGCCCAACAAATAAGTCAAAATGACTGACAAGCAGCATATGAATTAACATAATGCTTGTTTCTGTGGTGAAAATTAATTTTGCTACATCACATACCTTATGTAGAAATAAGTAAAGAAATAAGATTTTCTCTGCTGACAAGCTGTCCCAATCCGCTGACACTTACCAGTCAACCTACAAGTAACATATTTGCACTGAAGTAACTCAAAATGACCAACAAACAGCATACTTCATTTTCACCACAAAAACATGCATTATGTTGTTGTTGTTGTTGTCGTTCCCTAGACTGTCTGTCCGAGCAGTCCCGTCTCCCCAAGGAAGGCCACAGCCGAAACTGGGTTTTCCCACAAATCCTTTATAGAGTGTATGTTGTGTTGTTTGCGTGCATGATTGTGTATAATGCAGTCTTCCATTATGTGTTGTATGGTATGGGGTGAAGTGTTACATCCTGGGCAGCTGTTCACAACACGGTCGTCCAGCCTCTTCTGGTAGCTTAGAAGTGCTGGGTGGTGACCGCATCGCAGTCTGGCCAAGTGGACTCTGTCCTTACGTGGGAGAGAGGATTCAGAAGGGTGGATATCAGGGGGTCTGGCATGCAGCAGTGTGTTGTCTTTCAGTGTGTTAATGGAGCGGTGAGTGATATGATTATGAATATGTTTCCGGAGGCTGGTATTTGGTGGTTGTGGAGGAAGAGAAGAGAGTATCTGTGTGTAATAAAGGTCTTTGGGTGTAGTTTTAATGTTTCTTGGTGTGTGTGGGTGTTCTGCTATGTAGTGTAGCGGGTGTGATGTGTTTGTGGTGGCTGCAGCAAGTGTTTGTGTGCCTCTCATGTCGAGGTGGTCCTTGACTTTGAGGACTTTTGTTTCATGGTGTAAATGGTCTGTAGGTGATGTATTTGTGCAGCCTGTAATTGTTTTTAGGGCTTTGTTTTGTATGATTTGAAGGGTGTTGTGGTGTGTCTCACTGAGATTAGGAGCCCATGCAGGACTCGCATAATTCATCACTGAGCGTATGCATTGTTTGTATATTGTTATATTAGTTTCTTTGTTTTGTCCAAATGTTGTTCCAGTGATTGACTTAAGTGCGTTAAGTCTAGGTGTGCATTTGTTTTTTATGTTTGTGAGGTGTTGTTTGAAAGACATGGATGTATCGTATGTTACACCAAGAATTTTCGGTGTGTTTGTGTGTGGTATTAGAGTGTTGTTGATGTAGAGATGAGGTATGTATTTGTGTTCTTTTGTCCAGTTGGTGAGAAGTGTTGCTGTAGATTTGGTTGGAGCTATTTTGAGTCTGTTTGTGATGAACCATGTGTTGAGTGTGTCAAGGTAAGGCTGGATTATTTCTGCAGCTTTGTCTGTGTTACGATGTGTGCATGTGATTGTTATGTCGTCTGCGTAGGAAGAGATTTGTATTTCTGAGGTGTCTGGCGTGGGTAAGTCATGCATGTATAGATTAAATAATGTGGGGGATAGAACCGAGCCCTGTGGTACTCCGTTCTTAATGTTTCTGATGTGCGATGATTGGCCATTATATGACACATGAGCATTCCTGCCTGCCAGATAATTGGCCAGCCATCTTTTGGTGTTATTGTGCATGTCTGTGTTATATATTTTATTTGTTAGGTTGTGGCGGGGGATAGCTTTACTAATGTCCAATGTTATAAGAAGTGTTCTGTGGTGGGGCCTATCTGAATTGATGCCATCTAAAATTCTTTGTGTGAGGTTTGTCAGAAGAGTGTTTGTGGAGTGTAGTGGCCTAAAACCGTGTTGTGAGTCAGCAAGGGGAATATATGGTGTGACAAGTTTAAGTATTAGGCGTTCAATGACTTTAGAGGGGGTGCAGAGAAGTGTGATTGGGTGGTGCGATGTTGGGATTGTTGGGTCTTTGTTCGGTTTTGGAATGGTGATTATTTTACCATGCTTCCAGATGTCGGGTATTGTGTTGTGTGAATAGCTGTAGTTTGCAATGTTTGTGAGTGCGTGTATACCTTGTGGTCCAATGTGTTTTAGGTGTATGTTGCTTATGTTATCAGGGCCACAGGCAGATGAGTGCTTGAGACTATGCAATATGAGTTTTGTCTGACTGTCTATGAAGGGTGTATAGTCTGAGTCTGTGGGAAAGTCTTTCTTACGTCGAATGGTGCGTCGGTCGTCAGGGTGAGATGTAAGATGGCTCGTCTGTGCAAAATGACGTATGAGTGCGTTTGCTTGTTGTCTGTTTGAGGGTAGATTATCTGTTGTTGTGATTATTGCTGCGTGAGAGCGTGTAGTGTTAGTGTTGGATAGTGTGATGCTGTTGAGTGTTTTGTACAATTTGCTGGTGTTTGTTTTGTGATCAAGTGTATTGATAAAGTTTTGCCAATTTTGTGTTTTTTGTTCATGTATTTTATTGGCAATCACAGTGTTTAGTGTTTGTATTTGGTCTGCTATGTTTTGAGGGATAGGTGTGGGGGTATCGTGTTTAAGTGTGTCACGTTGTCTGATGAGGCCTTGGATTTCTGGTGTGAAGTTGGGGTTGTGTGATTTTCTGTTGCCTCTAGGGATGTATCTCTTGTCTGCGTTTTGTATGATTGTATTAAAAGCGTGCACAGCATTGTTTATGTTTGTGATTGGTGTACTGTTAAGTGTTTCAAAATGTTGTTCTGTCTCTTCAGTAAAGGCTTCCCAGTTAGCTCTCTTGTAATTGGTGTAAGTGTGTCTGTGGCCAGCTGGGGTGCATCTTGTTTTGGTGGTGATGATGATTGGAAGGTGGTCAGAACCAAGGGCTCCGACCACTCTCCATGATGTTGTTGGGGTTAGGCAGGGGGAGCAAAAGGTGATATCAGGAGAGGAGGGAGTGTAGAGGGCTTGGTATGGGATATGTGTATGATTATGCGTGTTGTTCATGATAGTCAATGAGTCGAATTGAGTCTGTATATCAAGCCCTCTGTCTGTGTCAGGGTTGTCGACAAACCAGGCAGACGACTTGGCGTTGAAGTCACCACCCATGATCAGGTTGGGGATTGAGGTTAGTTGGCTGAGTTGAGGTCTGAAGGTGTTTGGAACTGTGGGGGATGATTGGGGGGGAATGTACATGTTAACTATTGTTAGTGTTGAATTGTTGCCTGTGCGGATACGAATGGATTGGGTTTCTGTTGTGTTATCTGTGGTAGGGAGGAGAATTTTGGTTGTGGCACTTGTGTCCACAAAACAGATGGAATGGTGGATCAGGGTGATGAGTCCACCGCCATTGCCGTCAGTCCGGTCTTGTCTGATGGTGGTGTAATTATGAAATGATGGTGTTTTGTGTGAGTGTCTTAATTTTGTTTCTTGTAGAATTGCAATGTGTATGTTGTGTTGTTTAAGAAAGTGTTCAAGTTCATGTTTTTTAGTGTTTATACCGTCAATGTTGTGTTGTAATATGTTGATGTTGTGTGTTTTGTATGTGTTGTATGTTGCCGTTTGGGGTTGAGGTTGGGGTGGTAGTGGGGAAGGTGTAGGATCTGGGTCAGAGGGGGGGAAAGGAGAGATCGGGGACCAAGGAAGGGGAGTACTAATCGGGGGTAAGGGCAAAGGGAAATTGTGAGTGGGTAAGGGTGTTGGCTGTGGTTGGGGAGGTGGGATTGGGGTTACTGGAGGGCAGGTAGAACATGTCCAAGTGTTTGTGTATTGGTTTGTGTCAGCAAGTGTTGTACAAGTGAGGTGGGCCCAGTTTTTGCACATATTGCACTGAACTGAGCCCTTTGTCTGTCTGCTCGAAGTAATGGGTTTAGAGCATGTTGGGCATGTGTATTTTGTGGTGGGCCCAGGATTGCTCTCTACATCTCCGGCTAAAAGTAGAAGAAGAGGGGTGATCGCCGGAAAATGACCCCTCAGTGCAGAAAAAACGTAACATTGTGTGTTGGAAAAAAAAGGATTGTGGTACTCCCCCAGGTAGGCGTAGCTCCTCCTTGGGGATCGGTGCCATCTGCGTAGAGCTGATGGCCAGGGGTAGATGCTGCTGTTTGGCCCCCAACTCTTGGGGTTGGGGGGTGGTCCCACGACGTAGACGTTGCAGCTCCAGGACCACATGCATTATGTTAATTCATATGCTATTTGTCAGTCATTTTGAATTACTTGTCTGTCCAAATATGTTACCTGTCAGTCCTTGTTGGTTGACTGGTAAGCATCAGCAGTTTGGGACAGGGCTTGTCAATAGAGAAAAACTTATTCCTGCATATATGATGTAGCAGAAGCCATTTTCACCACAAAACAGGCATTATGATAATTTATATGCTACCTGTTGGTCATTTTGAGTTACTTGTCAGTCCAAATGTGTTACTTGCCAATCCTTGTCGGTCTTTAGTATGACCCTATCTAGATGGTAAAATATGGTGTCTGGACAATGTCTTGACAGCCCTGTAAGGTGTCCAGATGGCTCTGGACACTGTCTGGACAGCTTTGGATGGTATCTGGATGACTCTGGATGGTACCAGATGGTGAATAGCATGACCATCCACAACAAACAAAAATATGATGTCTTGAAGATCACATTGAGCTACAAGTTTTCAGTAGTGTATCACCCCAATCTCAATATTGATGTGGGCAAATGCAAACTAACAGATATGATGAAATATAGCACAAATAATTTATGCCAATATAAACTAAAAACAATGAGTATCATCACAGTTGACAGTAGTTGTCAGTAATTAGTATGATCCTGTTATTTATAAATGTTACATTCCATACAGGGGTGAATGGAGAATGGTTGTATATGGATGATGATGTGATGCATGAGGTGGAATGGGTGGGGGGATGGGGGGGTGAGGTAGTATGTGTGAGAAAAATTTGACGCAGCCCAAAGGGAATTCTCCCAGTTTTCTCCTTTTATGCATGGGGGGACGGAGAGGGGGGTCGCCGATTTAATGAAGTGGCCTTGCTGTGGATGTGCTGTGCCTTGTGACACTGCCTCTGACCCAGGGCAGTGGACAGGGTGCAGGGATGACCCGTCATCCAGGAGGTGCTCAGATAAGAGGGAGAGTGGAGGGGAGTGGTGTGTATCAGGGATGGAGTGGGTGGGAATGGTTTTTATGCCTTTTTCTTTTTGGCTACCTCCCTTGTAAGGGGGAAAAAGCCTTGGTATATGTATGTACGTTCCATACATGGAACCTAAAGACAAATGGTTTTCAAGGAGCAGTAGTTACCCCTTCAGGTCATACTTTCTGGGTTCATCTGTACAGCCCATGATGAATAGAAGGAGTACAAACAGATGTATAAAACTATGATTGTACATACATATACCAAAGGCTTTTTCCCCCTTACAAGGGAGGTAGCCAAAAAGAAAAAGACATAAAAACCATTCCCACCCACTCCATCCCTGATACACTCCACTCCCTTCCACCCTCCCTCTTATCTTGGCACCTCTTGGATGACGGGTCATCCCTGCATCTTGTCCACTGCCCTGGGTCAGAGGCAGTGTCGCAAGACACAGCACATCCACAGCAAGGCTGCTTCATCAAATCGGCGACCCCCCCCTCTCTGTCCCCTCATGCAGAAAAGGAAAAGATGGGGCAAAATCCCTTTGGGCTGCGTCAAATTTTTCTCACACATACTACCTCACCCCCTATCCCCCCACCCATTCCACCTCATGCATCACAACATCATCCATATACAATCATTCTCCATTCACCCCTGTCTTCTGTCCTCTCCTGTTCTTCCTCAACAGACATTCCCCTCTTACCCATGATGAATAGAAGGAGTACAAACAGATGTATAAAACTATGATTGTACAAAACAATAATAAGACAGTACTATGTGCATGTGAAGTGTGGAGCCTAATGAAAGAGATTGAACACTGTTTTATGGTATTTAGAAACTCAATACTAAAACAAATTACAGGATCAACCTATGATAGAGAGGAAGGCAGATGACTGAGGAGGTATAATGCTGAGGTGAAAGAATTGACTAAGGTTAGAGACATTGTAGAGGTAATAAACAAAGCAGTAATCTGATGGCCAGGATATATGATAAGAATGTAATTGCCAATGAAAGTACTGATGGGGACTGTGGATGGAAGAAGACAAAGGGGAAGACCTAGTAGGAGATATATTGATGGAATAAGAAGAACTTCTAAGTGTGAGCAGATCTGAGGATTGGATGAAGGCAGTGCAAGACTGCAATAGATGGCAAGGCATGATGTTGACAGACAGGGGTCAGCAAGAGGTTCAAGACCCACCATAGTGAGATAGTATGTAAGAGAAGATGTTTTGGAAGGAAGTAAAACAGAGTAAAAGGGGCAGTTAGCTAGGTCAAAGTAAGAGGTGCAGATAGACAGATACTAATGGACATGAAGACTGTAAAAAGAAAATGGGTATAGTGCTTCTGGGATTTGTTCAATTTAGGAAGATAAGGAGGATTTGACTATAGCAGTGGGAGGTGTCAAGAAAATGACAGTGATGGGAAAGGAAAAGCAGAGATACAAAGAACACTGCAAATGATGAAAGCTGGTAAGGCACCTGGGTTTGATGGGTGCACAAGTAACATGGACTGGGTAATGAAGGAAAGGATAGTTATAATAGACTGGCTAATAAATTGTTTGATGCGTGTCTATGGGAGTGAAAGTGTCTCAGAGGACTGGAAGAAAAGAGTAAAACTATGAATATAGTAGCTTTAGAGAGATCAATCTGTTAGGTGTAGTTGGTACGGAGTTGAGAGGTTTATGAGGGTAACAGAAGCAAGAATTGTTGATGAATGGAAGAGGATGCATAGATCAATTTTTTCTGGTTAGGAAGATAAGCACAAAGTTTTTGGCAAAAAGCAAGGATGTCTTTTGGGTTTTTATGAATGTGAAGGTGTATGAGAGGGTTGACTGGAAGCCATTATGGGACGTTTTGCAGCTGTATGAGATAGGGGTTCATTACATAAAAGTATATCAATCAAATACATACATACATACATACATACATACATATACCAAGGCTTTTCCCCCCTTACAAGGGGGGTAGCCAAAAAGAAAAAGGCATAATATCATTCCCACCCAATCTATCCCTGAATACACTCCACACCCCTCCACCCTCCCTCTTATCTTAGCACCTCCTGAAATGACGGGTCATCCCTGCATCTTGTCCACTGTCCTGGGTCAGAAGCAGTGTCGCAAGACACAGCACATCCACAGCAAGGCCGCTTCATTAAATCGGCGACCCCCCCCTCTCCGTCCCCCCATTGCATAAAATGAGAGGACGGGGAGAAATCCCTTCGGGCTGCGTCAAATTTTGCTCACACATACTACCTCACCCCCCATCCACCCGCCCATTCCACCTCATGCTATCACATCATCATCCATATACAACCATTCTCCATTCACCCCTGTCTTCTGTCCTCTCCCGTCCTTCCTCAACAGACATTCCCCTCTTCCCCAAAGCTCCCTTCACCCCATCCATCTACCTCATCCTAGGACGTCCCCTCATGTTCACTCCCTCCACATCTGCCTTCCACACCTCTTTTACTAGTCTTTCTTCACTCATTCTTTCCATGTGTCCAAACCATCCTAATATTCTTTCATCAACACTATCTCCCAGCTCCTTTTCCACCCCTGTTCTCCTCCTCACCTCCTCATTTCTCACTCTATCCAGCCTAGTAACCCCCATCATACTTCTCAGACACCTCATCTCAAACACATTCAAACTCCTTCTCTCTTCTTCTCTTATGTTCCATGTTTCTGCCCCATACAGTGCTGTTGGCACAATCACTCCTTCATACAGTCTCCTCTTAGCATCCATTCCCAAATGTCTATTCCTCATTACACTTTTTAATCCACCAAGGCATTTACTCACTTCTCTCAATCTACATTCTACCTCCACTTTCACTCCACCTTTCCCTGCCACATTTGCACCCAAGTATCTAAAACTATCCACTTCCTCCATTCGCTCTCCCTTAATGCTCACTTCCAGTCTACTGCCACTTTCACCCCTTGTACATCTCATCACCTTACTTTTACCCACATTTATCTTTAGCTTTCTTCTATCACATACTCTCCCAAACTCTGCCACCAACTTCCTCAATCCCTCCTCCGATCCTGCCACAAGCGCAGTGTCGTCTGCAAACAACAGCTGGCTCACCTCCCACTTTTCTCCATTTTCTTTAACCATCTCCAATCCCTTGCCCACTACCCTTGCATTTACCTCTCGCACCACCCCATCCATGTATAAGTTGAACAGCCAGGGCGACATAACGCATCCTTGACGAAGTCCCACCTTTACCTCGAACCACTCACTCTCTCCATTTCCAATCCTGACACATGCTCTACTATTCTCATAAAAACTCTTGACAGCTCCTAAAAGCTCTCCTCCTATCCCATATATCTGCATAACCTCCCACAGTGCCTTCCTGTCTACCCTATCATAAGCCTTTTCCAGATCCATAAAAGCCCAAAAAATATCCTTCCCCTTTCCTATAGCTTTCTCACATATCTGTCTTACCACAAAGATCTGATCTACACAACCTCTACCTGTCCTAAATCCACACTGTTCCTCACCAATTACTCCTTCTGTTCCTCTCCTAATCCTCTCAACCAAGATCCTCCCATAAGCCTTCCCAACTACACTCAACAAGCTAATCCCTCTGAAACTACTACATTCACACTTGTCCCCTTTTCCCTTGTAAAGAGGAACTATACAGGCACTTCTCTAGTCCTCCGGCACTCTACCCTCTCTCCAACAAACATTAAATAACCTCACCAACCAGTCCACCATCACTGTACCTCCCTTTTTCAGACATTCCGCATACGCAGATCACAAAGCATACATTAAGATACATCAAACAACTCTACACTAAAACAAGCACTCCTATGCACAAACTTGTACAAAAGTTATTTCACAGACATATAAAAGTTAAAGTAGCTTGTCTCCAATATAGAATTAGCCTGGCTGCAGACATTCCAGGCCCTAAATGTGTACCCTACAAAGAAGAATCTGGACACATGATATTACATTGTCTAACATTTTTATACTATGGGCCACAGTGGCACAATATTTATTCTCTGAGGGATTTGAGGACCAAAGGAACCAATAACCAACAGCTTTGGGCCATGGATCTCCAACAAGAAACCAGAGGCAACTGATTGATACCATACACACCAAACTCACCAATACAGTATTTCTTTTCTTTGCAAATTTGTTTATATTTGATACAGTCTCTCCAATAATATTTCTTAAATGAGCAGTTTATACATTTGAAAGACTTCAGAACTTACGTTTTGAGGTCATGAACAATTACTTGATCATCATTTCCAGCAGAAAATATTTTCTCATTGTGTGGGTCAAAGCTCAGGCAAAAGATGTTGCTCATGTGCTCGCCCTTCATGGCCCGTGGCTGCTTTTGACCTGAGATGGCTTCTTCAACCTTCCAAAGTAGAACTCTGCGATCATCTCCACCTGCAAAGAAGAAAACAAATGATTATATTTCTTTAGCTTTCAGCAACCTTCCACTACAAAATTACATTTGCTTATATTTTCAACTTGGCAGCATACTTTTTTTAATTTCACTTTGGGTGATAAATTCATTCAGTAGAATGTTGGCTTCCAGGCTGAAGGAGCAAAAACTAGATATTCAAATTAATCCCTTGAACATGGTGGGATATTTTGGGGGTACTTGCAAGTGAGATGTCAGAGAAAATAGTCTCCCTATCATCTGTCTTCTTCAAAACTTGTCAACACCCTCACCTTCTTTTAGAGATGCCACCTTTAGGGGCTAGCACTTGATCTCTGGACAAAGACCAAGATCTCTCTCTTTCTCTCAAACAATTTCAACTACATTTCCTCCACCTTTTACCACAAGGACAGTTAAAACTAACAAGTGTTCCCTGTCCTCTTACTACTTTGAGCTAATGGCATAGAAACAGTCCCACACTAGTACAAATCAAAAAACAGTCCAATGTTTCTTCCCAGAGCAATCTATGGGAAGGCTTGAGGATCACTGCCAGCCACTGTGGAGCTGCTGGTTTAGTCAGGAAGAGAGAAAGAGTTTAAATGTTTCTGAGATAAGATGTGTAAGAAGTATGGTAGGGGTTACAAGGCTGGTTAGAGTGAGAAATGAGGTGAGGAGAGCGGAGGTGGAAAAGGAGCTGGGAGATAGGGCCGATGAAGGTATTGGGATGGTTTGGATGCATACAAAAAAATGAGTGAAGAAAGATTAGTAAAAGAAGTGTGGAAGGCAGAGATGAATGGAGTGAACATGAGGGGATGACCAAGGATGAGGTGGATAGATGGGGTAAAAGAGGCATTGGGAAAGAGGAGGCTGACTGTTGAGGAAGGGAGAAGACAGAAGATAGGGGTGAATGGAGAATGGTTGTGTATGGATGATGCTGTGATGCATGGAAGGGAGTGGGTGGGGGATGGGGAGGCAGTTAGGAAGTGTGTGTGAATATTTTTACAGAACCTGAAGGGATTTCTCCCTGTCTTCTCTTTTTCTCTATGAGGGGATGGAGAGGGGGGAGGGGTCACCAATTAAATGAAAGGCCTTGCTGTGAATATGCTGTGTCTTGCTGCATTGCTTCTGACCCAGGGCAATGGGTGAGATGCAGGGATGACCCATCATCCAGGAGGAGCCAAGAAAAGAGGGAGGGAGGGGTGGTAAATGGGAATGGAATACATGGGGATGAAATGAGTAGGGGTGGGTTTATCCCTTTGGCTTTGGCTACCTCCCTTGTAAGGGGGAAAAAGCCCTTGGTATATGTATATATCTATGAAACCCAAGACAACAATTATCATCATCAACTAGACAAACACCAGTTGATTTAATTCAGGTGAGAGGTTTCCTTAACCTGTTCATGTCATCATTTAAATATTCTTGCTGTTTTGATGAACAGTTACCTCGCTGTGAGACAGACGGCACACAGAATCATCTCCCAACTGCCTATCTTCAAACCCACAACCCTCACTTTCATCTAGTGGTGCAGCCCCAAGCCCAAGAGCTCTTTCAACTTTCACTATTTTTCTCACTTTTCCATATAGATGGAGCTGAGAAGTGCCAACTGTTTCCATCCACCTTCTGCTAGCCAATGACAGAGAAACAAACTCACAAAATACATCACAAACAACATTCCAAAGTTTCTTCCAAGAGAGATCTATGAGAGAGCATTCTGAGACAGGGAAGCCTCCATGGCCTTTGTTCCAGTGGGGGTGTGTTTACCACAGTCTTGCAATGCCCTATGAGCTCAACCTATGCCAATGTGCTAGGGTGCGCAAAAAATAACCTGGAATGTGGGTTCCTCCACAAATGCAGTTCCAACAATTTTAAAAAATCACAGGCGCTATGTTGTAGTGCAAACACATTATACGAGGACATAAAGTTGGCAAAGTGAGATTCCATGGGGAGATGGGAATGCATTTGGTACCAGAGTAGAGAATCTGTTTCTTGCCCATACGAGAGTGAGCAGGAAACTGTGTATAAGAGGGCCATAGGACTGTTGCTGGCTACTATGTAGATACGGGTTTGCAATCACTGAAACTCGTAGCAACAATTATTATAATTCTAGCAACTACGGTACTAGATCAAGCACAAGACCATAAGGGTTGCTCCTCCAAGTGGAGATGATAGTGTTGGTAGATTTCAGAGGCGAGAAGCAAGTACATAATCCTTTCCTGACATATGTCCTATGGGACCACCTTCTGTAAGTATCTACCACTGGTTTTGACTTGAAGTAACAGTTTTGTAAAACTAGCTACTGAAAAACTGTTACACCAGCATATTCATGCAGACAAGATTCAGAAGTCTGCCTATTCTTTATGGGATAAACAAAAAATAAAAAAAATATAACTCAGCAAAGAAATCATACTATTCAACTATTATAAAAAGTACAATGTAAAGGAAGAAAAAGTTACAGAGCAGACCGAGTTAAAAATGGGAAGATTACTATCTATCAGTACTTTATTCCAGATTTCTCTCTCTCTCTCTCTTTTTTGGGGGGAAGGTATGTTACACTTTGTAGATCTGGAGAAGACATATGAAAAAATTTATAAGAAAGTGAGGAGTACCAGAGGCCATAAGATTTTGAAGTAGAAGGAAGAGATTTAGATGCAGTGAGGAGCTTTTATGAAGGGTGTGAAGCTTATGCAATTGTAAAATAAAGAAACAAAGTAATTTGGGGAGAATGCAAGTCTGAGGAAGGGGTGTGTAATGTTGCTATAGTTGTTTAATCAGCTTATGAACTGAGTGGTGACAGAAGCAAACACAAGTTGAGTAAGGGAGAGAGGTTGGAGGATAATTAAGAGTGGATGATAAATTGATCAATCAATCCACTGCCCCCAGCTCTCTCTTGTCAGAGATCCATGGCCCTTTAGAACTGGCCACAGCTACAAGTTCAGCCCATAAGTCACTCAGGAAAGGGATTTTGAGGTGTTGTCTCACAGTTTCCCCAAGCTTCTCTCTGATTCTCAACGGTGACTGTTACCTGCCCCACCAGTCCATGTGTATCAGGCAAAAGTGATGGCATTGGTCACAGCTATGCACCTGGCATATACACCTCACATTCTGTAGTGGGTAGGCCAGTGTAGTATAATATGCTCTCCTACTCCTAACAATTATGAATCACTCTCATAATGTGCTCTGTGTCTTTTACATTGTGGTTGTATCCATGGCTTTTAGTGTCTGTTGCCATGCCAATTCTGTGTTGGTTCTGTTTCAGTATGAGCTACATACATACATACATATGCCACAGGCTTTTTCTCCCTTACAAGGAAGGTAGCCAAAAAATAAAGGCTAAAGTCCACTCCCACCCATTCCATCCCCACATACTCCACTCCCACCCATTCCATCTCCACATACTCCACTCCCATTCAACCCCCTCCCTTCCTCTTATCTTGGCTCCTCATGGATGATGGGTCATCCCTGCATATTGCCCACTGCCCTGGGGCAGAAGCAGTGTCACATGACATAGCACATCCACAACATGGCTGCTTCATTTAGTCAGCAAACCCCCTTCTCCATCCCCTCACGCAGAAAAAGATAAGATGGGGAGAAATCCCTTCTGGCTGTGTCAAATTAATTTTCACAAAGGATTACAAAGGCGGAGCATGCCGACAGGAGACCTTTTGGTCCATATCTAGGTCAAATGCGAAAAAAATCATAATAAAATAATAAATAAAAACTATAATAATGTAAATAACAAATAAAATTAATAAATAAATGCATAGGTATAGTTAAATAATAAATAAACAGGTAAATAGTAAATTATAATAAATTGACATATAACTAATAATAAATGAAAATCAGACAGACAAATTATAACAAAACAAAAACAAATAATATAAGATAAATTATAATCATTACAGCATCTTGCTTAGGTGTTTATCTAAATGATTCTTAAAGCTTCGAACTGAACTACATTGCACTACCTGTGCAGGAAGTTTATTCCATTCATTAACTACACGGTTGGCAAAGTTGTTTCTACCTACTTCCAAATTGAATCTATTTCCGGACAGTTTGAGACCATTGTTTCTTGTCTGATTTTCATTCAATGTGAAAATTTTGTCACTTTTGATGTTGTCAATTCCCTTTAGAATCTTAAAGACCTGTATCAAGTCACCTCCGAGTCTACGCTTTTTTAGGGAAAACAGATTCATATGTTTTAGTCGATTTTCGTATGATTTATTTTTGATATTTGGAATCAGTTTTGTGGCTCGCCGTTGTACTTTTTCCAGTCTGTCAATGTCTTTATAAGATTCGGTGACCATACGGATACAGCATTTTCCATATGTGGACGAACTAACGATTTATAGAGTTTGTTAATGACAGATGAACTTTTAAAATCAAAAGATCGCACAATCAGTCCTAGAACTTTATTTGCTTTCTCAGAGGCTGAAATACACTGCTTGAATGATTTGAGGTCGTTACTGATAATTACGCCGAGATATTTTTCACTATCCACTTTTGTTAACGAATTTCAAAATAACTTGTAATCGTACTTACTGTTATTTTTACCTATGTGCATTACCTTGCATGTACTTGTGTTAAATTTCATTAGCCACTTTTCAGACCATTGCTGTAATTTATCTAAATCTTCTTGAATATCTAATTGGCTTAAGTGATCATTTGCCACTCTGCACAGTTTTGTATCATCAGCAAATTTGGAAACAGTAGATTTTAGTCCATGGTCTATATAATTTATATATACTATGAATAGAAGCGGCCCAAGAATGGAACCCTGAGGAACTCCAATTGTAACATTTTTCCATCTAGAAGTTTTTCCATTTAAAACAACTCTCTGTTTTCGACCATTCAACCAATTACTAGTCCAACCTAATAGGCTACCACTTATTCCATGCAAAGCTAATTTAGTAAGTAGTCTTTCGTGTGGGATGGTATCAAAAGCTTTTGCAAAGTCTAGATATATTAAATCTATATTGTTTCTTTTGTCATAATTCGAGATACCTCACCCACCCACTCCTTTTTTATGCATCACAGCATCATCCATACACAACCATTCTCCACTCGCCCCTATCTTCTGTCTTCTCCCATCCTTCATCAACAGACATTCCCCTCTTACCCAATGCCCCTTTTACCCCATCCATCCATCTTATCCTTGGTTGCTCCCTCATGTTCACTTTTTGTACCTCTGCCTTCCATACCTCTTTTACTAAACTTTCTTAACTCACTCTCTCCATGTGTCCAAACCATCCCAATACTCTTTCATCAACCCAATCTCCAAATTCCCTTTCCACCCCTGTTCTCCTCCTCACCTCCTTGTTTTTCACTCTATCCAGTCTAGTAACCACTATCATACTTCTCAGACACCTCATCTCAAACACATTCAAAACTCCTCTCTTCCTCTCTTATGTTCCCAAATGTCTATTTCTCACTACACTTTTTAATCTCCCAAGGCATTTACTTGCTTCTCTCAATCTACATTCTATCTCCATCTCTACTCCTCCCTTTCCCATCACATTTGTGCCCTAGCATCTAAAACTATCCACTTCCTCCAGTCTCTCTCCCTTAATACTCACTTCCAGTCTCCTGCCACTTTCTCCCCTTTTACATCTCATCACCTTACTTTTACCTACATTTATCTTCAACTTCCTTCTTTTGCACACCTTCCCAAACTAACTTCCTCAATCCCTCCTCTGATCTTGCCACAAGTGTAGTGTCATCAGCAAACAACAACTATCTTATCTCCCACTTTTCTCAATTTTCTTTAACCATCTCTGATCCCCAGCCCATTACCTTTGCATTTATATCTCACACCACCCCATCCATGTATAAATTGAACAGTCAAGGTGACATAACACATCCCTGGCAAAGTCTCACCTTTACCTCAAACCACTCACTCTCCATTTCTAATTCTAACACAGGTTCTACTACTCTTGTAAAAACTCTTGACTGCTCTTAACAGCTTTCCTCATACCCCATATATCTGCAATACCTCCCACAATATCTTCCTGTCTACCGTCATAAGCCTTTTCCAAATCCATACAGGCCCAAAAAAAACATCCTCACCTTTTCCGAAAGCTTTCTCATATGTCTGTCTTACAAAAATCTGATCCACACAGCCCCTACCTGTCCTAAACCCACACTGTTCAGTACGAGGTAGTGACCTGAATATAGGTATGCCAATGCTATTCTTGGTTGTCTTGGGTTTATCTCTAAGGGAGTTTGGCAAAGTAATGAATATGGCAGATTATTAAGGGTTGTCTGTTTGCTGTGTGTGTGTGTGTATGTGTTTTTATATGTGTGCCTAA
>NC_134800.1:8968796-8973796 GCF_046742065.1 Oratosquilla oratoria | reverse complement strand
ATAGAAAAATGTAAAGATCAACCAAAACTATTCTACAGATTTGTAAACAACAAACTGAAAAACAAACAAGATTTTGAGAAATTAAAACAAGGAGTTGAATACACAGAGGAAATTGAAATAGCGGAAATTATGAACAAACATTTTAAATCAGTGTTTACAAGGGAGAACATACAACCTGAAGAGATTGAATGGAAAGAGAAAGTCCCCCCCTATGAAAGAAATAAAAGTAACAAAGAATGAAATATTGACACACTTGAGTAATCTTGATGTCAGAAAATCGCATGGACCAGATGAAATAGCAAACTGGATTCTGAAAGAATGCAGGAATGAACTGGCAGACATAATACATAGCATAATAAACAGTTCCTTGAAAGAAGGTAAAGTTCCAGAAGATTGGAAAAAAGCAAATATAGTACCTATATATAAAGGGGGAAATAAAGAAGACTCTAACAACTATAGGCCAGTCTCTCTAACAAGTACAATAGCAAAAATTTGTGAAAGAATTGTCAAAAATAGATGGGTAAAATATTTAGAAAAAAAACAACGTGCTAAATCCAAGACAATTTGGATTCAGACAAGGACGATCATGCGTCACCAATTTAATATGTTTCTATTCAAGGCTAATAGATATAATACAAGAGATGGATGGGCTGATTGTGCATTTCTAGACCTAAAAAAAGCTTTTGACAAAGTACCACATAAGAAGTTGCTTAAGAAATTAGAAATTGGAGGAGGAATACAGGGAAAACTGCTAAATTGGATGGAAGACCTTTTGCAAGAAAGAAAAATGAGAGTAGTGATAAGAGACCAACACTCAAAATAGGATGAAGTAATAAGCGGGGTTCCACAAGGAACAGTTCTGGCCCCAATAATGTTTGCTATATATATTAATGATATGGACCAAGAAATTGAAAGCTATATGAGCTTCTTTGCAGATGATGCAAAACTATTGAAAAAAGTGAACATGGAAGAAGATTGTGAATCACGACAGAGATCCAAATAAAGTACAGGAATGAAGTAGGAAGTGGGAGATGGAGTTCAATACAAAGAAGTGTAGTATAATGGAATTTGGAAAAAGTAAAAACAGAATAACAGGATCATATAAATTGGGAGAAGGAATAAAAAAAGTAGAAAATGAGAAGTACCTGGGAGTCATTGTTATGAATAATATGTCACCTGAGAAACATATAAATAAGATTTTTGGAGAAACCTATAATATAATAAGAACAATCAAAGTTGCATTTACATACCTGGATGAAGAAATGGTGAAGAAAATTCTAATCACCCTGATAAGACCAAGATTGGAATATGCAGCAACGATATGGTCACCAAGTACAAAAAAATGTATAAAAAAACTTGAAAGAATACAAAGAGCAATTACAAAATTGGCACCTACACTCTCAAAACTATCATATGAAGAGAGACTAGCAAAACTTGAACTACAGACACTAGAGCAAAGAAGAGAGAGAGGAGATTTGATAACTATTTACAGAATCATGAAAGGCATAGAAATTACTGATAGAGAGAATCTGATAAAATGGGATGAGAGAAATACAAGAGGACATGGAAAGAAAATAAAAAAAGACAGCTATAGAAGAGACCTGAAAAAGAACAGCTTTCCTCACAGAGTAATAGACAGTTGGAACAAGTTAGATGAGAAAGTGGTGTGTGCAAAAACAATACATGAATTTAAAAATAGTTTAGATAAAACGAGATATGAAAACGGGGACACCATGAGCATTAAGCTCCCCTTCCCGTAAAATACAACTAGGTAAATACAACTAGGTAAATACAACTAGGTAAATACATATATATATTTTTATTTATATATATATATATATATTATATATATATATATATGTATTATTAGTATTATATATATATATATAATATATATACACATATATATATAATATATACACATATATATATATTTATATAGATATTATATTTATATATACATATATATATATATATATATATATACATATATATACACATATATTTATACATATATATATACACATATACATATATATATATAACATATATACATATATATATATATACACATATATACATATATATATATATATATACACTTATATAATATATATACATATAATATATACATATATATATATATATACAAATTTATATATTTATATATAATATATATATATATATTTACATACATACATATACATATACCAAGGCTTTTTCCCCCTTCCAAGGGAGGTAGCCACAAAAGGAAAGGCATAAAAAAACTCCCACCCATTTCATCCCTAAATACACTCCACACCCCTCCCACCCCCCTCTCATCTGAGCACCTCCTGGATGACGGGCCATCCTAGAACCCTGCCCCACGCCCTGGGTCAGAAGCAGTGTCCGCACGAAAAAAAACCCCCCCCCCCCCAATACCATATTACATATATTATATATAGCATATACATATATATATATATATACATATATATAATATATCTATATATATAATATATTATACATATATATATATTACATATATATTTATTATTATATACAAATATCTATACATATATATATATATATATATACATATATATACATATATATCTATATATATAGACAATTACATATATATACATATATATATATATAAAAATACATATATACACACTATATTTATATATATACACACTCATTAATATATATATATATATGATATATATATATATATAAATATACACACAAACATATATAATATATATTATGATTTACACACATATATATATATATTTATACAACACCACATATATATATTATATATATATATATTATATATATATATACACATATATATATATATATACACTATATAAATATATTATACATATATATACATATATATACATATATATATATATACAGGGTGGGGACAGCACAAATTTACAATGAATGTATGATAACTTACGTTTTTTCAGCAAGTATTGCATTCAATTGTTTTGAAAAGCTCACATATGTTTATGTCATAACTATACTTACCATTATTTATCCTTACCTTTTGAGAAACGTCGGCCTATATGAATAATCAAGAAAGCAAACGTCAAAGAGTGTGTGATTTGCTGGAAATGCACTCGTCACACCAAAGGAGATTTCAAGAATAGTGGGAGTGTCCGTAAAGACTGTTACAATGTAAAGAAGAGAATGACTATGCGCAAAACTATTACTAGTAAAGCCTGGAAGTGGAGGAAAAGCAACAAAAAACGTACCAAAACATTTATCAAAGCTCTCAAATCTAAAATTCTAAAAGATACCAACGAAATCCATGAGAAAAATGGCACAATTGAGCTTTAAGGTGGACAAACAAGACAGTTAGAATGCAGTAAAATATGATTTGAAGTTCAACTCTACACAAGAACACCAAAACACTTGTTGACAACAGCCATGAAGGAAAAAAGATTGGAAAGGTGCAAGAAAAATTATTACATGGCTCAAGAATAAAAGCCCTCCATTGTAATTATTTTTTCAGATGAAAAGATCTTCACTGTCGATGCTGTTTGAACCGTAGAAATGAAGATTTATCGCAGAATCGACAGCTGAGGTTTAAGGGGACATTCAGAACAAAACATCTGCTCAGGTTATGGCTTTTGGTGTTGTGGCTTTCTGATGGAAGAAGATGCCCATAAAATTCTACAAAATGATGAAAAAATCAATGCTAATACTTACTACAGGACCCTGAGATACCAGGTATTAACATGGCTTAAAGCAAACTACCAGATGGAAAATTATGTATGGACCCAGGATGGTGCTCCAGCTCACACAGCTACAAAAATACAAGACTTTCTGCAAATCCAATTTTAGCATTTTTGGGAGAATCATGGTTTATGGCCACCTTCTAGCCCAGATCTAAACCCCTGGATTATTCTATTTGGAGCGTTTTAGAACATGCTACCAATAGAACATCAGACAGCAATGTCAACTTTCTTAAAAGATATTATTAGAGAAGAATGGGACCATAAGGTTGTCTCCCGAATATTTGAGGAAACACTTGCACAAGTTTCTCAGGGAAGCGTGTGAAGGCAGTTATTGAGAAAGAAGGGACACATAGAATAAAAAAACATTTTCTTTATGTATATTTATGTGGTAAAACGAATTATCTTGACTGTTCATATAACTAATTTGGTCATTACGCTGTCTTTCAAAGCCTTGCCTCAAAATATTGTAAATTTTGCTTCCTCACCCTGTGTATATATATATACTATTATATATATATTACATATACTTATATATACACACATATATCTATACATATACTTATATATACACATATATCTATACATATACTTACATGTGCACATACATACTTATGAATATATATATATATATATATACATATATATACATATACATATATATACATATACATATATGTATATACATATATATATACATATATATACACATTTACTATATATTATATATATACACATATACAAATTATATATATACACATAATACAGTATATATCTACATATATATATATTTATATACATATATACAGTCTTATATACTATCTATACAGTATATATACCCAATATATATATATATATATACATATATATATATATAACATATATATATGATAACATATATATATATACATATATACATATAGAATATATATACATATATATACATATATATATATACATATATATACATATTATATATACAATATATATATGATATATATATATATATAAATATACATATATATATATATATACAAATATATATATATATATATATAGTTTCATATATATATATATATATACATATTATATATATATATATATATACATATATCATATATATATATATATATATATATATATCTATATATATACATATATATATATATATATATACAACTAATTATATATTATTATACATATATATATATATATACATATATATATATATATAGTATACATATATACATATAAATACATATATAT
>NC_134800.1:8943796-8963796 GCF_046742065.1 Oratosquilla oratoria | reverse complement strand
ACCATTCTCCACTTACCCCTACCTTCTGTATTCTCCCTTCCTTCCTCAACAGACATACCACTCTTTCCCAATGCCTCTTTTACCCCATCCATCCATCTCATCCTTGGTCATCCCCCTCATTTTCATTCTATCCACCTCTGCCTTCAATACTTCTTTTACTAATCTTTCCTCATTCTTCTTTTCATGCAGCCAAACCATCCCAATACTCTTTCATCAACCCTATCACCCAATTCCTTTTCCACCCCTGCCCTCACCTCCTTGTTTCTCACTATCCAGCCTAGTAATTCCTACCATACTTCTCAGACATTTCATCTCAAACACATTTAAATTCTTCCTCTCTTATGTTCCATGTTTCTGCCCCATACAGTGCTGTCAGCACAATCACCCCTTCATACAATCTCTTCTTAGCATCCATTCCCAAATGTCTATTTCTCATTACACTTTTTAATCCCCCAAGGCATTTACTTGCTTCTCTCAATCTACAAAGGATGAGAAAAATTCTGTGTGCTCTTGGTTGTGATGGATCAATTCTATAACTTTAGATATAATACTTATATTGTTCCCAATGATCTGCTATCAAATATCCATCCAAAGGTAAGCAAGAACCAAGTTAGCTAGACTGCAATCAGATTGTCATTCAGCACTAAGGGTAATACCAACACAAAATAGGCCTGACCACAGAGGAAAACTGTCACAGTTGCAACCAAAGCACAGAAGACACCAAACACATTAGCTTATACTGCCTTACCCTAACTATACCCAGACAACAACACATTATTTTTTCCTCAAGTGATTTACGAGCCAAACTAGTGGACACTGCAAGTTAGTTGGGAGCCATGAGTATCCTGCAAGAAATCTGAAGCAACAGATTGATTAAATAACTTCCTTGGGAAAAATAGGTCTCTTTGGAGCAAAACAGAGAAATGCTAAGCCTGATTACTTTCCAAAAACCTATGCTTGTCCAATATACTTAGCAAGAAATACAGAAAAAAATAAAGATAAGAATAAAATAAAATAGCAATTTTCTTGTGATTTGAATAATTACATAGGAATTCTCATATATAAAACCCAATCTTTAATACCTAGAAGTTGACCCAACACCCTAAAGGTGTAAAACTGTTTATAAATTTTAACAAATTATAGGTATGTAATACACGTATTGTGATCAATTTCATATCATCTAACCTAGAATACCAACAATTCCCCACATAGTACAAGATAATGAACTAAAAACAATAACATCTCCTCTATTTACCTGAGACAAGCAGTTCTCCCTCCTTGGAGAACTCGATCGCATTAACACATCCATAGTGGGCATAGAGGTCTTTCCGATAGAGGTTCCTAGCTACATCCATTCGCCTTGTTAAAAAAGAGGCAGCAGATGTGCATGGTGACCAGCCACTCTTCGCTGAATGAAATGTCCTTTCATCAACATACATTGTAGGCGAAATTGCCTTAGACTTTAACCGAGATGCCATCATGAACAAGCAGGTTCCCGTTAAGTACTTATCAAAATTTGATTGAAGTGGTCCTTATTTTCAATGGCAAACAATTTACCCAAGGTGATAATTTGTAACTTTATTTTGGGTCACTCATATGAACTAGTCATAAGTTATCTCAGGGAATGACTCCACCAACTTCCGTTTCTCATGTTGCCTACACCTCCACTGAGCCACTCTATCTACCCGATGTCACGGGCTAAAATAAGGAGCAGCTGCAATGTTTCATGCATTACACGAATTGTAGGCCCCGCAGCACAGGAACAGTAAGAACACTACCACACCGTCCAAACGTCAAGACCTCCGTTTTCTCTCAGCTGTTACCCCACCTGATCTTTGTTTACATTCGTGCTACTACAGCCCACCACATTGACAAGGACACCTTTTTTAGCCCATGTCCTTTCTGCACACACGTCCAGGCACAACATGGTGATAGAAGAAGTCCTTAACACTGTGTTCCATAGCAATATTTCAACGCGGCGGCTATATGCTGGGTTATTGCCAAGACTCAAGGGCAGAGCACAATGCACGATTCCACATGCAAGACAGGGTAGTATAGTCCTCTACACCCATCCTCACCCTCAACCGCATCACCCTTTCATATAACCGACGCTGTACATAATCATGGAAAGGTTATATTTGAATGATTTATACATCTAAAATAAGTAGTGAATTAAGAAATAACATATATTTCAATCATATATTTTTACCAGCACAATAATTATTTCCAAATGCCAGTACACCTTGACAGATTTTGTAAACACGGCGTTTAAGCCTTACTACTCGTAAGAGTAAGGCCGAATATTACTTGCAGAAGTATTGTACGTATTGTTGCCAATGAACATTACTATAGTTTAGTTAGATTTTTCATTTCCACCAAGCTGAGGAGTCTATTGTGTTATGACATGTTTATTTTTTAATCTGATTGATAGACAGAAAGGTGTAAAGCAAGGGCAGAATCGCGTGTTTGGAGATTGTGCTTCACACTTCATAATACTTTCGTTACCGCTGTTTGCAAGGCCAGATATTCCTGGCTTATTGGGTATAGCATTAATCCCAGGGGTCTTTCAGGCATGTCGGCTTTGCTACTCTTATTTTCTACATATTTGACTTCGAATGTACATGGGTTTTATACATACTATCCATGCACGTATAAACGAAGCCCCGTTAGGATGATCAGCTAGTTTTGTGCGGATAATGCATTATGACTATAGTGACATTCCTACGGACCAGAGGCACGTAATTTTCTTTTAGAATTGGTCACTAAGCTCCATTAAAAAAAGAATGATCTCTTAACAGTTCCACAATACATAAATCCTGCTACTTTTCTTAAATTTCTGCAACTTCGCTTATTTGACGCGACATTGCCCCCAAGGATAGAAGCGATAGTTATCTAAAACGAAATATGAAATGCACATCAACTAAATTTTAGGCAAACTTCCAGTCACTTATTCTTTTTCGTACTTTTTTTTTCCATTCGGCATTGTTGTTGGTATTTTCTCTTCTAACGGCTACTCTGGGTGCCGCCAGACGATCTTATTCAGTCAAGGTGAAACACCCGACGCAGGGAGAGGGTTAATTCAGATTCATCCTACTCACAATTTGATTTCTTAAATGTGTCAGTTTTAATATGCGTTGATATTCAATATATTTCCCATGCTGGTATATTGACTGTAATGTTACATGCAGGAAATATTTTTATTTATTTATCTATTTATTTGTTTATGTATTTATTTATTTGTTTATGTATTTATTTATTTATGCACTTATTTTTGGGGGTTGCCCCTTCGGACCAGAGTAACACATCATTCGGTTATGCCAGTATGCTATAATAAATGAATCGTGAGATTTTTTCTTCCTTTCTTTCCTTCTCATACACTAATGCTATTCTTCCTTTCTGCTGCTGACCCCCCCCCCCGGGAACCTATTATATCTTTCTTTTCTGATGCCCTTGTGTTAATTAAGGCGGGGGTATCCATCGTGTTTCCATGCATGTCGCAGGAGACCAAATGTATTTTTCTTCTGCAAAGAGTCACGGAAAAACGAATCTGGTGTAGAGCTTCAACCAAAAGCCCAGTGACTGAGGTCGTTACATGTACGTGGATGTATTACAAATGAGAGAGAGATACAGACATAGACAGAGAGAGAGAGAGAGAAGAATGGTAGTATCTTTGTAAGAAGAAAGAGGAAAGGTGAGTGTGTTTGAACCAAGTGAAACAAAACTGGAGTGGGGAAAAGGGAGTTGGAGTTTGGGATTGTAGTAATCTTTCAGGAGAAACGAGAGGATGAGGAGTGTCACTGTTGGTAAGTGATGAGATTTATGTGTGGTGGATGTAAGTGTCCTGTGAACATGGGTGAGGGGCTTAAGATATGAACATTTGTGAGCACATACTCCGGTAGTGAGAAAAGTGACGAGAAGAGAAATACGTTTTGGGTTGAATGAAATGAGTGTATGAAATTTTGGAAAAGTATGTGAATGTGATGGCGTTAGGTGATCTTAATTCTAGAGTAGGATATAAGGGAGATAGAGTGTGGCAGGAAAGGACGATAAGGAAGAGATATTGGGGATGTGTATTGGAAGAGAAATTTTGATAGTGAGCACAGTGTTTAAGAAGGAAAAAAAAATAATATATAGTGAACCAGGGTGGTTGGTGAGAGGGTAGCTGACAAGTCATGAATGGACTATGTAGTGGTGCTCAAAAAGAAGATTGGAAGGTTTCTGGGTGTGAATGTGTTCATAAGAGAGAGTAGCGGAATGTCAGATCATTACCTGGTGTGAAGAAAACTGGGAGTGGAGGTAAATTGGAGAAATCAAAGATGAGAGGAAAGCAGAGAGGTACTCAAAGGTGGATGGGAAGAAGAAACAGGAAGAATACCAGGCGAAATTGGTAGGTATGGGATATGGTAAAAGGAAAAGAAGTGGTAATAGATGGAGAGTGGTACGATCTAGGGAGAAGGTTCTGAAAGAGGGTGTACGGAATGAAGAGGATGGGAGGGAACAGAAGGGAGGGCAATGAATGGTGGGATGAAGAGGTGATGGCAGAAGTGGCAGAAAAGAGGTGAATATATGATGAATGGTTGCAGAGGAAAAACGTAAAGACGGTGAGAGAAAAACGCAAGGTGAGGTTAGTCATGAGGAGAGCTGGTGGGAGGTGGGGTAGATGTGTGACTAAGAATTCAAAAGTAAACAAAATAAAATATAATAAATAAATAAATAAATAAAAACAACAGATAATTAAATAAATTAAATTAAATAAATTAAGATAAAAAAAGGCCTACTTTAAAAAAAGTCACGAATATCCGGAACTAGTGACGTCCTTTTCCTTTCCTTGAGAGTAGATGAATCTAGATACAACTTCGATTCCAGTAGGCTGTAACGACCTTTACTATTTGGTCACATTCTGGTGTTGAGGCATCAGGCAGTCAATTATTCAAACAACAAATAAGTCAATCAATCAATCAACCAATCTGTTCATTTCGAGTCCACTGCTGAACAAAGGCCACTTTCATAACATTGCATGAGCCGCACAACTGGGCCAAACTCTGCCACGCCATTTATGAGAACTGCTCTATCTCGTCTCTCCACCTATTTGGCCTCCTTCGTCCATGTTTCCTATCTCACGGCTTCCAGTCAGTAACACTTCATTGCTCATGTTAAATCATATGTCCAGTTGCATTTCATTTATTTTATCACTTTCACAAAATCTTTCAATCCAATCTGTTTTCTCACCCAACTTCCACTCTTTCTGTCTTCCAGCGTCATTTCTACTACCGACCATTGCATTCTTCTTTGAACGCTCTTTAGCTTTATTCCTGTTACCTTATAACTGGTATTATACACTGATTGTGAATTTTATGTACATCTTCCTACTGTCCACTATATCTAAACTGTTGGGAGACTGATCTCATAAAGACCCAAAAATCCATTCACTCCGACTTCACTAACGTATGTACATGGATACCGGGAGGGCCACACCATCAGCACACTTAATATAAGACACATTCAAAAACAAAACACCATCAGAAAGAACATTCAGTCATAGTAGCAATAGACATATATACATACATATACCAAAGGCTTTTTTTCCCCTTACAAGGGAGGTAGCCAAAAAACAAAGGCATAAAAACTACTCCCACCCATTCCATCCCTGTCACACTCCACTCCTCTCCATCCTCTTCCCTCCCTCTTATCTTGGCAACTCCTGGATGACGGGTCATCCCTGCATCTTGTCGACTTCCCTGAATCAGAAGCAGTGTCGCAAGACACAGCACATCCACAGCAAGGCCGCCTCATTAAATCGGCGACCCCTCCTCTCCGTCGCCTCATACAGAAAAGGAAAAGACGGGGATAAATTCCATCAGGCTGCGTCATTTTTTTCTCACACATACCACCTCACCCCCCCATCTCCCACTCATTCCACCTCATGCATTACAGCAGCATCCATATACAACCCTTCTACATTCACCCCTGTCCTCTGTCCTCTCCCGTCCTCCCCAATCCTTTTACCCCATCCATCCATCTCATTCTAGGTCACCCCCTCATGTTCACTCTTTCCACATCAGCTTTCCACACCTCTTTTACTAGTATTTCTTCATTCATTCTTTCCATGTGTCCAAACTATCCTTATACTCTTTCATCAACCCTATCTCCCAACTCCCTTTCCACTCCCGTCCTCCTCCTCACCTTCTCATTTCCCACTCTTTCCAGCCTAGTAACCCCTATCATACTTCTCAGAAACCTCATCTCAAACACATTCAAACTCCTTCTCTCTTCCTCTCTTATGTTCCATGTTTCTGCCCCATACAGTGCTATCAGCACAGTCACTCCTTCATACAATCTCCTCTTACCATCCTTTCCCAAATGTCTATTTCTCATTACACTTTTTAATCCACCACGGCATTTACTCGCTTCTCTCAATCTGCATTCTACGTCCACCTCCACTCCTCCCTTCCCTGCCACATTCGCACCCAAATATCTAAAACTATCCACTTCCTCCAGTCTCTCTCACTTAATACTCATTTCCAGTCTACTGCCACTTTCACCCCTTGTACATCTCATCACTTTACTTTTACCCACATTTATCTTCAACTTCCTTCTTTCACACACTTTCCCAAACTCTGTCACTAACTTCCTCAATCCCTCCTCTGATCCTGTTACAAGCGCAGTGTCGTCAGCAAACAGCTGGCTTATCTCCCACTTTTCTCAATTTTCTTTAACCATCTCTAATCCCTGACCCACCACCCTTGCATTTACCTCTCGCACCCCATCCATGTAAAAATTGAACAGCCAGGGTGACATAACACATCCCTGATGAAGTCCCACCTTTACCTCGAACCACTCTCTCCATTTCTAATCCTGACACACGCTCTACTCCCTCTGTTCCTCTCCTAAAAGTTTTCCTCCTATCCCGTATATCTGCAATACCTCCCACAGTGCCTTCCTGTCTACCCTGTCATAAGCCTTTTCCAAATCCATAAAAGCCCAAAAGAACATTCTTACCTTTTCCTATAGCTTTCTCACATATCTGTCTTACCTCAAAAATCTGATCTACGCAATCTCTGCCTGCCCTAAACACACACTGTTCCTCACCAATTACTCCCTCTGTTCCTCTCAATCAAAACCCACCCATAAGCCTTCCCAACTACACTTAATAAGCTAATCCCTCTGAAACTACTACACTCACACTTGTCCCCTTTTCCCTTGTAAAGTGGAACTATACAGGCACTCCTCCAGCCAGTCCACCATCACCATACCTCCTTTTTTTAAGACATTCTGCATGGCACCCATCCAGACCAGGTGCTTTACCTGCTTTCATCATCTTAACAACTGTCTTCACTTTATCCTCCATTTCCCTCACTCGTCACGGTAATTTCCTTAGCACTTCCCACTGCAACTACCTTTCCCTCCTTATCCTCCTTCACACTTAGCAATTCCCTAAAATACTCTGCCCATCCTGCTCTTACTGCCTTCTCTTCCATTATTATTTCTCCATCTGCACCTTTTACCTTTTCTTCTCTACTTGATTCGCCTCCTCTTTTGATTACTTTCCAAAACATCTTTTTATTACTTTCAAAAATTTCTGCAACATACATAAACTATCAAAAATATCAAAGACAGACTTCTACAACAATGACAAGAAGTGGCTGATTAATTTATTATCTGGCAGACAGTGCAGACTATCCCAAAACAACCAACGATCTGAGATCAAATATTGTAATGGAGCCCTCAAAGAACTCTCTCACCCAACTTCCATTATTCAATCTCTTCGCAACTGATCTCACACCAAAGTCGTCACCTGCCCAGAAGCCTTACAATAATCCAGCACAGCTACAACAAAACAGTTGCTAAGATAATCCAAACTCACTTAGACAAACGGCAATAGTGGCTAAGATGAAACAGAATGGAAGTCTCCCATCAGAGGTCATCAATTACAGTTTTCACCAGACAACCATGAAACAAGTAAACATTCAACAATGAAAATTAATTGCCAGTTCTTCCCATTGGTCAAGGACACTAGAATCCTGGGCCTCACTTTTGATACGTGTCCTTTAGCCTACGCATCAAGGACCTAATAGTGAAATAAAAATAAATAAATAAATATACTAACATTAGTAGCAAACACAGGTTATATGACACATGCATAAGGGCGGTTATTATGTGTAGCAACATATCTAAATAATTATGTTAACTTAGGTTAAGAAATGGTGCAATATTAGTCCAATCCTATGATCGTTTTTCTTCAAACCATGAAATATTGACTTTTACTAAAGATCCTTAGGGAATGTAAGGGATAACCGTCAGATACGGGTTAGATATTGTATACCATGTGTTCTGTATGATGGTTTCAAAGGAATTGTTAAATTTGCAGCATTCCAGGTTGTGTAATGATAATGACCAACAAAATAAGGTGTTGATATATTTAAATTGCGTTTATGTCATATGTCTATTGTTTTATGATGCAGTGTGTAGCGTGTACCTCTCATAGTATATCATCCAGTAAATTTATATATATATATATGTATATATATATATATATATATGTATGTATATATATATATATATATATATATATATATATATATGTGTGTGTGTGTGTGTGTGTGTGTGTGTGTGTGTGTACGACACTGAATGGGCCCCAGTGATTAGAGATACCTTTTAACAAACACAATGCACGTTAATTCTAAGCCATCAAGGTCGACATGCAGAAATTGAAATGTGGTACTACCAAGGACTCGAACCCCAGCATCCTTATGACAAGTGCAGCAGTGACTTTCCGACTAGACTATCAAGACGATAACCTAGCTGGGGTTCGAGTCCTTGGCAGTACCACATTTCAATTTCTGCATGTCGGCCTTGATGGCTTAGAATTAAAGTGCATTGTGGTTGTTAATATATATATATATATATATATATATATATATATATATATAAATATATATAAATTTACATATATATATATATATATATATATCGTAAATCTCCAGAAGTGCGCACCTAAGCGATGTATCAATAGAAAATTATATAATCTTGTAATTTATAATACATCAACGTAATATAATTTTTTAATGGCGGGAATCAATAACAAAAATAAATAAATGAATAAATAAATAAACAAACAAATAAGTAAATAAAAGTAAAAGCGATGCACTAGCTACAACTCTGACGTCGGCGAGCTTCCAGACGCCATGTTTGTTTTTGTTTGTTGTCGAGGACGAACTAACGGAAGTCTAGTAAATTGGTTTAATATAACCTAACCTATCCTCCTATGGGGTATGGATTCAGCATCCCTAGAGGTCATCTGACTATACTAGACCAACTTTTAGACTTCCGTTTGTTCGTCTTCCACAACAAACACAAATATGGCGTCCCGAAACTAGCCGACGTTTGAGTTGTCGCTAGTATAAAAAATTTCATGTATCTTAATTTGCAAAATTAATATATATATGTATATACATATATATGTATATATATATATATATATATATATATATATATATGTATATATATAATTTTAAGAAGTCTACAGCGACAATGGCGTTGTTGAGCTTATATTGAAGCTTTAATTTGTCTCGTGCAACAAGTTTCTGTGCTGGTTCCAAATAGTTGAGGTGTCCAAAAGACATTTGGTGCGGTTTTCTCTTTTTTAATTTCTCCAATACGTATTTCGACCTTACTCGGTCATCCTCAGGGAGGGAGTTACAATGTTTGGTGATTACATTATACAGGCCGTACATTGGCCGAACACTGGGAGAGGTCATTGCCATAGCCGTGATCCGTAGCGCTGCGTACGTGGAAGTAGCAACTTCCTTGTGGATTGTGGAAATGGGTGTTATTGTTTGTGTTATGTACGTCTTCTGCTTGGGAGTGTGGTTGTGGGCATGAGTTGTATGTTAATGGAAGGTTTTTCGATGTAAATGCTCACTGCTTCGGCCATCTTAAGGCGAAGGGGGTCGTGAGCTTTGTAAATTATTTTAGTGTTTTCGTTTAGTGTTTGTCTGGTGATGGTGGTTTTTGTGTTCTTTTATCATATGTGTTTTGATGGCGCCATTCTGGAGGTGGTATGTGAGTCTTTTGGAGAGGGTCATAGAAGTCATGCCAATGTATGAGGAGGTGCGGTGCTGACAATCACCGACAGGGCAATCAAACTTATACACGACGTTGACTTCTTGTAGAGGAGGATTGGGGGGCTGGCTGTTGTTCTTCATTACCAGGGTGTGTGTTTTAGAGGTTTTGTAGTATACGATTAGGCGTATCTTAGTGTCTGGGTTGATGGGTCGAATGTTACGTGTGATAATATTTCGAAGTGTTCTTTCGTCTTCTTTGTAGCCGGTGTTCATATGTCCTTTGTAGTACAGATCTAGTGTTGTTATATTGGTGTTTGTGGGTGTTGGTTGGGCGGTAAAGGAGTTCATCTTGTTTTTGATGATGGATTCGATGGAGTGCTGTGGATAGCCGTTGTTGACGAGTAGTGTTGTTATACGTTGGAGTTCGTTATTCGTAGTTTTCCATGTACTGCTGTGGGAGAAGGCTCGGTTCACTAGTGATCGGATGACGCTTTGTTTGTAGCGATCTGGGCATTCGCTACTGCCGTTAAGACAGAAACCGACTTCTTAAAATCATGTATACAACATGGCCTCCTACCAATATATGTGTATATATATATATATATATATATATATATATATATATATATATATATATATATATATATATATATATATATATATATATATATATACATGGGGATAACGAAAATGAATAGAGTGAGAAACGAGGAGAAACTGAGAGCAGAGGTGGAAATGGAGCTGACAGATAAGATTGATAAAAAAGTACTGGGATGGTTTGGGCATATGGATATTGTATTTTATTGTATTCTAGTGTAGGGAAATTAGAGTAGCCAGCACTCAGAAATACGGGTCCCAGATGATAAGAAATGTGTGATGAAATGAGTCATATCAGGACTGATGACACTTTAGATTAATCAGCAGAAGGATAAGCCATGATGGCCGACAAATACGAAGACGCAGAACTCAAAATGCCAAAATCAGAAATTAGAATATAATTCTAAAGTATGTATACCATAGGTCAGACAAACTAATCAGAAATGAAATATCATAGTTCATATTATGATAAAGATATTGGTGACAAAGTAGAATGTACAAAGTCAGTTAGGAAATAGAAAGAATAGAAGAACATAGATAAATGAGTAACTCAGTGAGTCTACTTAATCGTAGGTCAGACAGGTGAGGAAACAACCCTCTATGCGTAGCATACATACACAAGCATATCGTAAACAAAAAACAAGATTACATGCACAAACATCTACATAAGCTTTTCTTTCTACTGAAATTATTTTCATTTCTAACTTTCTCCCCTACTGCATCTTCTCATTTCAGTTTACCAACCACTAAAAATCTTTCCAATTTTTCTGCCTGTCCATACGACTGAATCTCCTGTTCCCTTTCTGACTTCGTTGGTTGAGGTTAAGATGAATAAATATCCCTAAATTAACCTCACAGTTACATATATTGATTTCAGCCTCCAACTCCAAATCTCCTGCAAGACATCACGCAATGAATATTCCTAAAAATCGCCCGGTGGCAATAGCCCTCTTTTATACACAACTATCTTTTCAGTTTCATACAGATATCTCTTCCCGATCCCGCGCGAGCGGGTAGTCTGTCCCAGTTCACAGTCAATAGAAAGAGAAGATCAGAGTTAGGGTGTTGACCTAGGGATAGAGCAACTTGTGAACTAACGTGTGACTAGATTACATTACTACAAGTTCGTATTCGAGTGTGGTGTTACATTGTATTCACTCCGAAGTGTTTGAAATTTTTTGTGAAATATACAGAAAAAGAACCACAACCTTTTCTTCGACACACTACCTTTTCAACATGGAAAGAATAAGTAAAAAAAAAAAAAAAAAAAAAAAAAAAAAAAAAAAAAAAAAAAAAAAAAAAAAAGACAAGCAAGAAGTGTGGAAGGCAGAGGTGGATGGAGTGAACTTGAGGGAAAAACTGAGAATGAGACGGGTGAATGGGGTGAAGGGTGCCTTGGGTAGAAGCTGAATGTCTGTTGAGCAGAAAAAGGAAGAGGAGAAGATGTAGGTTTGAGGGGAGAGTGGTTGTGAATGAATGATACGTTGACCCTATCCGAATGGATTTTCCCCTTGTCCTCTCTAATCACTCGTGAGTGAGAGAGTAGGGAGGGCGCCTTGTAATGAATCGGCAGCACATGTTGCATACACATATTACCCGCAGCGCCCGTTTTCCTCCCATCCCACGTGTCTGTCAGGATGATTAAACACATATGATATACATACATATACATCTATATGTATACCTTGTACAACATATACACGCACACACACAAACACATCCACATAAAAATGTGTATACGCATGCACACACATGAATATACAGGCAACTATGTGCATATATATGCATGTGGATGTGTTTGCAAATATGTATACTTGTATATGAATGTACAGGATATATATATATATATTTATATATATATATATATATATATATATATATATATATGCATATATACACATATGTATGTATGTATGAGAGAAATTCGCTGGTAATAGCGACATCAATCTGATCATTTTTATGACAGTCGCATCCTGCATGCGACTGTCATAAAAATGATCAGATATGTATGTTGAGACAGGTTTGAGGAAGGTATATATATATGTATATATATATATATGTATATATATATATATATATATATGTATGTATGGATCAATATGATGTATATTCTATATATCTAATTATCTTAATATGCACGTGGCATGGGAGGAGCACAGCACGCCTCTCGTATAGTTCCTGCCCTAGGTAATATATATGTAACACGTGCTCATGTACATCCCTGAGAATGGCCCTTGGACTGGGGCCGAAGCGTCGGGTAATTTCAACCCTCAAATCGACACATCGAGTCTGGTGTTCATGTTTTACCTACGATATGGATCTTTGATTTCAGGTCTTTACACCCACACACACATACAAGCCTATTCCATACACAATAAACAATTTTTCTTTCTTAGGATTTCGGCTGTTCGCAATAGTTCACACATGAAACCGAGGGGATGGTGTTGAAGGCAATGCGGAGAGGTCACACTTCTACTATAAAGCAGGACCCTGCTGCTACTACTACTGGGCATGATAGGCAAGGTGGAGGGGGGAGGGGAGGGGGTCTCAGTGTAGAGAAAGTTTGAAATGGAAGGAAGCTGAAGTTGACATAGGTGTGGGGGGCAGACCCACTTGCTTGTTTATCTTGTTATTTTTCTTATCGAGGTGTTGATTTCTTAACCTTGTCGTGGTGGTTTTCGTAATTTTGGTTCGATCCTTCTTCTTTCTTCTTTCACTTGAGTTGTTTTTGGTCACTTCTAGTCGGTCATTGTAAGTAGTTTATTTATCTATTTATTATTATCATTTATTCATTTACTATTACTATCTTTATTCTATTACTATTATTTTTGATGTATACGACTTTTGATGTTCCTTATGTTAGGTTTGACGTCTATGGAAGCAGGGTATTGTGGTTCATCAGTGAGGGGGGGATGTCTTGATCTCTATACGTTGTATCCGTTTTTATTTTATTTTTTTTTCAGTGTGTACGACTTTTGTTGTTCATTCTAGTTTTTGACGTCTAGTGGGTTGTTGCGGTTCATTGTTGGGGGAAGGGGGTGATATCTATTTTTGTCGTACTTATTGCTTTTTTATATATCACGTGCGTTTTTTTCACACGTGTTATCATTCTGGTAATTAATGTTAGTAGAAAAATAAGAATGTGTTATCGCGAAATGTGATTAGTTAACGGATGTACATAAGATGGCGATGATGGAGAAAGTGGTGGGTATCTCTATATTTTGGTTCGGGTGGGAGTCTATTGATTATTGGGGAACACTAAACCACCAGTTGTGGTCGTATCCGTCTTCATGTCAATGTCTTGACTGTGTTGTACTTGTACTAATTGTAGGTTTAATGTTGTTTGTTCCAAGTTCTGTTTGCTAGTCTGTGGAGTCTTGTGTTTTGGGATTCGAATTTGTGTAGTTCTTCTATCGTGTTTAGATATGGGGGCATGGAGCATGTGGCGATTCTAAGTGCTTTGTTTTGTGTTGCCTGTAATTTGTGTAGTTGGGTTGGTTTTCATGTGATTGTTGTTATTGGTATGTATTCCAGTTGAGGTCTCACGAGTACTTTGTATAGTCTCAGTAGTATGTTGGTGTTTAGGTTTCTGAATAGTCTTAGCGTATTTAGTGTTTTTCGGCTTGTTCTTTTCTGTTGTTTGCGTGGGTTCAGAGACCTCTGTTGCCAAGTGTTAGTCCTAATGTTTCTATGTTTGTTTGTGCATTTGTCTGTCGCCTGCCCATACTTCTGCTGGTTTGTGTGTTGATATCTTTAGTAGTTGAAATTTTGTTGTTTGTTTGTATTTCCCTTTGTTGTTCATATGTGTTTATTGTTTCTATTATTCTGGCTGTTTTTGTGCTAACATCTGTTTACCTTTTGTGTTTGGGTATGTGATTACCTGTTTTAGGTCATTTGCAAAGTGTGTTTGTGTGACTCCGTGTGTTGGGTTGGAGGTGCCATGTGTGTAGAGGTTGAATAGGGTTGGTGAAAGGGTGCTTCCTTGGGGGAACTCCACTGTGTATGTTGAAGGATCGTGCTGTATAATGGTGTATTTGTATTTGTGCTTTTCTGTTGTCGAGTATCACTAATCGTCTCATTCTAGTTGCTACCAGACTATTTCATTCAAATGTGCGTTGCAATGGTGGCATAGGATATTCCTTGTGCGTTGTACATGCGGAAAACTCCTAGACCCTCTTATGCCTTTACTTTATTTAGGAATGTCCCCTGTGGGGCTACAGGGAGAAGGATGCCTGGTCCCAATCCCCGTCCCTTTTTTCTCGCCTCTTACGATCCAAGTGGAAATACTTGGTGACAGTATTCTTTTGCCCCCACCACAGGGTAGGAGGGCGAAAAAGGAAATGGATATTCAGAGAAATTGTACAGGACAGTAGCAAGGGGTTGGGGGTCAGCATAACAGAGGGACAGTCGTAGTATCAAAGTGTCATAATTTCTCTATGAACAGAGTTTTCCTCTATCACAGACAAAATTATATGTGGCTCTGGTCCGTAGGGGCGCTCCATATAGACCCTAAAGTATCAACTGCATGCTACTTTGCCACAATAACATGCAGCCAATACCCCAGACGGGAGTAATTGGTAAGGAACAGTGTGGATTTAGGACGGGTAGAGGTTGTGTAGATCAGATTTTTGTGGTAAGACAGATATGTGAGAAAGCTATAGGAAAGGGGAAGGATTTTTTTGGGGGCTTTTATGGATCTAGAAAAGGCATACGGCAGGGTAGACAGGAAGGCACTGTGGGAGGTTTTACGGATATACGGGATAGGAGGAAAGCTTCTAGGAGCTGTCAAGAGTTTTTACGAGAGTAGTAGAGCATGTGTCAGGATTAGAAATGGAGAGAGTGAGTGGTTCGAGGTAAAGGTGGGACTTCGTCAGGGATGCGTTATGTCGTCCTGGCTGTTCAACTTGTACATGGATGGGGTGGTGCGAGAGGTAAATGCAAGGGTGGTGGGTCAGGGATTGGAGATGGTTAAAGAAAATGGAGAAAAGTGGGAGGTGAGCCAGCTGTTGTTTGCGGACGACACTGCGCTTGTGGCAGGATCGGAGGAGGGACTGAGGAAGTTGGTGACAGAGTTTGGGAGAGTGTGAGAAAGAAGAAAACTGAAGATAAATGTGGGTAAAAGTAAGGTGATGAGATGAACAAGGGGTGAAAGTGGCAGTAGACTGGAAGTGAGCATTAAGGGAGAGCGACTGGAGGAAGTGGATAGTTTTAGATACTTGGGTGCAAATGTGGCAGAAAAAGGTGGAGTGGAGGTAGAATGTAGATTGAGAGAAGCGAGTAAATGCCTTGGTGGATTAAAAAGTGTAATGAGAATGGATGTTAAGGACTGAATGAAGGAGTGTTTGTGCCAACAGCACTGTATGGGGCAGAAACATGCATGGAACATAAGAGATGAAGAGAGAAGGAGTTTGAATGTGTTTGAGATGAAGTGTCTGAGAAGTATGATGGGGGGTTACTAGGCTGGATAGAGTGAGAAATGAGGGGGTGCGGCGCAGAAGAGGAGTGGAAAGGGAGTTGGGAGATAGGGTTGATGAAAGAGCATTAGTATGTATTGGACACATGGAAAGAATGAGTGAAGAAAGACTAGTAAAAGAGATATGGAAGGCAGATGTGGAGGGAGTGATCATGAGGGGATGGATGGGGTGAAGTGGTCTTTGGGGAAGAGGGGAATGTCTGTTGAGAGGGCAGAAGACGGGGTGAATGGAGAATGGTTGTCTATGGATGATGTGATCCATGAGGTGGAATGGGTGGGGGGGATGGGGGTGAGGTAGTATGTGTGAGCAAAATTTGACGCAGCCCAAAGGGATTTCTTCCCGTCTTCTCCTTTTATGCATGGGGGGACGGATAGGGGGGGTCGCCGATTTAATGAAGCGGCCTTGCTGTGGATGTGGTGTGACTTGCGACACTGCTCTGAGCCAGGGAAGTGGACAAGGTGCAGGGATGATCCATCATCCAGGAGGTGCTAAGATGGGAGGAAAGGTGGAGGGAAGTGGAGTGTATTTAGGGATGGAATGGGTGGGAATGATTTTGTGCCTTTTTCTTTTTGGCTACCTCCCTTGAAAGGGGTAAGAAGCCTTGGTATATGCATGTTGTACATGCGTATTTGTAATATTGTTTTATTTATTGTTGTATATTTAATGTATTGTTGTGAGAACCAAGTGTTCATATTAAGCGTGTATGTTTTTCCCGCCAAGTCTGAGCTTGGTGGCGTGGCTTGGCGTCTAAGTCGGTCTTGATTCCGCCTGCAAAGCGACCGCACGCTTGTTTCTGTAGTGCTTTATCACATTGTGACTAATATAATATTTTGTATTGTTGATATTGTTTCGTTGGCCACCCGTGCAGCGTGACCTGATGGTGTAAGTTTTAATTCTCTTAATCGATCTCACACATGCCCCGTGCCTTAAAAAGAAAAAGCCAACTGTTTCTGGAATGTTTCTTTAATTAGTGTCTTACTCCTTTCTGTAATGTGTGGAAATGAGTTAAACCTCTTGACTGATATTTAACTAATCCTGGGATACAGTTGTCTTTCTACAGTCAAGTTGAAAGGTGGCATCAACAAAACATTGTGGATAAGTCACGTTCGGACGCCCCCGGTATTCTATACTATAAGTACAGAGAAGTACCAGTCATTCACTTCACTTGGGCCATCTAATGCCCCTAGACTCTTTTTTTTTTTTTTTTTTTTTTTTTATAAGTAATTCCCATTTCAGTGGCTATAAAAAATATTCGTTCTCGACGACCATATTTTACCCCAAAATATCGTCCCTCTGAAGCAATTAGATTTCATCGGTGTAGAAACTGGATAGAGTTGGTCGTTAATCCCTAAGGGATAATGGTATTGTGAGCTTAGGAACTCGACAAGCTGTGATGAGGATCCCACGCCAGGAGACGCGTCACCGCACCCCTATACTCTCTGGGGACAGTTGGGACGGTAACCGTCACTGTTGGGAATCGAAGAGGAGTGACGGATTCGAACCCATAAGTAAGCAAATGCGAAACCAGTACGTTTCCGATTACGTCACCAGCGCATTTGGTAGATAATCTGAAGGTTTGTCCAATTGTTTGCAGAGATCTGATCAAAACTGCTAAATTCCTTGTAAGTCGTTTCATTTAACATGTTAATATTAGAGTCTGTCGAGAAGTATGTACAAGTGAAGGCGAGGTGTGTTTCCTGCGAAGAGAAGTATGGTATCAGTTATCTGAATTTGTGTTGGGAAGCCTGTGGGGATCCCCACGATTGTGTCGCGGTGCACAAGAATCCCCTGGCGAGTGCAGAAGGGTTTGTGAATGCGCATGCGTGTAAACGGGTGTTGTTTTGTCTACCCTATGTTGCTGAGGTAAATCCTGCTGATAACTGTGTTTAGATTTCCAACACTTGTGCGCTCGCGTGAACTTGCGATAGTCGCACAAGATAGGGGTAGCTTTACTATGTGCACTGCACTCTTCTGTTGGATGTGTGTGTGTGTGAACGGTGACAAGGACACTAAGGGAGGTGTGAAAGTAGGAGGGGTTGGTAGTGTAAAAGATGTAGTTGCTGTCCTGCAAGAAGATGTGGTTGTTCGATGCCAACTGGCTGCAATCCTAGTTGGCAACGATGCTTGAAGTTGTGTGTGCGATTATTTACTCGTATTTTTTGTGTGTGCAATTACTAATCTATTCTAGACGCCTTGCTAGCGATAAGTACTTTCCGTCAACTGAGTACCGCGCAGCTTCAGGCGTGTGTTGTTATTTTCTAGTATTACTCAATATGTGACAGATCTCAACCTCTACGTTCCAGATCGCTACAGTCTTGGACTTGATAAAAGCTGTCCCATCCGGTATGGTTACTTCGTTAGATGTAGAATCTCTCTTTACAAATGTTCCTGTGTGATATCACTATTTGATTCATCCTTGCCCGTGCTTACAGCGATAATTCCACGCCTAAACTCAATATCACCAAGATGTCCCTTCAACAATTCAAGGTTTAATGAAAAAATCCCACTGTCGGAGAAAGCAAACGGATGAAGAATGGAATGAACTGTATATTTCGACCACTCTCTGTGGTCCTCTTCATCTGCTGAGGAGGACCACAGACAGTGGTCGAAATATACAGTTAATTCTATTCTTCATCCGTTTACTTTCTCCGACAGTGGGATTTTTATTTTTATTTTACCTATGTGAGAAGTGAGGAGGAGAACAGGGGTGGAAAGGGAGTTGGGAGATAGGGTTGATGAAAGAATATTAGGATGGTTTGGACACATGGAAAGAATGAGTGAAGAAAGACTAGTAAAGGAGGTATGGAAGGCAGATGTGGAGGGAGTGAACATGAGGGGACGTCCTAGGATGAGATGGATGGATGGGGTGAAGGGGGCTTTGGGGAAGAGGGGAATGTCTGTTGAGGAAGGACGGGAGAGGACAGAAGACAGGGGTGAATGGAGAATGGTTGTATATGGAAAATGTTGTGATGCATGAGGTGGAATGGACGGGGGAATGGGGGGTGAGGTAGTGTGTGTGAGCAAAAATTTTGACGCAGCCCGAAGGGATTTCTCCCCGTTCTCTCCTTTATATGGGGGGACGGAGAGGGGGGGTCGCCGATTTAATGAAGCGGCCTTGCTGTGGATGTGCTGTGTCCTGCGACACTGCTTCTGACCCAGGGCAGTGGACAGGGTGCAGGGATGACCCGTCATCTAGGAGGAGGTAAGATGGTAGGGAGGGTGGAGGGGTGTGGAGTGTTTTCGGGGATGAAATTGGTGGGAATTATTTTATGCCTTTCCCTTTTTGGCTACCTCCCTTGTAAGGGGGAAAAAGCTTTGGTATATGTATGTATGTATGTGTCACGACATAACCCTTCTCCGAACTCAAGGTTTGCACAAAGGAACCCACCCCTATTCATGTACCCCTCCCCCTCCCCGGGGGGCATATCTACCTGCAGATCGACGGGGTGTCATTGGGTTCGCTCTTGGTAGTCTTGTTTGCAAATTTCTTTGTGTGGGCCGTGGAGGAAAAACTTTTTTAGCGCCAACCTTTGCCATACACTTACTGCCAGTATGCAGATGATACTTTTGTCGTCGTAAAAAGAAAAAAAAAAAAAAAATAGGGAGCAACTTCAGATCATAACGCCTCTTCGAAGAAATGTCGGGCCTTCAACTCTCTTGAAAGAAATCAGGATGGCTTTCTTCATATTTCAGACATTCTTATTAAAACAAAGGTTAGACCGTCCATTACGTCTGTGCACATTTGGGACATCAACTCACAACATTGCTTTCGTGACCTTATTGCGTCCACGGAACAGTACCTTGCGGGCAACGAACGGTGTCTACATTTATGTGTCATATGTGTACTGATTGGTATTACTCATGA
>NC_134800.1:8848796-8938796 GCF_046742065.1 Oratosquilla oratoria | reverse complement strand
GAAGAAACAACAGTGGAAAAGAAATGGAATATTTTGACAAAAATTTACAAAAAAAAAGGAGTGGAAAAGTATGTCCCAAGACAAAAACAAGAAAAAGAATATGTAAAATGCTGGTACAACAAAAGTTGTAGGGAGTTAAAAGACAAAAGAGACAAAGCCTGGACCAGATGGAAAAAAGACAGAAAACCTGAAAAATGGAAAATATATACCGGTTATAGAAATGAATATGTACAAACGTGCAGAGAGGAAAAGAGAAAATATGAAAAAGATGTCATAGAAAAGTGTAAAGATCAACCAAAACTATTCTACAGATTTGTAAACAATAAACTGAAAAACAAACAAGACTTGGAGAAATTAAGACAAGAGGGAGTTGAATACACTGAGGAAATGGAAATGGCAGAAATTATGAACAAACATTTTAAATCAGTGTTTACAAGGGAGAACATACAACCTGAAGAGATTGAATGGAAAGAGAAAGTCCCCCTATGGAAGAAATAGAAGTAACAAAGAATGAAATATTGACACAATTGAGTAATCTTGATGTCAGAAAATCGCATGGACCAGATGATATAGCAAACTGGATTCTGAAAGAATGCAGGAATGAACTGGCAGACAAAATACATAGCATACTAAACAGTTCCTTGAAAGAAGGAAAAGTTCCAGAAGATTGGAAAAAAGCAAATATAGTACCTATATATAAAGGAGGAAATAAAGAAGAACCTACCAACTATAGACCAGTCTCTCTAACAAGTACAATAGCAAAAATTTGTGAAAGAATGATCAAAAGTAGATGGGTAAAATATTTAGAAAAAAACAAAGTGTTAAATCCAAGGCAATTTGGATTCAGACAAGGACGATCATGCGTCACCAATTTAATATGTTTCTATTCAAGGCTAATAGATATAATACAAGAAAGAGATGGATGGGCGGACTGTGCATTTTTAGACCTAAAGAAAGCTTTTGACAAAGTACCACATAAGAAGTTGCTTAAGAAATTAGAAACTCAAGGAGGAATACAAGGAAAACTACTAAATTGGATGGAAGACTTTTTGCAAGAAAGAAAAATGAGAGTAGTGATAAGAAACCAGCACTCAAAATGGGATGAAGTAATAAGCGGTGTTCCGCAGGGAACAGTTCTGGCCCCAATAATGTTTGCTATATATATTAATGACATGGATGAAGGAATAGAAAGCTATATGAGCTTCTTTGCAGATGATGCAAAACTACTGAAAAGAGTGGAAACTGAAGAAGATTGTGAATCACTACAGAGAGATCTAAATATAGTAAAGGAATGGAGTAGGAAGTGGGAGATGGAGTTCAATACTAAAAAGTGTAGTATAATGGAATTTGGAAAAAGCAAAAACAGAATAACAGGAGCATATAAATTGGGAGAAGAAGGAATAAAAAAAAGTAGAAAATGAGAAGGACCTGGGAGTCATTGTTATGAATAATATGTCACCTGAGAAACATATAAATAAGATTTTTGGAGAAACTTATAATTTAATAAGAACAATCAAAGTGGCATTTACATACCTGGATGAAGAAATGGTGAGGAAAATCCTAATCACCCTGATAAGACCAAGATTAGAATATGCAGCAACGATATGGTCACCAAGTACAAAAAAATGTATAAAAAAAACTTGAAAGAATACAAAGAGCAATTACAAAATTGGCACCAACACTCTCAAAACTATCATATGAAGAGAGACTAGAAAAACTTGAACTACAGACACTAGAGCAAAGAAGAGAGAGAGGAGATTTGATAGCTATTTACAGAATCATGAAAGGCATAGAAATTACTGATAGAGAGAATCTGATAAAATGGGATAACAGAAATACAAGAGGACACGGAAAGAAAATAAAAAAAGATAGCTGTAGAAGAGACTTGAAAAAGAACAGCTTTCCTCACAGAGTAATAAACAGTTGGAACTAGTTAGATGAGAAAGTGGTGTGTGCAAAAACAATACATGAATTTAAAAATAGTTTAGATAAAATGAGATATGAAGACGGGACACCACGAGCATAGCTCCCCTTCCCGTAAAATACAACTAGGTAAATACAACTAGGTAAATACACACACACACACACACACACACACACACACACACACACACATATATATATATATATATATATATATATATATATATATATATATATGCATGCATTGTTAAAATCGACAGCGTTAGTGAGGTTGTTGATCTTCTTGTGAGTATTCTCCAGTTTTCTAACCAATATTCTGCCATTTACTGTAGAGGGTGGGCATATACCAAGTTGCCAAAATGATTCATTTATTTCAACGTTTCGTCTAACAAAGAGACATCTTCAGGAAATTCTGTAACATAGATAATAATGACGTACAGAAATATAGAAAACAACATGTAAATCTAACCAATTATACAAATATAGAAGCAAATATCAATAAATGCGCAAATTCACATAAAATAAACACTATACATGGGCTGATGGGGACCGTTACTTACAATAGTTAAAGGTCTGATGAAATGACGAAGAAAACCCTTCGCTTGGTGACATATATATGCACCTAGCCGGCTTGGGTGGTGGTGGAGGGCGGGAGAGGGGGCGGGGTGGTATCTCATTAATACGAGAAGAAGAGGGTTGGGGGAGGGGTTGGGGGGTTAGGGGGTTGCGGGGTCGGTTGGGGGGAGGATGGAAGGAGTGGGTAGGAGGAGGTGGAGGGGGGGGGTTTCGGAGAGAGGTCATGCTAGGTAGTAGCTTGGTGCTGCTATACAAAGCGATGACAGAAGTCATGTTGCATCCATACAAGAGAATCTGCTCCCCAGATATTCAAATATATATATGTATATATACATATATATACGTATATATATATATATATATACGTATATATATGTATGTATATATATATGTATATGCATATATACATATATATATATATATATATAAAGATATATATATATATATATATATATATTTGTGAAGAAAAGTCATTCACCTTCCTAACTAAATATTTAATATTTTGAAAAAGTTAAATGTTATGGTGTGAAGAAGTCAACTTGACACGCAAAAGATCAGGAAGGGTTAAACCAATAATTACACCAAATGAGACGGGCATATGTAACATGTATCTATTTATTCATCTATTTATTAGTTTAAGTATTTATATTTATCTATAATTTTCATTTAATCATTCTATTTATTTTTCATTTATTCTTATTTATTTTTCATTTATGACCACACTGCTAGCTTGCCAGCATTCACGCCTCCATGTTGTCGGTTGGCTTGCAGCGTCGATGGACTATCAATCTGGATATACTGATCACGTCCTCAGGCGTCAGACGTCCAGGCCAGACGTCTTCCAAGGGGGGGGGGGGGGGGGGGGGGGTTGCAAATGCCCTGGAATGGCACATTTTGGGGGGGACGGCAATTCTAGTCTGGACATGCCGCACACAAGGCTGACAAAATAACAATAATTATAATAAGAAAAGGTCAAAAGAGCCTAATTTTAGCCTAACTCGAGCCGACTCTACAAGCCACACAAGAAAACACGGCGTTTGTGTATATATTAAGAGTCACCTTAGTCATATTAGTATTAACTCAGGCTGTGGAAACGTTTGTGCAATTCATCTTCTAACTTTCAATCTTTATATTTTAGTAATCTACCGCCCTCAATCTAACACCTCCATTGCCAACATGGCTCTCTTAGACTTCCTCCTCGATTTCTGTCCTGGCAAAGAAGTACTAATTCTAGTCGACTTCAACCTGCCTCTCTTGCAATGGCAGTCTAAGAAAGTGTTTAATGCTAAGTACCCACCCACCCTCCACCAGTCCTTTATGGACTGTTTTATATCATTAGGTCTCCACCAGTGGGTAACAGCCCCCACTTATGTAATGTCTGGCAACGCTATAGACCTATCCCTCACATCAGAAAGTGACAGAGTGGGCGAAATTTATGTCAGGAGCCCCTTCCCCAACTGCGGACATTGCCCTGTACTAATTCGTTACTATTTCCAGTTTGGTGTAACAACAGAAAACTCTCCCCCCTCTAAGCGATCATGGCATCAAGGGAATTACAACCATATAAATGACCATCTGTGTGAAACTGACTGGGACTTTGAATTTCAAAATTTGTCAATCGATAGCATGTACAAAAGATTCCTGTCCATCATTAGACCTCTGATTGAGCGATATGTGCCTTTACCACCCAATACCCAACCCCCTATCAAGACATGTCCGCCTAAGAACCTCAAAACTCTTCGTAAAAAAGCATGGTAAACCTACAAAACTGCAAGAAGCTCCTATGGCAGACAGTCCGAACAAGCTATACAAGCCCTGGCACACTATGACGGCATTAACACCCGATTCCGCAATTTCTTTATCACCAAGCAAATTAACCATGAAAAGTCACTGATTCAGCAACTGAAACAATCCCCTAAGCTATTTCACCAGTATATTCGGAGGAAGAAAGTTGGGGCACCCTCGGTTGGCCCTTTGAGGATGGACTGTGGTGAACTAACTAGTGACTGTACCCTGATGGCCAACACCTTTGCCTGTCACTTCAGCTCTGTATACTCTAGACAAGCCTGCAACAACCCTTCTTCGCACCAAATCTTCAATGGGACTATGGACAGAATTTCCTTAAATCTGGAGCAAATTCAGAATAGGCTCAAGGCACTAGACTCAAGACTCCAGCATGGGACCAGACGGTATACATCCCACTCTTCTCAGATCCTGTCCCGCTATCGCTCTTCCATTGATCCTACTATTTCAAAAGTCTCTCACCATGGGAAAACTACCAATGGACTGGAAAAATTCCACCATCATACCGATTTTCAAGAAGGGCTCCCGCTATACTCCACTTAACTACAGACCTATCAGCCTCACATCTGTCTGCTGCAAAACACTGGAACGATTCATCTCTGAAGCACTGTACAATTTTCTGGACTCTAATGGTATTCTTTCAAATGACCAATACGGATTCCGTCAAGGCAGAACAGTCGATGACCAACTACTACTTGTATATAATGATGCCACTGCATGGCTGTATGCTGGATACATAGTCGATGTTGTGCTCTTCGATTTTAGTAAAGCCTTCGACGTAGTCAACCACTCTATACTCATAGACAAACTGAGACTATTGGGAGTACACGGCCTATTGCTGTCATGGATCATAGATTTTTTACTTGGTCGCACAATGCAAGTCTCAGTTTCAGGGTTTACCAGCTCCTCCAGAAATGTCCTCAGTGGGGTCCCCCAGGGCTCAGTCTTGGGCCCCCTCTTGTTCCTAGTGTACATTAACTCCCTGCCAACATATATCCACTCAAAATACAAATTCTTCGCGGATGATATGAAGATCTACCTTAAGCTGCGAAGAGACTCCAGTTCCCCTTCAGCCAGTGTGCTGTACTACGTTGCCAAAGAGGCTCAACAGACATCAGCCCAGGTCCCCAGCATCATTATATAATGGACACCACCGCCCTCTCTATTGAGACTGCATATAAAGACTTGGGTATCACAGTTTATTGTAACTTGAAATTCCATACTCATATTTCAAAAACTGTAAAGAAGGCAGCAGGTCTAGCAAATAGTTTACTCAAATCAACACTGTCGTGATAAGGACTTCATGATCACCCTGTTTAAATCCCACATCAGACCACTGTTGGAGTTTGGATCCACTGTATGGAACACTGGATACCTAGGTGACCTTACGCTTCTGGAATCTACGCAACGCAGGTGGACTAAACAAATAATTGGAATGGCAGAGCCTAGCTATGCAGACCGTCTGCTAACTTTAGATCTTTATTCAGTCCGTGGCAGATTAATCAGGGCAGATCTCATAAAATGTTGGAAACATTTTCACAAGCAGTCTTCTATTTCAGCCCAAGATCTTTTTTCCTTATCTCCAACAACACACACCAGGGGTCACAGATTTAAGCTAGCCAAACCCCATACATCTCTAGAGTGCAGACGCAGATTTTTTAGTGTCAGATGTATTGACCTCTGGAACTCCCTGTCTGATGATGCTGTTAGCTGTGACTCAATTACATCTTTCAAAAAACACCTTCACATACAGTTGGGCCAAACACTCTTTGAATATGTTGATTAATCATTATCCAGATATTCCTTCTTAGCTGTCTACTTTCTGCGCACATGGCACACAACTCAGCCCTTTACCCTGTACTTTTCTGTTCTGATGTACAGTATATTGAACAAGGGCTGGCGTGCTAGCAAGATGTGGGCTATCCCTGTGTACCCAAAGCTTATCTCCCTCGAGCAGTATGCTGGTCTAGAACGGGGTGGCCAACCAGGTGAGTTAATATTTTACCGCAATGTACGAAATTTGCGTTAGAATCAACAGAATATTAAATGTTTTTTTCCTTTATCCTTTCTGCAATAGGGACATTAAATAAGATTTTTAAAATTTGTTTAATTATTTGGCAAGCCAATAGCTATAATAGGTAGTAAGGGTTGGTGGAGATGGAAAGTGGTGATGGGGAGGGGGGAGGGTGGGGGGTCACTGAGAACTTTGCCCCAGGGCGGGTTAGGCATGTAAGTCTGCGTCCTCCACCCTAATAATGTTATGTTTATGTCTGTGTGCTGCCAGAACTAAACGGTTTGTAAAAATGTATCTGATCATGTGTGGAATGGCATAGTGTCATTTGTTGTGTTATCCTGTGCTGATAAGTCATGAGTGACACATAGTAGAATCAACGGATTCTATTTAGGTGAATTCGGTTGTGTCGAACTAAGTTTCTGATTTGTGCACTAGCGGTGGTGCGGAAGACTAAGAAACCTGTTTGGTTCCAGGTGCTGGTGTGGAAGTGTAGTCCTTACGGGGAGAGTCAAACTTCCTCATTGCCTCCCAACACGGGAGGAGGAGGATGATTCATATTCCCAGCAAAGTCCAAAATATCTTCATTCAGTGACGTCGACAACCAAAGGATAGCTGAAGGAAAGCGATCGTGAAACTCCCCCATCCTCGTAACCTCAACCATACTTCTTAAAAACCTCATTATGAATACGTTTAGGGTCTTTCTGTCTACCTTCGATTTCCAAGTTTTTTTTTCCATAGTGCTGTGTATAGTTTTCTCTGTTTTCATCCTCAGATACTTAAATCCCATGATACTTCTCATTCCCACCAGGGATTTACTTGTTTCGCTTACGCTATAATTTGTTTCCACCACCACTTCTCTATCTCCTATTAAGACGTTATTTTACTGGGCTTTTTTTCCCCTCCGACTGTTGAAGCAGATTAGCCTGCAGCTTTCGAGAATCTTATATGCTGGAGGAAAGTAACTTTCCTCCTGGAAAGTTGTTGAGAAAACAAAATAGTTTGGCATAGTGATGTTACGGCGGAAAAATAGCCTATTGTGATGACCCATTCATTATTTGTGACCCCCCCCCCACACACACACACGCACACACAAAGATCTTTACTTCCTCCAGTCTCGTCTCGTTTGACTTCGGCCGAAAGGAGATAATATTTTCCGGGTTGATCCATGACTCACACAGCTAATGTATTTTGTGAATCGGTCTAGTGTGAGTACCAAACGTCCAAGTTTACGTGGTGATTGCATCTTGAGCATTTGAGGAGTTGTTTCCAAACCAGTTTTGTGCTGGTGCTGTGTTAGAGTTCGGTAGTGACGAGTGCAGCACGGTGTGCTTGTACCACGCTTTGGTGTTTTCGGAATTATTGCTCTGCTAGGTTGATGTCTCGACGGGATGTCTGATGACTAAATAGCTAACAGACTTGTACGAGTATACTAGTTAGGGATGATTCGGGTGTTGGGTATTGCGCGATTTATTAATTTACTTATTTCGTTTTTAGAAGGGTTGTGTAGTTTTCATGCTGCATTGTAGGCTGTGCTTGGGTTACGTATTTGCTTGATTTTTTTTTTTTTACATCATTGCGGTTATGCACCATGAAATTACCTGCAACAAGTCCGCCCAAATGATTTGGTTCGATAAAAAAAATAACATATCATAAAAGTAATTTACCAAAAATAAACATTATTCTTTTAACGACAGTACGAGAAAGACAAATAACATCAAGCAACAGCTAATTGTCATCGTAATGACAACTTCATATTGACCAAATACATGATTACCATCCTCTCCCATCAATTCTAGAGTAACGATTGATACAAATTGCATATATAGGCTACACCGATGCAATTTTGACTTTAATTTGGATTATGAAAATATGAACATTACATGTCCATACTATCAGATGAGAACTGCTGAAGACGGCATGACCCTACAACAAAAATTATATGTATTGAAGGAATGGAGCCATAAGCAGTTGCTCCAGAAGCGTAAGGTTATGCATATTGGCAGGAAGAACCCAAGCTGTGAGTACTATTTGGGATAGAAAGTACTGAAGGAAACACAAATGGAAAATTATCTTGGAGTCATTATTACTAATGTTCTCAAGCCCTCGAGACAGGCAGGTAAAGCTGCAGCAAAGGCTAACTCAATACTGGGGCTAATAAAAACAAAAATACTATGGCATATCGTGATGCGGATATGCTGATGTCCCTATATAAGGCAATGGCAAGGCTGTGTCTTGAGTATTGTGTCCAAACATGATCTCCATATATGAGAGGTGACAAAGAAACTGGAACAAATAGTGACTATCTAGAATGGAACTCGTCACAGTAGAAGCGAAGGACCCGAGGAGACATTATAGAAACATTCGAAATACTGAAAGGTGTGGATAAAAGTGGGCGGTGAAGACTATATTATATACAGTTGGTTACCAGAGACACCCAGAAACAAGAGGTCATAGTCTCAAGTTAATGAAACTAGTGCCATCGAACAGTCGAGGAATAAGTTTTTTTTCAGTGCAGGGGTAGTGAATAAGTGGAACAGCCTCACTGAAAATTATTAGCACAAGTGTTGATATATTTAAAGATAGATATGACCAGTTTAAGACTGAAAGATAGTTAAGAGGAGGCATCCCATATGAGCTCTAAGCCATCTTGCCTCTTTTACTTTTATTAGTAAGCATTCATTAAGGTGTTTTGGTATCTATTCGTAATGTACTGCCATCACTGTGACAGCTTCAAACCGGCCGTAAAAACACATGCTTGTAACCTATATATGTATTGGTATATCCACCAAGTCTAGGGCAATTGTTGGTGTTAATTGTATGTAATCTATAGCCTGATATTGTCATCAATCTAATGTGTGTGCGCATAGCCATATGTATATTGACAAACGCTTCCGGTGAGCGCTTACATCGAGTCAAAAGCGTCCTCGTGGCAGCGTTAAAATAATAAACGTTGCTAAGTCCTAACAAATTTTCGATTTAAATCCCAAAATACATTGGCTGAAAGTGATGATGAATGATTAAAAGTGTCTCAGCGCATGCGTAGAGGAAGTGCACGTTAACAGTTGTAGTACTGCTTAATATTTATGAAAAATATATGGAAATATTAAATGTTTTTGGTGAAGATTGTAAACGTTGGTGGTTTTGTGACTCCCACGAAGACGCCATATTGTCTCCGAAGTGTGACGTCAATTGTTTTGAGGAGTGAGAGGCAAACTCAACTGTTGTTTACATTCGTATCATTCTGTTGTAAAGATGGAGCTTAGGGATTTGTGTTGGTTTATATTGTGGGAGAAATTCTACGAGGGTTCCGAATAGAAAAGTGGAACATACACATGACAATAGTATAAACATTAGGAATACAGGAGGGCACGAACAAGTTCTGTCATGTTGCAGTATAAACAGCTGAAGCTGGTACTATTCGGCTTTTAAATTGCACACCGATTTCAAGTCTAGTATAGCAGAACACTCCATGCCTGTAGGGTGTCACGAAAGTTGATTGGAGTCCTCCCACTCCTATGCCTTGACTTTTATTAAGAGAAATAATGTGGAAGCTGGAACATAATGATATAGGCCTTAGTCTTAGAGGAAGTGTTCTGGAATAGATTAAAGACCATGAAGAACAGATTGATGAAGACATTAGACGTGAAGGAAAGGACGTCTGCATGGAGTCTCATAGGGGTGAGTATTAGTACCAGACATAGTCTTAGTATATTTTAATTACATTGTTACTGTAATCTGACCAATTTTGCATAGTTACAGATGATGCTAAGATTAGGAGAGTAAGGAACATGATTGTAGGATTGGGTAGGCCATAGTCATAGAGGACATGGTTAGTCAGGAATAAATAAGAAATTATTTTCAGTGTGAAAAAATACTGGTATTCTTATAGAACTGCATGCCTATGCAATATCGCAATAGAAAATTAATTATTCATTTTGTAAATTATAATACATCAGAGAAGTCAGCAGTTTTCAGCAGTGCTGGGTCCTCTAACTTTTCCTGGTCCTAATGAACGACATAGGCGAAGCCGTGGACAGCTCATTTCTGTCATCCTTTGCGGACGACACCACCCTTAGCCATAGAATCAGCAATGAGGCCGACATCCAGGAATTATAGGATAACCTTGACATAGTCTCCGAATAGGCTGAAATTAACAGTATGCAGTTCAATGAGGAGAAGTTTGAAATACTATGATGTGGTCCCAATTCCAACCCAAAAAGCTCCACCACACTCCACACTAGGGGGAGGAATATGTATATTCATGAGTCCGGTGGTAAAGTGCCGAGGAATTCACCTCAATGAAGACTCCACCTACAAAAACCACATCTACAAAACTACAAGTAAAGCCAGACAAATGGCTGGATGGGTACTTAGGACCCTCAAATCAAGAGGGGAACATCTAATGTTAATACTTTGGAAGGCACTTATACAACCAGTACTCGACTACTGTAGCCAACTCTGGTCACCACACAAAAGGACAGACATACAGGAACTAGAGTCGGTCCAAAAACATTTCACCAGGCAAATCAGAGGCATGCAGGCCTCAATTATTGGGATCACCTGAAAAAACTAGGCCTATACTCACAACAAAGAAGACAAGAGAGGGGTCTCACTAATTGCCGAACAAACCGAACAAAACCGATAAAAGCCGAACATACCAACAAAACCCAAACAAGGATGGTTTTTGCACAAATGCACACTTCTATATATATATGGTTGCATTATTTGAACTATTTTCTTTAAAATGTGTGATTTCCATGTAATATGATCACAGAGAAGTTACGTTTTTATCCTCTGCAAAATTACCGAACACAGCTACGATTCGACCCAGCCCGCCGTCTATGATCACTGGTGGTATGGATCAAACTACACTCTTTTAAGTTTCTTACTATTGTGATATTAGTGTAATAGACTGCATATAGTTGAATTATTTCAACTATTTTCTTTAAAATGTGTTACGTCATACTGCAGAGGCTAAAACATAACTTCTCTTTGGTCAAATTACATGAAAATCACACATTTTAAAGAAAATAGTTGAAATAATTCAACTATATGCAGTCTATTACACTAATAACACAACAGTAAGAAACTTAACTTCTCTTTGATCATATTACATGGAAATCACACATTTTAAAGAAAATAGTTCAAATAATGCAACCATATATATATAGAAGTGTGCATTTGTGCAAAAACCGTCCTTGTTTGGGTTTTGTTGGTTTGTTTGGCTTTTATCGGTTTTGTTCGGTTTGTTCGGCAATTAGTGAGACCGCAAGAGAGTTATCGGGCCATACATGTGTGGAAAATACTGGAGAAACAGGTACCTGACCCAAATACATTGTCTCTGCAAGAGACACATAATAGCAGAAACGGTCGCATGTGGGAAAAGAAATCACTGCCCACATCTGCCCCAGATAGAATCAGGAACCTTTTGGCCTCCAGTTTCACCCACAATGGTCCCAGAATCTTCAATACACTACCGAAACATATAAGAGAGATCAAGAACTGCCTAGTCACCAAATTCAAATTATACCTAGGTAAATTTCTGAACACGCTGTCAGACAAGCCTCCTGTACCTGGGTATACAGCTCACTTAAGGGCAGCCTCAAACTCCATTCCAGACCAGATTGACTCACAAAAAGAAGAATCCTGGACTGGTAGTACTGGTGGACCACCACAGCTATGAGGAAGGCCCTCTAAATTCTACTAAGTAAACTAAGTAAGTAAACATCAAGATAATATAATTTTTTTTTTGGTGGGAATCAATAACAAAAAAGTAAAAACCTTGCTAAAAGGAAATGCAATACCAAATGGAGCTGTGACAATAGGTTAGAGACATTTGTGGTCTGCCCAGTCCTGTCATTGTCAGTTTGCCGATGATGTTGATGTTGTGTACCAGGTATTCTCCCACTCCAGGTGGCATCATCACACTGCATATTTTTAAAACAGTGCTATGGAGCTGAGCTTCATGCTTTTCTTTAAGCTATGAAACTCCTCTACACCCATCAGTTTGATCAGATGCAAAAATTGGCTGTCAGCATCCCTGGCAATGATGATGACCTCTAGAATTACAGATACCACATTACTAAATGCAGGTGGTGTCTCAAGCAGTCATTGTGGCTCTGTTAATGTATTGCTTTTAACAGCTTTTTCTGTTATTTATTTCTGCCAAGAAAAATGTTTATCATGTTGTATCCTAGGGGACCCTAGTGACCCCCTACTCAGAGAAATTTATGTTCCATTGAAGAGGGCCCCCCCCTTCTAACCCACACGCTGATTCCCCCAGAAATGGTGGATTCAGCAATCACAAGGAAAAACCAACTGATGCATAACAGAGCCATCGAGAGAGTAGCTGTTCCTACCTCAAGGCCAAGGCCCCCCCCATCAGCCCCTAGGCCCTCTCAGATGCAGAGACAGCCCTTTCATCACTAAGAAAGAAGAAAGGCCACCCCTCCACTCCAAGTCGAAAATGCAGACAGAGAAGCTCCACCCCTTTCCGAATAGAGAACCTAAGCGGAAACATCATAGAGGCTCCTGACCCCCCCACAGAAAATTCTAGGAATTCGCCTGCCCGTCCGCAGAAGATAGGGGGTTGCCTCTCTCTCTACTGGAGGGCATTGGAAGTGGCCGGGGCGGAAGACTGGACCCTACAAGTCATCAAGACAGGCTATTGTCTTCCTTTTCATTCTTTCCCAAACCTCTCCCCCAATACCATCCAAGTCAGCAGCTACCATCCGGACTTGGATCGCGGGCGGGCCCTAGTGGAGGAAATCTCCGTTCTGCCCCAGAAAGGAGCTATAGAAGAACTCTCGACTCCGGACCCAGGGTTCTACTCAAGACTATTCTTAGTAGAAAAAACAATAGGGGGGTGGAGACCAGTCATCGATTTGTTTCCACTCAACAAGTTCCTTTCCCTGACGAAGTTCCGAATGGACACCCCAGAGTCCGTAAGGGCGTCTATCAGGGAAGGGGACTTCATGGTGTCACTGGACCTCCAAGATGCCTATTTCCAAGTACCAGTGCATCCCTCCTCCAGGAAATTCCTCAGAATCGTCCACAAGGGCAACACCTTCCAATTCACCTGCCTATGCTTCGGACTTTCCACAGCACCCCAAGTCTTCACTAGAGTGTTCAAACTCGTTTCAGCATGGTCCCACCCCAAGGGAATTCGCCTACTCCATTACCTGGACGATTGGCTGATCCTTGCCCATTCTGCCCAGCTATGCCAAGAACACCTGAGAATGGTCCTAACCTTTGTCTGAAAATTGGGCACTGTAGTAAACCCGAAGAAGTCAGATTTCAAACAGAGAGTCACGTACCTGTGTATGGTCCTGGACTCATTCCTAATAAAGTCCTTCCCAGGAGAAAAGAGGATCCAGAATCTCACTTCTCTTGTCGCACAAGCACTATCGACTGGGTTCCTGACGGCGAAACAGTGCCAAATCCTCCTGGGCCATATGGCCTCCATAGAGAGATTAATCCCCAGGAGCAGACAAAGAATGCGACCGCTATAGTGGCTCCTCAAGTCTCAGTGGTCCCTGCAAGAGGGAGAACCCCTACAACACATCACCCTCACCGAAGAAGTCAAGAATTCTCTTCTCTTGTGGAAGGATCCGTGCAACCTGCTCGTGGGGATTCCCCTCGGCCCATCTCCCCCCGAAGTCCTCCTGTTCTCCGATGCCTCCAAGGAGGGCTGGGGAGCCCACCTCAACGACGATCACGTCAGCGGTTCCTGGTCCACAGTCGAACAGACAGCCCATATCAACTAGCTAGAGTTGAATGCAGTACTCCTGGCTCTCCGTCACTTCAAGGATCAAGTCTCGGGGAAAGTAGTGGGCATATGTTGGACAATTCCTCGGTAGTAGCCTACCTGAACAAGCAAGGGGGCACAGTCTCCCATGACCTATGCCTTCTGCCTATGGACATCCTCAATCTAGCCAAGAATCTCCAAGTGTCGCTCAAAGCTCGCTACATCCCAGGGAAGAAGAGTGTCTGGGCGGACCACCTCAGCAGAAGGAGTCAGATAATCAGCACAGAATGGTCCCTCCATCAAGAAGTAGCGAATTTCATCCTCAACAAATGGGGCTCCCCTCTGGTGGACCTTTTCACCATGAGATGGAATCACCAACTCCCAATATATTTCAGCCCTCTCCCGGATTCTCTGGCAGCAGTAGAGGATGCTCTTCTGCAAAGTTGGGACAACCTAGACACCTACGCTTTCCAAGCGTTTCCCTTTCCCCAGAAGGTGCTCCAGAGAGCAAGAAACGCACCCAACCTTCGGATGACCTTGATCGCTCCTTGGTGGCCAGATGCCCCTGATCTAGCAGTAGAAGAGCCCCTGGCCCTTCAGGGAAGACCAGATCTTCTACATCAATCTATCAACGGGGCTTGGCACAAGAACCCTTCAGCACTCAATCTTCACGCGTTCAGACTATGGTCCGGATCCTCCTAAAGAAGGGTTTTCCCAGAGAGGTGGCGGAAGACATGTCCACTCCTATTCGCTCTTCCTCAGCTAATCTTTATCAAGGGAAATGGAATGCCTTTGCAGAATGGTGCCACTTCAGGTAAATAGTCCCAGATCAAGCCACCGTTCCTGAGATCGCCTCCTTCCACTTTCCCAGGAAGTCCAAGAAGATCTCCCTCTCGGCAGTGCAAGGCTATAGGGCAGCTCTAAATCAGGTGTTTTCTCTGAAGGGAATGGACCTAGCCCTTTCACCGGAAATTTCCATGCTCTTCAGGCACTTCAAAAGATCGTGCCCCCCCCCCCCGGGAAATCAGTTCTCCTCCGTGGGATGTGGCATTAGTCCTGAACTCTCTGAGGGGTCCCCCTTACGAACCCCTCCGAGATGCACATCTGAAGGACCTCACCTTGAAGACAGTTTTTCTTCTAGCCCTAGCATCTTCCAAGAGAGTAGGGGAGTTACACGCGATTTCTTATAGAGTCGCCCATTCAAAAGGATGGAAAGAGGTCTCCTTCACTTTCATTGCCAAAAACCAAGATCCTGCCAAGTCCGACCCTAGATTCTGGTCCTTTAGTGTTCCTTCCTTAGACGAATTTGTAGGGGGAGAACAAATGGAAATAGTCCTATGCCCAGTACGAGCCACCTGGACCTACCTCAAGAGAACTGAACATCTTAGACCAGAATTAAAGAGGTTGTTCTTCTCTACTAAAGATAAGCTGAAGCCCATCACTAAGAATTCAATTTCTTACTGGATCAAGGCAGTCATCCGCAGAGCCTACGAAATGAACCACACAGATTGCCCTAACGTGAAAGCCCATGAACTGAGGGCAGTAGGGACCTCCCTAGCCTTCAGAAAGAATCTGTCAATCAACCAGGTTCTTCAAGCAGGTATATGGAAGAGCCAGAATACGTTCACTTCCTTTTACCTCACAGAAGTAATGTTGTAATCTTTAGGGAACCTCTCCTTGGGCCCCATAGTGGCCGCCCAAGAAGTCCTGAAATGACATACCCCTCGCCAATAGCACACAGCCGAGCCTGACAACTCATCCATGTTCTGGCTCGGCAACCATGGTGATAACTTTCCAAAGTCCTTCTCATACTCCTACATTCCCTTACCTCACCCGAGGGCTCTCAAGCATTCCAAGGGAATCAATTCAAGCCCTTCAGTGGTACAAAAGTGAATATAACCTGTCTGTTTCCACTCCTAGGAACAGAAATGGGTGCCTTTCAAAGTTTAGGGGAATGTATAGGGGTCTGGTCAATGTAAGTCTTAGCACACTAAAATTTCCTTACAGAGGTTTTCCAGGCTAGATAACAACTTCCTTCCCTCCTAAGTCCGAGTCTTCTATTGTAAGGAGTACTGAAGAGTTTGTATTCTTCGGAACAAATGTAATTTTTGCAGGAAAATTAATTTTTCCCTGATACAAACCTGAGGTACTCCTTACTTCTAATGGCCCTCCTCAACCACCCCTCTATAAGTTTCTTCTCCCTTGCCTGACAAACCTTGTGATTAATTTCATACCTGGCTCAGAGAATGGAGCATAGTGTACGAGACTTGGGGTGGAGGGGAAGGGCCCCCTTGCCCCAATAGGGCCCCTTACTGAGGATAAGCGTTGCCCAGACCCATGGAGTGAGGATTTAAAAACACACAGTGTTTAGCGGTAGGAATCTTAACGCTACACGAAGTATCTTATTGTAAGGAGTACCTCAGGTTTGTATCGGGGAAAAATTAATTTTCCTGCAAAAATTTAATTTTTCTATTACTATATTGCATCAGTGTGCACTTCTGAAATTTTACTAAAATGCAATATGCAAGAGATTGATGTAAATAAGAAAACTTTTTCACTGATATATAGAATGGGTAATGATTTGATTAATAAAGCAAAGGAGGATAGAGATTCTGGATTGATGGTTATGGAAAATTTGTTGCATGAAACCCGTCAAAAGAAATGTGAATCATGGAAGACCATAGTAGCATTTCAGTACATGGACAAAGACATGGTGAAGATGATTGAAAACTTGATTTACATTAGACTGGAATATATTGTAGTGATGTGGTTGTTGGAAAAAGGAGACATAGAGAAAATTCAGTAATTACAGGGTTTTATTTAGAAGTCATGCTCACCAATTACATATACATATATACATATACATATATATATACATATACATATATATATACATATACATATATATATACATATACCAGGGGTGATCAGAAAGTAATGACAGTCGGACTCGTAGCTGAGAGACTATAAGTGTTGGGGGGGCGGGGAGCAAGGGACAGCAAGTGTTGCCTGTTGTTACATGTTTGAGCTTGTCGCTGTTTGTCTAGCTTACATTTTATCGTTGCGCTGTGCGATTGCGTCATTGTTGGTTTGCCTCTCTAACCGGAAACATGGATTTTTCGAAAGAAGGCTGCAGATTCTACACCTTCACAAGGTGGAAACTCGGGAAAAAAGCAACGGAGATCAGAGAGGAATTGTTGCAAGTTTTTCCTGAGTCTACTCCATCACTGGAAACTGTTTTCCCGCTGGATTCGAGCTTTCACAGCCGGAAAATTGCAGCTAGAAGATGATCATCGTCCTGGCCGCCCTCGGACATCCGTGACCAAAGCAACGACGGTCCGTGCGCGGGCCATCATTGACGAAGATCCAACTGTTACTCTTCGATTCTTATCCTTGGAGCTCGGTGTCAGTTATGGGAGCGCACATGACATCGTGCATGAACACTTAGGGCTGAGGAAGAAGTGTGCTCGATGGATACCTCATTTGCTTACGGAAGAGCAGAAGAGCGAACGGGTGCGGATTTGTCGTCTATGGCTGGCTGAATTCGAGCCAAATGGTCCGAAACGGTTCTCAGATGTAGCTACCGGAGATGAGTGTTGGATTTCTTTCTTCACCACCAGAGACAAGCAGTCTAACATGGTGTGGTTGAGTGATGAAGAACCCCGACCTCAGATTCTGAAGGAAGGATTTCGCAGCAGGAAGCGCCTTTTCACCATCTTCAATTCACAAGGACCAATGTGTGTGGATGTAATGCCTCAACAGTGTACTATCACAGCCCAGTACTACACTGATCACGTCCTTCCTCGAGTCCTGGAATATCAGGCCAAGACTGCACCAACCCGTCGCCGATCGCGCCTTTTGCTGCACCATGACAATGCTGCCCCCCACAAAGCTCGCCTCACTGTGCAGTTCCTGGAGCTTCAGGGGATCACACTTCTCCCCCACCCACCCTACTCGCCTGACCTTGCTCCCTGTGATTTTTGGTTGTTTCCAAAGATCAAGGGTGCGATCGCAGGGAAGCTGTTTCATCGCATCCAAGATCTGGCGCGAGCAGTCAATTCAGAGCTACGAGGTATATCGGCTTCTGAGTACCGTGAGTGCTTCATGAAGTGGAGAAAGAGGATGGAACGTTGCATAGAGGCAGGAGGGGAGTACTTTGAAGGAATGTAGGCCACTATTTGGATTTACCTCTGTACCGTGAAAATATATGGTATCACTGTCATTACTTTTTGATCACCCCTCATACATACATGCAGAAAACTACGAAGGAAAGTAATAGACACTGGATCGAGCACTTTTATCTATTCAGACATCTTGAAGATGTCTGAATAGACAGAAGTGCTTGGACCATAGTCTATTATTTTCCTTTGTAGTTTCCCACATACTTAGAATCGTGAGTCTATGGGAGGGCTTTAAGATGTCTTAGAAGTAAATTAAGAAAGACCACATCTCAAGAGGATGTGAAGAATCACATTTTCCATATAGATATATAAATATGTGGAATAGCTTAGGTGATATAGTCCAAACTCAAACAATACACGAGTCCAAATCTAAATATGACAATAGGAAATTAAAGATATAGATTAAATGGGAACTGTACATGAATTTCAGTCTAGGTTTGTCAGAAAATTAGAGAATAGAAGACAGGACGTAATGAGTGTTGCACCTTTCCTTTATACTACAATTAGGTAAATACACTCACGATCACACACTGGACTAAATATCTGGAAGAGATGAACATTCTGACAGGCAGTTTGGCATCAGATCTGGAAGGTCATGTATATCAAACCTTTTAAGCTTTTACTCGAAGTGATTGACGTGCTGCAAGAGAGAGAGGGATGGATGGATTGCATGTACCTCAATGTAGAAAAGGCATTTGATAAAATACTTCACAGTTGACTTATGTAGAAATTAGAGCACATTGGAGGACTGAGTAGCAAACTACTAGAATGGGTGAAAGACTATGAAGGAAAGATACATGAGGATAGTACATACGTATACCAAAGGTTTTTTTCCCCCTTACAAGGGAGGTAGCCAAGAGGATAGTAGTAAAGATAAGAGGTCAAGCTGGAGAGGAGTTCCACAAGGTTCAGTGCTTGCACCAACAATGTTTCTTGTTTATATCAGTGACATGATGGACGGAACAATTAGCTATACTGTACTAACATGTTTGCAGATGACGCAAAAATCATGAGAAGAGTGTAAAACAAGGAGGGCGATAGGCTATTGCAAATGAGATCCAGACATTATTTTTGCATGGAGCCAAGAATGGAAAATGAAGTTCAATACTAAAAAATGCAAGAATCTGGAAATGGACAACAGTGGCAAAAGGCCATCCATAAACTATTCCTTGGGAAGTGATCCCATTACAAAAGTAAAAGAGGAGAAAGACTTTGGAATGTTGATAAAAGACAGTCTGTTACCTGACAGACATATCAGCAGGATTTTAGGAGAGACATATAGACTGCTGCAGAAGATTAAAGTGGTGTTCCACTAGATACATGAAGAAATTATGAAAAAACTCGTTGAAACCCTGATACATCCAAGAATGGAATATGTGTCAGTAGTATGGTCCCTACACAAAGTACTAGGTCTGCCAACTTTGAAAGATTGAAGAGAAAGGGGTGACATGATTATAATATTCATGTCACTAAAGGGGATAGATTGCATTGACAGAAGAGATGTCCTGATTAAAGATAGGAGTAAATTAAGAAAGACCATATGTCAAAAAGATGTGAAGAAATACAGTTTTCCATATAGATGCATAAATATGTAGAATAGATTAAAAGGTGATGTAGCCCAAGCTCAAATAATATGTGAGTTTAAATCTAAATATGATAATTGGAAATCAAGGATATAGATTAAGTTGGAACTATACATGAATTTGAATCTAGGTATGTTAGAATATTAGAGTAAAGATGGGACCCAACAAGCATTGCTCCTTTCCTGTATACAGTGGCCGCGAAAAGTTTGGGCGCGTAACAAATGTAAACACTTGTGACATTTAAATAATCATTTAAAGACCTATAAATGGCTTATTACATACCTTATTTACCAAGTGATTTTCCTTTAAGCTTTATGACCTTCTCCAAACGTGCCGGGATGCATCTTGCCAGGTTTTGTACGTGTTGAGGAATAATATTATCCCAAATATCCTGTATTTCTGTTTTTAGCTTAGCTGTTTTTTAATTATATGCCATACGTGCTCAATGGGATTTAGGTCTGGAGAATTTCCAGGCCATTTTTTGAAGTAATCAACACCACAGTCTTCTAACCATTGGGTAACAGACCGAGCTGTGTGAGCAGGAGCTCCGTCCTGCATAAACCAACTAGCATTGCACTTTTCAAAACTTTCAGGCAGGTTATCACACAATAACTTGAAATAAGTGTGCTGATTTACACTCATTTTGTGCAAGAAACACTAAATTGCCAACTCCACCAAATGCAAAGCATCCCCACACCATAACACTTGCAGCATGTTTCACCACTTTAGCTGTATAGCGAGGGTCATTAGGGTCAGACCCCCTGGGGCGCCTCACACGCTTCGACCTGCAGCCCGACGACACCACAAACGTTGACTCATCACTCCACAATACTCGTTCCCAGTCTTCTAAGGACCAGTCCTTATATTTCTTGCAAAATGCTATGCGATCACGTATGTTTTTTGCACTTTGGAGGGGAAGAACTTTAGCACAGCAACTACGGTATTGTAAATCTTTGGCTAAATGATCAGAAATACATCTTACAGACACATCATGCAGCAGTGCAGGGTTATTTTCTTTCAGTTTTCGAGCTGTGAGCGTTGGATCTTTATCTAACTGCCTCCTAATAACCGTAGAAGTACGATTTGATATCTTCCTTGGCCGACCAGAGCGATGCTTTGGAGTAGGAATGATGTTACTTCCTCCGTCTCGAAATTTCTTGGTCTACTTTTGCACTTGACGCACTCCAATTCCCACACGAGTAGCAATATCTTTACACTTATAACCCTCCTTATAGAGGGTTATGATTGTAACAACTGTGTCTCTTCCCAGCTCTTTACCACTTCCCATTACGGAGATATCAAGGCACAAAAACAGAGACCACCGCAAAAAAAAGACTACTCCCCGTGAGAGATGTTTAGAAACTGACTCCACATGACATCGAGTGTGCCTAAACAGAGTTGCTAAGTAGTGCGTATTGTCATGGCTAAATATGGGTACAAACGCTAGCATTGAAAAATAACGAAAAGTTTGGGCAGAAAGTTGTATTTTTCGCATGTTTTGAGTTTAACTGAAAGTTGGGGAGCCTATAATTTTGCGCCCAAACTTTTCGCGGCCACTGTACTACAATTAGGTAAATACACATAAACACACACAAAGTGAAGGATATAAGCAAAATTGAGAGAAAACAAAGGGCAGCAGGCAAACTGGTCCCCAGCCTGGCAGATAAATTGTATGAGGAGAGACTAAAAGTACTGGGTCTACCAACTTTGAAAGATAGAAGAGGAAGAGGTGATATGATTACAGTATTCAGGTCACTAAAGGGGATAGATTGCATGAACAGAAGAGATATCCTGATTAAAGATGGGAGGGATCTAAGATGTTATGGGAACATATTAAGAAAGCCTACATGTCTTGAGATGCAAAAAAATGTTGATGCAGTTTTCCATATAGATGTATAAATGCATGGAATAGCTTAGAAGGTGATAGAACCCAAGCTCAAACAACACATGAGCACAAATCTAAATATAATTGGAAATCATGGATATAGATTAAGTTGGAACTGAATGTGAATTTGAGGCTAGGTATGATTAAAAGAAAATAGAGAATAGGAGACAGGACAATATGAATGTTGCTTATTTCCTTTATACTATGATTAGGTAAACACGAATGTGCACACACACACACATACACACTTCAACGAACGGACGGCTTAGAAGATGTTCTGAAGAAAACTGAAGTCTGTGGATCCCAACGCAAAGAGAAGTGCCTAGTGTTTTTACAGGGTGGGGGGGAAATTGCTCGTGGAGTAGTGGGAAAGTAGGGAAAGAGGAAAAGGGGAGGGATTACTGAGGGAAATGGAAGGAAATGAGGAGGGAGTAGACTTGGCCCAGCCAGACAAGCGAAAGGTAAACAAAAGACTGAGTGAGGATGAAATGTCTAATAAAAATGTAAAGATTAGAAGTATAGAGAGGAGCAATACAGTAGAAAGTGACGAGAATATGTTCCAGGGATTTAAAGAGGGTGGGGGGACACAACCCCCCCTCCCCCCCGACTGATAAGACTAGAGGAGAGAGTTGATAAGGTGATCGAGGATTGGAAAGTAAGTTAGGTAATGTTGACTCCATTTTCCAGAGAATTGAAAGGTTGGAACAACTAGAGAAGGCTAACAGAAACTTAACTGAAGAAATAGAGGACCTAAAAAGACAGTTAGGAAATGTAAAGGAGGAGAATGAGAAATTGAAGAAGAATAGTAATGAAAACGGAGAAAATAGCTAAAGAAGCTAAAAATTGGAGAACAACCCAAGAAGGGAATAAGGTTTCATTCACTGACATAGTCAAACAGCAATTGAAAGAACATAATGAAGACTCAGTTATTAAAGTGATGAGACAGAAGGAGAATATAGTAAGAGAATTAGCTGACAAAAAGAAATGTATAATTATATTAGGAATGGAAGAGAAACATAACCCAGATAGAACCGCAAGAATCAAGTAGGAAAATGAAAGAGTAAGCAGTTTATTAAAATTAGTCCAGGAAGATGAACCAGAAATTATAAAGGAAATTGAGGAAAAATTCAGACTCGGAAAATATAGTACAGATAAGACCAGACCAATTAAGATTAAATTCAGGTCACAAACAACGGCAGAGAAAATTCTATCCAAAACAGGGAAACTAGCAACAAATGATCAATATAAAAAGGTATGGATAAAAAGAGAAATGAATAAGGAGGAAAGAGAGGCAGAAAAGCAGAAAAGACATGAAGCTAAGGCAAAAAACGAGGAAAGAACGGAGTCAGAGAAAGAGAGATTCTATTGGAGAGTAGTGAACATGAAAATAAAGCAGTTCGACATACTAAAGAAAAACATAAGGGAAACAGAGAACACAATGGAAGTGGCAGAAAACTAAGAGCGTCTTACACAAATATAGATGGATTGATAACAGGATTGAATGAGCTGAATGATTATTTGAAAGAAAAAGAACCGGACATAATGGGAATTGTAGAAACAAAATTAAAAGGCCCACTACCACCCAACAGTGTAGGACATGATGCATACAATTATTGGATTAGAAACAGAGAGAAAAAACAAGGGGGTGGAGTTATGTTCCTGACTAAGAAGGATATAAACGTGAAAGGTGTCATATATGGAAAGAATACAGTAGAGATGATTATGATAGAAGTGGAAGACCGAGATAAGAAGAGCAGAAAATTTGTGATCAATTATGTGCCTCCGAAAACAGCCTCATGGGAGGAGAGTGAACATAAAAGTATGTTAGAGGACACAAAGATAGCATTAACTAAAATAATGGAAGACGGAGGAAGAATAGTTATGATGGGTGACTTTAATTGCAAAGAAATCTGCTGGGAAGAAATGACAGTAAAGAGTGGTGATGACTCATGGGGAAATGCTCTACTTGAGATGATTACTGACCATTCAATGACACAATGGATACAAGAGAACACTAGGTATAGAAATGAAGAAGAACCATCGAGGCTAGACTTAATAATTACATCTGAACCTAGAATAGTGGACAAGATTGAATATAAAACACCAATAGGTAAAAGTGACCACATATTGATTGAACTGGAACTTAATGAAGAAAAATATATGAAAAGAAATGAACAATATAGAAAAGGAAGAATGATGTATGAAAAAACAAACTTTGATAAAATAAGAGAATTCTTTCCAACAAGAAAACTGAGAAGAAATATACAAAGAAGAAACATCAGTGGAAGAGAAATGGAATATTTTGACAAAAATTTACAAAAAAGGAGTGGAAAAGTATGTCCCAAGACAAAAACAAGAAAAAGAATATGTAAAATGCTGGTACAACAAAAGTTGTAGGGAGTTAAAAGACAAAAGAGACAAAGCCTGGACCAGATGGAAAAAAGACAGAAGACCTGAAAAATGGAAAATATATACTGGTTATAGAAATGAATATGTACAAAAGTGCAGAGAGGAAAAAAGAAAATATGAAAAAGATGTTATAGAAAAGTGTAAAGATCAACCAAAACTATTCTACAGATTTGTAAACAATAAACTGAAAAACAAACAAGACTTGGAGAAATTAAGACAAGGAGGAGTTGAATACACTGAGGAAATGGAAATGGCAGAAATTATGAACAAACATTTTAAATCAGTGTTTACAAGGGAAAATATACAACCTGAAGAGATTGAGTGGAAAGAAAAAGTCCCCCCTATGGAAGAAATAGAAGTAACAAAGAATGAAATATTGACACACTTGGGTAATTTTGATGTCAGAAAATCTCATGGGCCAGATGAAATAGCAAACTGGATTCTGAAAGAATGCAGGAATGAACTGGCAGACAAAATACATAGCATAATAAGCAGTTCCTTAAAAGAAGGAAAAGTTCCAGAAGATTGGAAAAAAGCAAATATAGTACCTATATATAAAGGAGGAAATAAAGAAGAACCTACCAACTATAGACCAGTCTCTCTAACAAGTACAATAGCAAAAATTTGTGAAAGAATTATCAAAAGTAGATGGGTAAAATACTTGGAAAAAAACAACGTACTAAATCCAAGGCAATTTGGATTCAGACAAGGACGATCATGCGTCACCAATTTAATATGTTTCTATTCAAGGCTAATAGATATAATACAAGAAAGAGATGGATGGGCTGATTGTGCATTTCTAGACCTAAAAAAAGCTTTTGACAAAGTACCACATAAGAAGTTGCTTAAGAAATTAGAATATGAAGGAGGAATACAAGGTAAATTGCTAAATTGGATGGAAGACTTTTTGCAAGAAAGAAAAATGCGAGTAGTGATAAGAGATCAGCACTCAAAATGGAATGAAGTAATAAGCGGTGTCCCGCAGGGAACAGTTCTGGCCCCAATAATGTTTGCTATATATATTAATGATATGGATGAAGGAATTGAAAGCTATATGAGCTTCTTTGCAGATGATGCAAAACTACTGAAAAGAGTGAAAACTGAAGAAGACTGTGAATCACTACAGAGAGATCTAAATAAAGTACAAGAATGGAGTAGGAAATGGGAGATGGAGTTCAATACAAAAAAGTGTAGTATAATGGAATTTGGAAAAAGCAAAAACAGAATAACAGGATCATATAATTTGGGAGAAGAAGGAATAAAAAAAGTAGAAAATGAGAAGGACCTGGGAGTCATTGTTATGAATAATATGTCACCTGAGAAACATATAAATAAGATTTTTGGAGAAACTTATAATTTAATAAGAACAATCAAAGTGGCATTTACATACCTGGATGAAGAAATGGTGAGGAAAATCCTAATCACCCTGATAAGACCAAGATTGGAATATGCAGCAACGATATGGTCACCAAGTACAAAAAAATGTATAAAAAAACTTGAAAGAATACAAAGAGCAATCACAAAACTGGCACCAACACTCTCAAAACTATCATATGAAGAGAGACTACAAAAACTTAACCTACAGACACTAGAGCAAAGAAGAGAGAGAGGAGATTTGATAGCTATTTACAGAATCATGAAAGGCATAGAAATTACTGATAGAGAGAATCTGATAAAATGGGATGACAGAAATACAAGAGGACACGGAAAGAAAATAAAAAAAGACAGCTATAGAAGAGATTTGAAAAAGAACAGCTTTCCTCACAGAGTAATAGACAGTTGGAACAAGTTAGATGAGAAAGTGGTGTGTGCAAAAACAATACATGAATTTAAAAATAGTTTAGATAAAATGAGATATGAAGACGGGACCCCACGAGCATAGCTCCCCTTCCCGTAAAATACAACTAGGTACAACTAGGTAAATACACACTTCAACGAATGGACGGCTTAGAAGACGTTCTGAAGAGAATTGAAGTTTGTGGATCCCAACGCAAAGAGAAGTGCCTATTGTATTTACAGGGTGGGGGGGAAATTGCTCGTGGAGTAGTAGGAAAGTAGGGAAAGAGGAAAGGGGGAGGGATTACTGAGGGAAATGGAAGGAAATGAGGAAGGAGTAGACTTGGCCCAGGCAGACAGGCGAAAGGTAAACAAAAGGCCTCCCGATGACGATGAAATGTCTAATAAAAATGTAAAGATTAGAAGTATAGACAAGAGCAATACAGTAGAAAGTGATGAGAATATTTTCCAGGGATTTAAAGAGGGTGGTCGAGGACTTGGAGCGTAGGTTCTTGGAGCGTAGGTTCGGTCATGTTGACAGTATTATACGAAGAGTTGAAAAATTGGAAGAACTAGAGAGGGCGAACAAAAACTTAACTAAGGAAATTGAAGAATTAAAAAAACAGTTAAAAGAAGTAAAAGATGAGAATAAAGTCTTAAAGGAGAATAATAAGGAGAACAAGGAGGGTTGGAAAAAAATTCATGAAAATAGCAAGGTTGCATTCACTGACATAATCAGACAGCAAATGAATGAACAAACTGAAAACTCAGTTATTAAAGTGATGAGACAGAAGGAGAATATAGTAAGAGACTTAGCAGACAAAAAGAAATGTATAATTATATTAGGAATGGAAGAGAAACATAACCCAGATAGAACCACAAGAATCAAAGAGGAAAATGAAAAAGTAAGAAATTTACTAGAATTAGTTCAGGAAGATGAACCAGAAATAATGAAACAAATCGAAGAGAAATTCAGGCTAGGGAAATATAGTACAGACAAGACCAGACCAATCAAGATTAAATTCAGGTCACAAACTACGGCTGAGAATATCTTATCCAAAACATGGAAACTAGCAACAAGTGAACAATATAAAAAGGTATGGATAAAAAGGGAAATGAATAAAGAGGAAAGAGAGGAAGAAAAACAGAAAAGACTTGAAGCAAAGGAAAAAAAAACGAGATAAGAACGGAGTCAGAAAAAGAGAGATTCTATTGGAGAGTAGTGAATATGAAACTAAAGAAAGTCGACATACAAGAGAAAAACAAAAGGGAAACAGAGAACACAATGGAAGTGGCAGAAAACTAAGAGTGTCTTACACAAATATAGATGGATTAATAACAGGATTGAATGAACTGAATGATTATTTGAAAGAAAAAGAACCGGACATAATGGGAATTGTAGAAACAAAATTAAAAGGTCCACTACCACCCAACAGTGTAGGACATGATGCATATAATTATTGGATTAGAAACAGAGTGAAAAAGGAAGGGGGTGGAGTTATGTTCCTGACTAAGAAGGATATAAACGTGAAGGGTGTCACATATGGAAAGAATACAGTAGAGATGATAATGATGGAAGTAGAAGACAGAGATAAGAAGAACAGAAAGTTTGTGATAAATTATGTGCCCCCAAAAACAGCCTCATGGGAAGAGAGTGAACATAAAAGTATGTTAGAGGACACAAAGATAACATTAAACAAGATAATGGAAGAGGGAGGAAAAATAGTTATGATGGGCAACTTTAATTGCAAAGAAATCTGCTGGGAAGAAATGACAGTAAAGGGTGGAGACGGCTCATGGGGAAACGCTCTACTCGAGATGGTTACTGACCATACAATGACACAATGGATACAGGAGAACACTAGGTATAGAAATGAAGAAGAGCCATCAAAACTAGACCTAGTAATTACATCCGAACCTAGAATAGTGGACAAAATTGAATATAAAACACCAATAAGTAAAAGTGACCACATATTGATTGAACTGGAACTTAATGAAGAAAAATATATGAAAAGAAATGAACAATACAGAAAAGGAAGAATGATGTATGAAAAAACAAACTTTGATAAAATAAGAGAATTCTTTCAAAAGGAAAACTGGGAAGAAATATACAAAGAAGAAACAACAGTAGAAGAGAAATGGAATATTTTGACAAAAATTTACAAAAAAGGAGTGGAAAAGTATGTCCCAAGACAAAAACAAGAAAAAGAATATGTAAAATGCTGGTACAACAAAAGCTGTAGGGAGTTAAAAGACAAAAGAGACAAAGCCTGGACCAGATGGAAAAAAGACAGAAGACCTGAAAAATGGAAAATATATACCGGTTATAGAAATGAATATGTACAAATGTGCAGAGAGGAAAAGAGAAAATATGAAAAAGATATCATAGAAAAGTGTAAAGATCAACCGAAACTATTCTACAGATTTGTAAACAATAAACTGAAAAACAAACAAGACTTGGAGAAATTAAGACAGGAGGGAGTCGAATACACTGAGGAAATGAAAATGGCGGAAATTATGAACAAACATTTTAAATCAGTGTTTACAAGGGAAAACATACAACCTGAAGAGAACGAATGGAAAGAGAAAGTCCCCCCTATGGAAGAAATAGAAGTAACAAAGAATGAAATATTAACACACTTGAGTAATCTTGATGTCAGAAAATCGCATGGACCAGATGAATTAGCAAACTGGATACTAAAAGAATGCAGGAATGAACTGACAGACAAAATACATAGCCTACTAAATAGTTCCTTGAAAGAAGGAAAAGTTCCAGAAGATTGGAAAAAAGCAAATATAGTTCCAATATACAAAGGAGGAAATAAAGAAGAACCTACCAACTATAGACCAGTCTCTCTAACAAGTACAATAGCAAAAATTTGTGAAAGAATGATCAAAAGTAGATGGGTAAAATATTTAGAAAAAAACAAAGTGTTAAATCCAAGGCAATTTGGATTCAGACAAGGACGATCATGCGCCACCAATTTAATATGTTTCTATTCAAGGCTAATAGATATAATACAAAAAAGAGATGGATGGGCGGACTGTGCATTTTTAGATCTAAAGAAAGCTTTTGACAAAGTACCACATAAGAAGTTGCTTAAGAAATTAGAAACTGAAGGAGGAATACAGGGCAAACTACTAAATTGGATGTATGACTTTTTTCAAGATAGATAAATGAGAGTATTGATAAGATACATAGACTCATAATGGTCTGAAGTAATAAGTGGTGTTCCGCAGGGTACAGTTCTTGCCCCAATAATCTTTGCTATATATATTAATGATATGGATGAAGGAATAGAAAGCTATATGAGCTTCTTTGCAGATGATGCAAAACTACTGAAAAGAGTGAAAACTGAAGAAGATTGTGAATCACTACAGAGAGATCTAAATAAGGTACAAGAATGGAGTAGGAAATGGGAGATGGAATTCAATATTAAGAAGTGTAGTACAGGTAAACGTCGACTTACGATGGCATTAGGTTTCGATAGAGCCATCGTAAGACGATTTCATCGTAAGTCGATCCCCAATTTGTGTATCACTGTTCCGTGGTCACTGTACCTAGCCTACCTGTATATTAACCACCAGAGATACTGAATATAGCCTATTAAACATGTACAGTAGTTTATTCAATTATTTTTATCCTTTTTACCATATTCAAACACTATAATATGTATTTTCAGTACGGAACTTAAATCTCGCGGGCAGCAGCCAATGCCAGCCGTACGACGTGACGTAATAATACTCGCATCATAAAATATAGTCACCGCTTATATCGATCGTTCTCTCTTTCACCCGCGAATTTTGAAAACCACAGAGAATGGGATTCAGTAACATTTGAGAGAATGTAAAAACACAGGGGCGACTACAATAAATATAATCAAGACGCCGATATGGCAGCGTTGCGAATCCACTTGCTCCTCATGACGCCTACGTGTGCGGCACCGTATGGAAGGGGTTAAATTATCATATCGTCGTCGTCATCGTAAAGTCGAACAATCGTAAGTCGCGGCCATCGTAAGTCGACGTTTACCTGTATAATGGAATTTGGAAAAAGCAAAAAAAGAATAACAGGAGCATATAAATTGGGAGAAGAAGGAATAAAAAAAGTAGAAAATGAGAAGGACCTGGGAGTCATTGTTATGAATAATATGTCACCTGAGAAACATATAAATAAGATTTTTGGAGAAACTTATAATTTAATAAGAACAATCAAAGTTGCATTTACATACCTGGATGAAATGGTGAAGAAAATCCTAATCACCCTGATAAGACCAAGATTGGAATATGCAGCAACGATATGGTCACCAAGTACAAAAAAAATGTATAAAAAAAACTTGAAAGAATACAAAGAGCAATTACAAAACTGGCACCAACACTCTCAAAACTATCATATGAAGAGAGACTAGAAAAACTTGAACTACAGACACTAGAGCAAAGAAGAGAGAGAGGAGATTTGATAGCTATTTACAGAATCATGAAAGGCATAGAAATTACTGACAGAGAGAATCTGATAAAATGGGATGACAGAAATACTAGAGGACACGGAAAGAAAATAAAAAAAGACAACTATAGAAGAGACTTGAAAAAGAACAGCTTTCCTCACAGAGTAATAAACAGTTGGAACAAGTTAGATGAGAAAGTGGTGTGTGCAAAAATAATACATGAATTTAAAATAGTTTAGATAAAATGAGATATGAAGACGGGACCCCACGAGCATAGCTCCCCTTCCCGTAAAATACAACTAGGTAAATACACACAAAGCAAACACAAAGGCTAGAAACATAGTGTCATGGGGTAATACACCTCTAAATTTTGCAATTATTTATGAACAGTAGTTTTAGCCATGCTTTGTACATTGGTGGAACTTAAAATACATTGACTTGCTGTTTGAAAAATAATTGTTCTTTTGTTTCAGTATGTCTGGAATAATTTTGTTTTTTCTTTCCCACAGGCAAATGGAATGTATCCCCACAATCTATTGAATAGGTTTTCCAAAACTTGATAGATTAGCCTTAAGGAATTAAACTGGAATAATGAATAAAACAACAGGAGAAAGTTATACTGACGATATTAGTGAAGTGGGTGGTGGATGTCAAGAACAAGAAGGTGTCTCTGCTGGTGGGGACATTACATTCTATTCACAGCAAGTAAGAAGAATAACTCAAAAAGAAAATAAATCAGTCCAAAAATGTTTGAGGAAAAGAAAAAGGGTTCCCATGGGGAAATGTAGAGAGGTTGAAGAATGGTCTTCATCAGGCAGCACTTCCAGTGAAGATGAATGTAGTGGAAAAAGTTCAGCAAAGAAAAGAAGTCGTCAGAATTTAGATGCCTACCATTTTGTCATTCTAAAGGGGAAAGAGTTGCAAGGTATACATAAAGACCCTGTTTATGTTACTGTGAAGCCATACTCGGAATCAAATTATTTGGAAGTGCAGAGTGACCGTTCAACACCAGAGTTGATAGCTGAAATGTGTGCTGCATCCCCAACACATTCTTCCAAGATATTTACATATGAAGAAAGACTTAAAGAAAAGGAAGATGGTGTCCATAGGAAGGAAGGCCAAGGGAAAAGTTTACCGAAAACTATTGCCAGAAACATAGTAACTCAAGGGCCCTCTTTGAGTATTAACCCATCTTGCTTAACCCTATTGAAAGGTAATGTTAATCATGGAGCTTATGAAGGTAACCCCTTTGTAAGTGTTAATCCAGACAGTGAAGAACATTATTTAACAGGCTTAACAAAAAATACACTGCACAACACCCATCATATTGATGAAGAAATTGAACTCCTTGAAAAGTTATATGAGAAATTCAAAGATATTTTAGAGAGAACAAAGAAAATGATAGCATGTTTAAAGAAACGTAGAGAAAGACAACAAAGGGAGCATGAGATGAGACCAGCCAGCGGAGGTGCAGGAGGAGATTTCGGAAAGAGAGGAGGGAACCAGGATGGTAGAGATCCAAATGACAGAGAAACATACAATAGTAACTCTGGCAATCCTCCCATGCAGTTCCCTCAGGGAAATAGTTCAAGTATGGACAAATGTCCGCAAGACTTTTGTGCTCTTTCTCAGGCAGAGTTGTGCTCAATTGATAGTAAGGCCAAGAGAGTGCTGTCATATGATAATCTTTCAAAAAAGTTTGACCAGCTGACCAGTGAAAATTTAAGTATTCATGATAAAAATAACTACAGATCAACTTTTCTGAAAATAGCTCAGGAAAGTAGAAATTGTGAATGCACTCAAGCACCTAGTTCTATAAACTCCCTTGAAGGTTTAAGTAGAAATACTGATCTTCCGAAATTGGGCCAGGAAATTTCAGAAATAGGTGACCAGGAGCAAAGGGATCAGCTTTATGAGAACAGAAAGGAAACAAGAGAAACAACTAAACATATTGACGTGGAAATAATGAGTACCCATCAGCAATGTCAGGTGAATTCAGTGAATAAATCAGGAAACTTAGAGGATGAGACAGTAGAAAAAGAGCTTGGTATCCCACATGATAAAAGAAAGGAACATGAAGAAAGCACCTGTGCATTTGAGCAAAATATGAATTTGGATAAAGTAATTTTGAATAGAAGTGCATTGTCAACATCTCAGGATGCTTGTAGATCTACAGAGAGCCAGGACATCAGCATTATATTCTCTCCTGTTTCAGATCCTGGTCCTGAGAGAACCCTAATACATAACCAGAGCACCAGTTCCTCTTCTATAATTGCAAATGGTGAACCAGTCTCAATGGAAGAGACTTTGAGTGAAGAATTTGCTTCTTGTGTACAGGAAGAAATAATTAGAAACTCTGAACATGCTGTAAATTATGTAAACACTGTAGAGAACAGTGTAAAAGCAGACAGTTTAAATAAGAATCTAGTCAAACCCTGTTCAACTAATAATAAGAGAAAGCAAAGAGGATGCAAGAAATTACATATGGTGAATAACTTGTATAAAGTACAGAACTCACAACAGCAATCCAAGGATGAAAGTTTTAATACTGCATGTTTGTCCAGTGATGAGGATTTAGCTGACAGGTTGGTGAAAACCCCTCGGAAGATATCCATACCACTGAATGATATTAACATTAATTCTAAGGATGATGGTGATGATTTTATTATTGAAGCAGATTTTATTGAAGAAAACGTAGAAAACAATCCACCTACACAAGCAATATCATCTATAGCTGCTTCAGAAGCTGAATCAGAATATTTTACACCACACTCTACTCCTGAGTCTAGTACAAGCATTTTACCAAAAAATGTAGCAGTGTTCAGTGATGTAGAAACTACACCAAAGAAATTTCTTTCCCAGCAACAGGTTAGTAGTCCATTCTAACAATTTGTGTTTACCCTCTGAAACAATTTTGCATTTTTATAAAGTTTGAGTGGTGTCATATGAAATACTTAAGAATGATTTATGTTATTTAATTTTTACTATTATTTTTTTTTTTGTACAGGCTAGGGAAGCTCCAACTGTAGTTTCAGAATAATGGTAATGAAATTTTTAATATAATAATTTTTTGCAATGTATGCTTCATGTTTTTATAGTTCCTAAGGTATGAATAATGCTCTATTTTATTTTTTGTTTTCCTTCAGCACCAGTTGAAGAAGGTATTGCAGTGCACATATCCTTGTAATGTAAAAGTTCACAAGAAAATGAGTATAAAGGTGAGAAGAATTATATAGTTGTTGTTGTCATTCCCTAGACTGTCTGTCTGAGCAGTCCCGTCTCCCCAAGGAATGCCACAGCCAAAACTGGGTTTTCCCACAAATCCTTTATAGAGTGTATGTTGTGTTGTTTGCATGCATGATTGTGTATAATGCAGTCTTCCATTATGTGTTGTATGGTATGGGGTGAAGTGTTATGTCCTGGGCAGCTGTTCACAATGCGGTCATCCAGCCTCTTCTGGTAGCTTAGAAGTGCTGGGTGGTGGCCGCACCACAGTCTGACCAGGTGGACTCTGTCCTTTTGTGGGAGAGAGGATTCAGAAGGGTGGATATCAGGGGGTCTGGCATGCAGCAGTGTGTTGTCTTTCAGTGTGTTAATGGAGCGGTGAGTGATATGATTATGAATATGTTTCCGGAGGCTGGTATTTGGTGGTTGTGGAGGAAGAGAAGAGAGTATCTGTGTTTGATACAGGTCTTTGGGTGTTGTTTTAATGTTTCTTGGTGTGTGTGTGTGTTCTGCTATGTAGTGTAGCGGGTGTGATGTGTTTGTGGTGGCTGCAGCAAGTGTTTGTGTGCCTCTCATGTCGAGGTGGTCCTTGACTTTGAGGACTTTTGTTTCATGGTGTAAATGGTCTGTAGGTGTTGTATTTGTGCAGCCTGTAATTGTTTTTAGGGCTTTGTTTTGTATGATTTGAAGGGTGTTGTGGTGTGTCTCACTGAGATTAGGAGCCCATGCAGGACTCGCATAATTCATCACTGAGCGTATGCATTGTTTGTATATTGTTGTATTAGTATCTTTGTTTTGTCCAAATGTTGTTCCAGTGATTGACTTAAGTGCGTTAAGTCTAGGTGTGCATTTGTTTTTTATGTTTGTGATCTGTTGTTTGAAAGACATGGATGTATCGTATGTTACACCAAGAATTTTCGGTGTGTTTGTGTGTGGTATTAGAGTGTTGTTGATGTAGAGATGAGGTATTTATTTGTGTTCTTTTGTCCAGTTGGTGAGAAGTGTTGCTGTAGATTTGGTTGGAGCTATTTTGAGTCTGTTTGTGATGAACCATGTGTTGAGTGTATCAAGGTATGGCTGGATTATTTCTGCAGCTTTGTCTGTGTTATGATGTGTGCATGTGATTGTTATGTCATCTGCGTAGGAAGAGATTTGTATTTCTGAGGTGTCTGGTGTGGTAAGTCATGCATGTATAGATTAAAGAGTGTGGGGGATAGAACAGAGCCCTGTTGTACTCCATTCTTAATGTTTCTGATGTGCGATGATTGGCCATTATATGACACATAAGCATTCCTACCTGCCAGATAATTGGCCAGCCATCTTTTGGTGTTATTGTGCATGTCTGTGTTATATATTTTATTTGTTAGGTTGTGGCGGGGGATAGCATCAAAAGCTTTACTAATGTCTAATGTTATAAGAAGTGTTCTGTGGTGGGGGCCTATCTGATCTGATGCCATCTAAAATTCTTTGTGTGAGGTTTATCAGAAGAGTGTTCGTGGAGTGTAGTGGCCTAAAACCGTGTTGTGAGTCAGCAAGGGGAATATGTGGTGTGACAAGTTGAAGTATTAGGCGTTCAATAACTTTAGAGGGGGTGCAGAGAAGTGTGATTGGGCGGTGCGATGTTGGGATTGTTGGGTCTTTGTTCGGTTTTGGAATGGTGATTATTTTACTATGCTTCCAGATGTCGGGTATAGTGTTGTGTGAATAGCTGTAGTTTGCAATGTTTGTGAGTGCGTGTATACCTTGTGGTCCAATGTGTTTTAGGTGGATGTTACTTATGTTATCAGGGCCACAGGCAGATGAGTACTTGAGATTATGTATTATGTGTTTTGTCTGACTGTCTATGAAGGGTGTATAGTCTGATTCTGTGGGAAAGTCTTTCTTACGTCGTATAATGTGTCGGTCATCAGGGTGAGAAGTGAGATGGCTTGTCTGCGCAAAATGATTTATGAGTGTGTTTGCTTGTTGTCTGTTTGAGGGTAGATTGTCTGTTGTTGTGATTATTGCTGTGTGAGAGCGTTTGTGTTACTGTTGAATAGTGTAATGCTGTTGAGTGTTTTGTACAATTTGCTGGTGTTTGTTTTGTGATCAAGTGTAATGATAAAGTTTTGCCAATTTTGTGTTTTTTGTTCATGTATTTTATTGGCAATCACAGTGTTTAGTGTTTGTATTTGGTCTGCTATGTTTTGAGGGATTGGTGTGGGGGTATTGTGTTTAAGTGTGTCTCGTTATCTGATGAGGCCTTGGATTTCTGGTGTGAAGTTGGGGTTGTGTGATTTTCTGTTGACTCTAGGGATGTATCTCTTGTCTGCATTTTGTATGATTGTATTAAAAGTGTGCACAGCATTGTTTATGTTTGTGATTGGTGAACTGTTAAGTGTTTCAAAATGTTGTTCTGTCTCTTTAATAAAAGCTTCCCAGTTAGCTCTCTTGTAATTGGTGTATGTGTCTGTGGCCAACTGGGGTGCATCTTGTTTTGGTGATGATGATTGGAAGGTGGTCAGAACCAAGGGTTCCGACCACTCTCCATGATGTTGTTGGGGTTAGGCAGAAGGAGCAGAAGGTGATATCAGGAGAGGAGGGAGTGTAGAGGGCTTGGTGTGGGATATGTGTATGATTATGTGTGTTGTTCATGATAGTCAATGAGTCAAACTGAGTCTGTATATCAAGCCCTCTGTCTGTGTCAGGGTTGTCGACATACCAGGCAGACGACTTGGCGTTGAAGTCACCACCCATGATCAGGTTGGGGATTGAGGCTAGTTGGCTAAATTGAGGTCTGAAGGTGTTTGGAACTGTGGGGAATGATTGTGGGGGAATGTACATGTTAACTATTGTCAGTGTTGATTTGTTGCCTGTGCGGATTCGAATGGATTGGATTTCTGTAGTGTTATCTGTGGTAGGGAGGAGAATTTTGGTTGTGGCACTTGTGTCCACAAAACAGATGGAGTGGTGGATCAGGGTGATGAGTCCACCACCATTGCCGTCGGTCCGGTCTTGTCTGATGGTGGTGTAATTATGAAATGATGGAGTTTTGTGTGAGTGTCTTAGTTTTGTTTCTTGGATAATTGCAATGTGTATGTTGTGTTGTTTAAGAAAGTGTTCGAGTTTATGTTTTTCGTGTTAATACTGTCAATGTTGTGTTGTAATATGTTGATGTTGTGTGTTCTGTATGTGTTGTATGTTGCCGTTTCGGGTTGAGGTTGGGTTGTTAATGGGGAAGGTATAGGATCTGGGTTAGAGGGGGGGGAAAGGAGAGATTGGGGACAAAGGAAGGGGAGTACTGATTGGGGATAAGGGCAAAGGGAAATTGGGAGTGGGTAAGGGTGCTGGCTGTGGTTGGGGAGGTGGGAGTGGGGTTACTGGAGGGCAGGTAGAACATGTCCAAGTGTTTGTGTATTGGTTTGTGTCAGCAAGTGTTGTACAAGTGAGGTGGGCCCAGTTTTTGCACATATTGCACTGAACTGAGCCCTTTGTCTGTCTGCTCGAAGTAATGGGTTTAGAGCATGTTGGGCATGTGTATTTTGTGGTGGGCCCAGGATTGCTCTCTACATCTCCGGCTAAAAGTAGAAGAAGAGGGGTGATCGCCGGAAAATCACCCCTTGGTGCAGAAAAAACGTAATATTGCATGTTGAGAAAAAGGATTGTGGTACTCCCCAAGGCAGACATAGCTCCTCTTGGGGATCGGTGCCACCTGTGTAGAGCCGGTGGCCAGGGCTGGTTGCCGCCGTATGGCCCCCAACTCTTGGGGTTGGGGGGTGGTCCCACGACGTAGACGCTGCGGCTCCAGGACCAGAATTATATAGTTAATTGTATATATTGTGGAGCATATGTACCAGAAGACCTGCAATATATTTACCTAATTGTGTTGACATAAATGTAATAAATAGGCTAAGAGGTACACCCACGGAATCCTGACTCTTTGTTTCTATTGATCATACTTTGCTATAATCAGAAAAACTATAGATGATGTTATTAGAAAATTCTTGTCTGAACTTCACTGTAGGAAGGAGGATTGGTAATAATATCCCCACCTGACATTAGAGGATACTTTTAATACTTGTGTTTATAGGAAGCCAAGTCTATCTAAATGCCTCGGTCTTTTTCCTCCTAATATTGGAGGTAGCCAAATCAAAACACATGCAACCTCTCCCACTATTCCACTCCCATCCGCTACCCTCGTTTACCTCTCATCTTAGCTCCTTGTGGGAAAAGGATCATCCTTGTCTCCTGCCCACTGACTGGGTCAGAAGCAATGCAGCAAGAAAAAGCACATTCACAGCAAGGCTGCTACACTTAATAAAAACAACAACAACAACAAAACAAAACAAAACAAAACAAAAAACTGTCCCCTTATGTGGAAAATAGCAAAGACAGGGAAAAATTCCTTCAGGCTGTGTCAAAATATCATCCACACACAACCTCTCCCAACCTTTGTGCTGCATCAGAGTATTATCCACATATAGCCATTCTCTCCTATCTCCTGCCTTTGCTTTTCCTTGTTCGACAGACATTCCCCACTAGCTCAAAGCCCTTTATGTCCCATTCATCCATCTCATCCTCGTGCCCTCAGGTTCACGCCATCCACATCTGCTTTCCACTCCTCCTTTGCTAAGCTGTCTTCACTAATTTTTTCCACATTTCCAAAGCATCCCAATACTCTTTCATCAGGTCTATATGCCATCTCTTTCCCACTCGCGTCTTCACCTCATCATTTCTCATTTCTGGAAGCCAAATGACTCTAGATAATGTAGGAGAGAGGCCAAACGCAGAGTATGGGATCCAATATATTTAACGTTTTGCCCAGCAGGGCTTCTTCTGAAGAAGCCCTGCTGGGCGAAACGTTAAATATATTGGATCCCATACTCTGCGTTTGGCCTCTCTCCTACAGTGCTGTTGCAGTCGTTGCTGTTTGACTCCAGATAATGTTTGAATAATGCTAGTGAATGTCCAATGAAATATAAAGTTAGTTTGATATGAGCTAACCAACTCCCTTATAAGAGGGAAAGGACCTTTGGTATGTGTTATGTATGTTTGTATTTACCTAATCGTAGTTTACAGGAAAGGAGCAATGTTTGTTGGTTCCCGTCCCCCTTCTCTCCAATTTATCACACTTAGCCGCAACATCATACTATCATATATAGATCAAGTTATGGGCTTAATGAAGCGGCCTTGCTGTGGATGTGCTGTGTCTTGCAACTCTGCTTCTGACCCAGGGCAGTGGACAAGATGCAGGGATGACCCATCATCCAGGAGGTGCCAAGATAAGAGGAAGGGAAGATGGTGGAGGGGAGTGGAGTGTGATAGGGATGGAATGGGTGGGAGTGGGTTTTTATGTGGCTACCTCCCTTATAAGGGAGGAAAAAAGCCTTTGGTATATGTATGTATATAGATTTCAATTCATGTATTGTTCCAGATTGGGTTATATTTCCTAAGCCATTGGAAGTATTAATGGAAGACATAGGTGGGAGACGGGGATGACCCTTCATCCAGGAGGAGCTAAGATGAGAGGGAAATGAGTGTGGTGGATGGGAGTGGGTGCATGCCTTTTGACTTGACTACCTCCTTTATAATGGGGAAAAAAACCTTGGTATATAGATAGAATATGGAGAACTATTTTTTCACATCCAGTAGACATGTAGTCTTTTTGTTGTTGTTCCCTCGACTGTCTGTCCGAGCAGTTCCATCTTATTGTTGTCATGGGCTCTTAACCTCTTCCATACAATGATGCCTACGTAGGTGTCATGAGGTGCGAGTAGGCATACAAGGATGCTGGTGTTGGTGTTCATATACATATTCCAAAGGCTTTTTCCCCCTACAGCTGTAGCTAATTGACCCCCAAATTCTGTGAATTGGTTTGATCATATTTTCTGTGATTGTTATTATTCAGAGTAAAAGAGAACAAGTAATACAGCAGTAACTTTATATAACATGAGTAGTGTGATGCATTGTACATTAGGCATCCAATGTTGTGCACAAAAATTTAACTTGTATTGAAGAGGTTAAAACTCTCCTATCCTTAATCAAGAGATCGTTTCTCTTAATATAATCTATCCCTTTTAGTGACCTGAATACTGTAATCATATCACCTTTTTCTTTTTGATTTTTAAAAGTTGTATGTATGTGATCTGATCATGTCACGGGCTTAAAAAAAAAAGCTAATCTTAAAAATCAGGAATAGAATAAGACAAAACAAATTTTGACAATGGTTACTGATTACAGGTAAACGTCGACTTACGATGGCCGCGACTTACGATTGTTCGACTTTACGATGACGACGACGACATGATATGATAATTTAACCCCTTCCATACGGTGCCGCACACGTATGCGTCATGAGGAGCAAGTGGATTCGCGACGATGCCATATCGGCGTCTTGATTATATTTATTGTAGTCGCCCCTGTGTTTTTACATTCTCTCAAATGATTCATTCTCTGGTTTTCAAAATTCGCGGGTGAAAGAGAGAACGATCAATATAAGCGGTGACTATATTTTATGATGCGAGTATTATTACGTCACGTAGTACGGCTGGCATTGGCTGCTGCCCGCGAGATTTAAGTTCCGTACTGAAAATACATATTATAGTGTTTGAATATGGTAAAAAGGATAAAAATATTTAAATAAACTACTGTACATGTTTAATAGGCTATATTCAGTATCTCTGGTGGTTAATATACAGGTAGGCTAGGTACAGTGACCACGGAACAGAGTGGGGATCGACTTACGATGAGATCGTCTTACGATGGCTCTATCGAAACCTAATGCCATCGTAAGTCGACGTTTACCTGTAGTGAAAACTGATAAATGAATGATAAAATTATTGAATTCAACACAGGATTAGATAAAAAGAATATAGAATACTTTTAACATATTCTATTTAAAAAAAATTCTTCCTCTAATAAGAAAGACAATTTTTTTTTTCTATTTATATACCAAGGGCATTTCCCATCTCATAAGGGAGGTAGATAAGTCTAAAGGTATGTAACCACTCTCACCCATGCCATTCCCATCCACCACCCTTTCCTACCTCTCATCTTAGCTACTCGTGGGTGAAAGGTCATTTCTGCTCCTGCCCACATCCCTGGGTCAGAAGCAGTGCAGCAAGACACAGTACATCTACAGCAAGGCTGCTTCACTTAATCAGCTACCCCCCCCCACCTTCTGTCCCCTCATGCAGAACATAGAGAAGACTGGGAGAAATCCCTTCAGGCTACATCTAAATATCATTCACACATAACCACTCCCCAGTCCCTCCAATTCCTGTCCTCTTCCTTCCTTGAATCGCAGTATCATCTATACACATTCTCTATCTACCTTTGCCTTCCACATTTTTACTTATCTCTCTTCACTCATTCTTTTCATGTGTTCAAACCATCCCAATATTCTTTTATCAGCCCTATCTGCCATCTCCTTTTCCACCCCAACTGTCCTCCTCACCTCCTTTCATTCTATCCAACTTTGTAACCTGTACCATACTTTGCAGACATTTCATCTCAAACACCTTTAAACTTCTCTCTGCCTCTTAAATTCCAAGTCTACCCCATACAGTGTCATTGGCACAATCACCCCTTCATATAAACTCCTCTTGCATCCATATCCAGATGCCTATTTTTTGTGAATCTTTTTGATCCACCAAGGTATTTTCTTTGCTTCTCTCAGTCAACAATTTACCACCTCCTCCCTTTCCTGCCAAATGTGACCCCAAACACCTAAAACTATCCACATCCAACCTGTCTCCTTTAAGACTTATTTCCAACTTGCTGCCATCCTCTCCCCATGTACATCTTATCTATTTACTTTATCCACATTTACTTTCAACTTTCTTCATATTGCATACCTTCCCAAACATCATCACTACCTGAATCTTCCTCTGACCCTACCACAAGTACATTATTGTAAGCAAACAATAACTGGCTCACCTCCCACTTTTCTCCAACCATCCCTAATCCCCTGCCCATTACCTTTCACTTACCTCCTGCACCACCCCATCGACATACATATTGAACAGCCATGGCAACATGACATGTCCCTGGTGCAGCCCCACCTTTATCTCAAACCACTCATTCTCTCAATTTCCAGTTGTAACACAGGCTTTACTCTCATGAAAACTCTTGACTGCCCTTGACAGGTTTCTCCAGTCCCATATATCTACAATACCTCCCACAGCAGCATCCTGTCTACTGTCATAATCCTTGTCCAAATCCATAAAGGCCCAAAAAACATCTTTACCTTTTGCTAAACCTTTCTCACATTTCTGCCTTACCACAAAAATTTGATCCATGCAACCCCTACCTGTCCTTAACCCAAACTACTCCTTGCCAATTACCCCCTCTGTTCCTCTCTTAATCTTCTCAGTTAAAACCCTCCCATAAGTGTTCCCAACTATACTCAAACTGATCCCTCTAAAACTACTACAATCACATTGATTCCCTTTTCCCTTGTAAAGTGGAACTATACAGGCACTCCTCCATTCCTCTAGCACTCTACCCTCCCTTGGACACACATTAACCACCTCACCAGACAGTCCACTGTTACATATCTCCCTTCTTCAGACATTCCACATGACACCCATCTAACCCACCTTACCTGTTCTCATCATTTTCAAAGCTACTTGTACCACATCTTTTCCTATTTCTCCTCATAAAAATTTGTATACCAGGAAACCAGGATGGTAGTCTAAATTATATTTTACTAAAATCCTAGAACACATGCAAAACTTGGCACACTAATGACTTTTTTCCAGTACATGAAACACAGAGTTCACTGTATAATAGTAATAATAATAAAATAATAATAAAATAAAATAAAATAAAATAATAATAAGATAAAAATAAATATACAGCTTCTTTTATGTGATCATAGGCAACCACATGCCGTGCTGGGTTTTGGATTGGGGCCCGCACTCATATGTAGGCATGCGAGAAAATTTTGTATCAAGGATTTGGCTAGTTTTGGCACCCACACATAAAAAGTTGCCCATCCCAGTCCTAGAATGTCATATTTTCATTAAAATTTTCTTTACAAAATAAAGGACAAATGTAAAAAAAGAGTACCGTATTTTCCGGCGTATAGTGCGCGACTTTTTTCCGTTGGAAGGGCCTAAAAATGGGGGATGCGCGTTATCCGGTGGTGCGCATTATCTACGGCCTACGATAAAAATTCTGCGGCTGTGTGTGTAATTTTTTTCACAACCACGTGACGATGTTGGCCGTCACAAAGTCGGGAGGCACACTTCTCCGTGACATTCCGTGAGAACAAGAAGAACAGTCATGGTGACATGAAAGAATATGCCAGCATGGGCTACCGCATATAGATATTTGGTATAGGTAGGTATCTATCGAATCTTATTTTTCATGTTCCAACAGGCCTAAACACCATGAAACATGATCAATATTCATGATATTTGCCCATTTTCACAGCATCTTAGTTTGAATTTTTATGTTGACTTTGTTGCTTCACTTTAGGTATGGTACAAATTCCGTTGCGGCCGTTCATAAACTCGTGTCAAACACCTGACTACAACACCCTCTTTCAGGAGTTATATTAACTAAACTTCACCTCGATGAGAGACTGTCCTATTTCACCACTGTCATTGCAGGTTCAAAGCTAAAACGACAGTCTGTAGTTTGTTTCAGTATTAAATAAAAAATGGTAAAGACGAATTATTTCCTCAAGATATAAAATTAAAAATTTCTGTAAAAATCCCGAAATTTTTCTGTATATTTTACCTTTCAGTCAACTTTTTTTAGATCATATTTCCTACAAACTATTTAAGCTACAAAGTAATAAGGGACCAACGCACAACATGAGTCATATACCGGTACATGTAGTTCCGACTTTTTCTTAGTTGTGTCCTGATTGATGCCTAAACTGACACTTAATTTAGTGACAAATCAACAGATTTCCCAGCGGTGGCTCTAGCCAATGAAAAATGCCGAGGTAAAACTGCGTTATAGACAAATGCGATCGGGCATGTGCGTTATACGTCGGTGCGCGCTATCTGTGTACTGAGATAATGAAGTGCATGGGTGCGCATTATAACCCGATGCGCATTTTAAGCCGGAAAATACGGTAATGTAATATACAAACTCACTTTTAACAAAGATGGTGTTTACAGTTCCTTCATGTATTCTTTTGGTAACATGTTTTTACCTCCACAAAAAAGTATAGAAAAAAATATATAATATATATATAATACAAAATTTAGTATGTTAACAGAAAAAAATATATATATGATTTTTTTCTTTCCAGTTTGGGCAGGAAACGTATGATATCTACAGATGAAACCCGAGCATAGGACCAAATTTTGTATACTTTAGTCAACAGGACAGAGCTCTCAGATTAATATTGTATTGGACATTTAGGGAGAATGTTGTAATTAATAAATAAAGACCTTTTGACTAGGAATGTTGGAACAGTATCGGTTATTTGGGCATAATATTTGATCTCTTAGAAGATGTGATACACACTGGCATAATTGTACATTTACATATACTACAGTTCACCCCATATAAGAATTTCTTACAAAGCTTTTATAGTCATTTGTGATTTACATCAAGCAGTATGGGAATTTTTTTTATTTTTGTAAGTGATATGTTTGGAATGCCATTGCATTTTTTTTTTTTTTTTAAGGCATTACATAGTGCATTATAATTTTTAAATTACCTTATTATAAATAACAATATATTGAATAAAATATATTCATGATATAGAGCAATGATTTTCAACCTTTTTTCATCCCATGACACAGTAAGTCAGACAAAAAAATAGAAGAGGAAAAAATATATATATATATATATGATTGTATTATTCTGAGCTATGAAGGGCATGGATATAACTGACAAAGATGGCTTCTTAAACTGAGGTGAAAAGGAATATCAGATGGCATGGAACAAAACTGAAAAATACAAGAAGTTTCATGAACATTTGTAGTTTTCCATATGGAAGCATGGATCCATGGAAGAAGAAACATTCGTCAAATATTTAATACATTTCTAGAAGTTCCTTTACTCCTATCCTAGCTTCTTGTGAATGAAACGACGGTCATTTATTTTATATTATTTGGTTGTTATCTTTATTATCATTTATTATTGGTTGTGTTAATTTATTATTTACTATTTACCAATGTGATAACTATATCTATGCATTTGTTTTATTTATTATTTATATTATTATACTTTTTATTTATTTATCATTATTATATATTTTTTTATCCAACCTAGTAATGGACCAAAAGGTCTCCTGTTGGCATGCTCCACCTTTGTAATCCTTTGAAAGGTTATCCTTGTCTCCTGCCCACTGCTCAGGTCATAAGCATTGCATTAAGACACAGCATAGCCTGACGGCTGAAGCTGGTTTACTCCCACTGCATGACCCTCCACATTCATTCAAGAAATTACAGAGCGGACAAGAAACCCCTTCAGGATATGTTAATATCTCATCCATTCAGAAGCACTCTTTACTCGCACCAATCTCTTGCCCTCTCCGCTTCCGTTTGACAGTCTTTCTTTTTGTACCCAAGACTCCTTTCAATCCATCCCATTCCCATTCTTACCCTCAAGTTCACTCCATCCACTCTCTTTTTGTCTGCCCATCTTCACTTGTTCTTTTCAGATGCCCAAACCATACTGGTATTTTTTGATGAATTCTTATCTGACAGCTCTCTTTTCACCCTCTGCCTCACCTCATTTCTTACTCTTTCCAGCCTCACAACCCCTACCTTACTTCTTAAACACTTCATCTCAAATGGATTTAGGTTATTCCTTTCCACCTCCCTTAGATTCCATGTCTACATCATACAATGTCGTGGGCACAAACACCCCTTCATACAGTTTTCCCTTTGTGTTCATCTTTAGATACCTATTTCTCATGACATTTTTTTTTTCATTCATTCCCTACATTTACTTGCTTCCTTCATAATAATTTACCTCCACCTCCATATACTTAAAGCACTTCATTTCCTTCAGCCCCTCTTAAAACTTGCTTTGAACTCGCTGCCACTGTAATCTATCTTACACTGCACATTACCTCCAATCTCTGCCTCAGTCCTCCAACACAGGCACATACTGTGTGATCCACAAACTGGCTCACTTCATAATTCCCTCTTCTCTCACCAACTCCAAACCCTTGCCCATCACCCTCACATATACCTCCCATATCACCCAAGCCACATACATGTTGAACAACCATGGTGGCATTACACAATCATGCCATAGCCCCACCATCAGCTTAGACCATTCACTCTCAATTCTTTCTTGACCCTAAACAAAAACTGCTGCTCATGCCCTGGCGAGACATTGGTTGAGGAGCAAACCCAGAAATCAGATTTTCTAATACTGGGAGATTGGTGTCTCCTAGTTGTACTGATAGAATATTTTTGCAGCACAATCTGCTAAGGTGCATGGTGGAGAAATAGAATCCAGTCTTCTTTCCATTGGTCAGCTCAGGTTATGGTTTCTTGAAGAAGGCAGTTGATATAAACAAAGCAGGTTGTTATGCAAAACAAGATTAGGTCAGTGACATATCTTCCTATCTATGTACCAAGGACATTTTTCCCCTTACAAGGGAGGTAGCAAAGTTAAAAGACAAGCACTCACTCCCATCCACCACCCTTTTTTACCTCTCATCTTAGCTCCTCATGGATGACAGGTCATCCCTGTATCCCGACCACTGCTCTGGATCAAAAGCAATGCAGCAAAACACAGCACATCCACAGAAAGGCCATTTCACTTAATCAGACCTTCCCCTCATGTAGAAAAAGATGGGGAGAATTCTGTTCAGGGTGTGTCCAAATACCATTCACATAATAGCACTCCCTACCCCCACCCCTCTCCCTTGCATCACAGTATCATCTATACACATTATCCACTCTCCCCTATCTCCTGCCTTCTCCCTTCCTTGCTCAACAGACATTCCCCCCTCTTGCTCAACGCCCCTTTCACCCATTCCATCCATCTCAAGTTCACTCTCTCCATCTTTTTTTACTAATCTTTCTTCACTCATTCATTCCATGTGTCCAAACCATCCCAATAATTTTTCATCAGCTCTATCTGCCATCTTTTTCACCGCAGCTTTCCTCCTCACCTACTCATTTGTAACTATCCAACCTTGTAACCCCTACCATATTTCTCTGACATTTCATCTCAGACACATCTAAACTTATCTTCTCTGCCTCTCCTAAGTTCCATGTCTTTGCCCCATACAGTGCTGGTGGCACAATCACCCCTTCATATAGTCTCCTCTTTGCACACACTCCCAAATGCCTATTTCTCATGACACATTTTAATCCCCTCATGGCATTTACTTGCTTCTCTCAGTCAACAATTCACTTCCACCTCCACTCCCTTTCCTGCCACATGCAACCCCAAATACCTAAAACTGCCCACTTCCTCCAGCTCTCCTTTAAAACTTATTACCAACTTGCTGCCATCCTCTCCCCTTTTATATCTCGTCAACTTACTTTTACCCACATTTAACTTCAACTTTCACCTATTGCATACCCTTCCAAACTCCATCACTAACTCCCTTAATCCCCACTCTGACCCTGCCACATGCGCAATGTCATTAGCAAACCTGCTCACTTCCTACTCTTCTCTATTTTCTTTATCTCCAGTACCCTCCCACAGCACCTTTCTGTTTACCTAATAAGCCTTTCCCAAGTCAATAAAGGCAAAAAAATATCCTTGTGTTAAAGCTTTCTCATAGATCTGCCTTACCACAAAAAACTGATCCATGCAACCCCTACCTTTCCTAAACCCAAACTGTTGCTCACCAATTACTCCCTCTGTTCCTCTCTTAATCCTCTCAAAACCCTCCCATAAGTGTTCCAAACTACACTTAACTGATCCAACTGAAACTATTATACTCACATTTATCCCCCATTCTCTGTAAAGTGGAATTATACAGGCACTCCCTTCACCCTCCCTTAGACACTCATTAAACCTCACTAGCCAGTCCACTGTTACTGTGCCTCACTTCTTCAGACACTACATGACACCTACCTAACCCAGGTGCCTTACCTGATCTGTTTTCAAAACTATTTGCACTTTTTTTTTTATATTTTTTTCTTAGCACCTCCCACTGCTACCCCAAAATCCTCCCTATCCGCTTCCATACTCAACAGGTCTCTAAAAATATTCTGTCCACCTCCCCTTTACTGCCTCCTCTTCTGTTAACATCTGTCCATCTGTGCCTTTTACCTTTTCTTCTTTACTTGACTCGCCTTTCCTTGCTCTCGTAATGTCCTTCCAAACCGTTTTTATTGCAAAATTTTTGTCATACTCCTTCCCCACTTTACAGTTCCTCCATTGTTGATATATATGCAGTTATTTTGAGTAGATGGAGGAAGGTGTTGTTTTCATCAACTCTTATGAAGAGAAACTACCTAGGGGTACATCAAGTTGGATGTGTAGTGAGAGTAGGATTGTTCCTATGCATACTAATATGTTCTATGACTTAGGAATTGGTGTAATGAAGGTAGGCATAGCTCCCCTAAACCCAAAGGAGGTAGAGGTTATGTAGGATCCACCATTTCCTGGTTATCACCTTTTCTTTTCCAAATAGATTAATATGTTGCCACTGGACTCGCTTACAAAAGACCCAATGATACAGCATAGATATGCTGTTTGTTGGTAAATGAAGAACAAATTGTTTCTATTTGTACTAAAATACCTGTAGTACTGCAGCCAGTTCAGTATCTTGTTTGAAGGGTGTCATACCCTTGCACGAATAAAATGTGTAGTAGTCATTTTATGATTCATGTCATTCATTTGTAGATTATATGTAAATATATTTTGTAGAATATTTATTTTGTGTAATACTGTATGTACATGTCTTCATTGTTGCTATGCAACTCCCTCATATTACTCCAATGATGTCGGTAACCAAAAGCATACACCTCACTAGCTAGTTAAGTACACACACTCATTGGTCAGAGATCAAACTATCTTACATTTTGGTAGGAAACTTTCATCTCTAGCTACTCACATTCTATATAAGGTGGACTGGCCAAGAGACAAGAGACAACATGGACAGATACCAAGATGAGAGAGATCAAGCCGAGACTGAGAAACTATGATGCCACTACAGCCAACTTCTGAACTAGATAAATTTCTGTACCACATCATTACAACAAAACTCATGTTCCTTCAGACCTCTTCAACTGCTGCTGGGGAAATCAATTTATTGCAACCAGTGAATGGCAATACTTAAGCAAAGTCACAAGTTGGTTTATGTCAGTTATTTCAGACACCTCACCAACTCCTAGATGAAGACAGCTAAGTATGTCACTGCCAGTTCCAAACTACAGAAAACTAGTCAATTTCTTAAGTGTTCCCCTACAACTAGTTGTTGTTGAGCATCTATCTTCGAAACTACCTATTCACCAAGACCCATTCCAGATGATTTAATTTACAGCATCTTCTACCAACTATAATCAAGACTTCAGTCTGCACACCAATTTCTGCATACGAATCCTGCACAAATTAAGCTAACTGGTTAAGTTCAAATATCCATTTATGTTTATGTGATATATGTAATAATTGTGATACTTTGATATTTGTTTTTTTGTCATTTTAATTTACCCTGTGCCTTTATATGTTTACATGTTTGATGTCCCATGTATGTTTTACAATTGTAAATAATCAATAACTTAAATGAAGTTTGATTACCCTACCTGACATTCTTTGAACCACTCATGTTAACTACCCAAGGCCACTCTATATATATATACATACGCACACATATATATATATACATACATATATATATAATTTCCTATCACTATACAGCCTAGCCCTTAAGTTGGTTGACATAAGAAATTGGCGACCTTGTCAATACAAATACAGTGTTCTGGTAGTAATTAAACTGCTTGTTGCATTGCATTTTTGTGGAAAATATGAATTTTGAGAACATGTTCACGAAGAATCCCTCTATTGATACTTTAAAGGAAGCAACAGAAACAACTACTAAACATAGGCACAAAATACAATTTAACTTTAGACGCATGGAAGAAAAAGATATATTTCAAGCGATGACAATTTAGTTGAAGAAATTTTAGGAAATGATGCCTAACATCATATTCTTGTTCAAGATACAGATCGTTAAAAGATAAAAAGTGGAAATGGAAAAAGCCAGATTCAAGATGGAAAAACTCAAATTGAGGTGGAAAATGTCAAAATTGAGGCTGAAAAGGAAGTAGATTTAGCTTATATCCAGGCTGGAATTCAACACAGTTAAGAGGAAAGTCTTAACCATTGTACATCTAGAATATTAGAAAGATTAAAGACAGCTTGGAACTTAGCCTGGAAAAATTTTACTTGCATATACCCCAGGTTCTCAAGGCATAAAACCCATTCCATCCCCACATACCCTCCCTCTTATCTTGACTCCTCCTGGATGACAGGTCATCCCTACATCTCGCCCACTGCCCTGGGTCAGAAGTAGTGTTGCAAGACAAACCACATCCATACCAAGGTCGCTTCATTAAATTGGTGACCACCCCTCTCTATCCCCTCAGGCAGAAAACGAGAAGACAGGGAGAAATCCCTTTGGGCCGTGTCAAATTTATTTTTTCACACATACTCCCTCACCCCCAAACCACTCCATTTCATGCATCACAGCATCATCCATACACAACCATTCTCCATTCACCCCTATCTTAGGCACAAGAAAAAATGAAGAGAAAGCACCATAAAAAGACAAAAGTTCATCCAGGTGAAATCCTTCTATATCTGCCTACACTAGGAGATTCTCTCCAGACTCATACACCATTGGAGAAAGTAAGCCCTTTGAATTACATTACAGAAACTCTGAAAAGACAAAAGGAATTTTGAACTAAGAAAAGAAGGTGAAACATTTAGGCTACAATTGACAAGATGTTGAATGTAGTCAGGGATCACATGAAACAATTTTCTGAAGTTCAGCAGTAATCATAAATGCAATGCACAACATTCAACTAACCTCCAACAAGCAGAATTAAAAGATCCCCCAAGAGGGCAAGTCTCAAGAACAATGGTATAGAACAAAAGTAGAATCACTGCCACTACAAGGACTGATAGATCCATCCTCCAGTCCTTGGGAGGGAAAGGGGTGACTGGGAGTGGAGTATGTGGGGATGGAATGGGTGGGAGTGGTTTGCCTTTGATTTTTGGCTAATTCCCTTGTATGGGGGAAGGAGCCTTTGGCACATGTTATAGTTTATTGCATTCTGTTGGTGGTGCTTGCAAGATATAGTGGCCAGGTGTTGTTAAGGGCTCTGGCATAGAACAGAGTTCGTCATTTTCATGCGACTTCTATTAGGATTTTGGTTGTATATGGATGATGATGTGATTGCATGAGGTGGAATGGGCAGGGGGGTGGGGGTGAGGTAGTATGTGTGAGCAAAATTTGATACAGCCCGAAGGGATTACTCCCTGTCCTCTCCTTTTATGCAATAGGGGGACGGAGAGGGGGGGTCGCCGATGTAATGAAGCGGCCTTGCTGTGGATGTGCTGTGTCTTGCGACACTGCTTCTGACCCAGGGCAGTGGACAAGGTGCAGGGATGACCCTTCATCCAGGTGCTCAGATAAGAGGGAGGGTGGAGGGGTGTGGAGTGTATTCAGGGATGGAATGGGTGGAAATGATTTTATGCCTTTCCCTTTTTGGCTACCTCCCTTGTAAGGGGGAAAAAGTCTTGGTATATGTATGTATGTGTTCTATAAGTGGATTTCAGGACCAAGAACCTTGGGTTGTCTGTGTCAGGGTCAGGTTCCACCTTTTGACGTGGGTAGTGTTGGGTAAGCTTTGGAATGTATTACTTAGTGGGGCCAGCCATTACAACTACTGGGCCCTAGACTGGCTCTATTGACACATATCACTGGTGAAGAACTTTAGCTTGTGAGAATAAAGATATTGTTAGTTTGTGGGAAGAACATTTGATGAGTGACTGAATTACCTGGCTTCAGTTGCCTCACTCTTGGCATTAAACTAAGGGGCACTATGGAGAGGATTGAACCAGCTGGTTTTTCTTCAGCCTGCTTCAGTTCCACTTTTGAGACCTCGTTTCCCTCTTCTTGGGCATAAGACGAGGTCTGCAAGATCTTAAAATACAACTCAAGAGGATAGCACCACCCCATTTTGGTGTGACGTGGAAGACTTGGGTCATTATTACCTGGAGTTCAACACCAGTCTCATTGTTGATATAAATTGGAGTGGTGAGATTGAATTTTATCTCCCTCTAGTTGCTTTCAAATTTTGATTAAAGACCTTGGATACAGAGCTGCATGACCCTGAATTTGGATTTAACAGGCACCCCCCCCCCTCTCCCAACAAATGATGGAAGGCAAGGTTACTTCTATCAGGTTATGAGTAGGATGGAGCAATTTAACCTCTTCAACAGGAGTCAAAGTCTTGTGCACAGTATTGGATGCCTGAGGTATGATGATTGATGCATCAATACTTGTTATAAAAGTCACTGCTGTAATTAATCTTTCACAGAAAATGTGATGAAGCCAGCTCAGCAACAATTACAAAATAAACATAATAAGGACTGCAACACTGGTATCCTCCTATACCCACTTTTGCCTCATGACGCCTATGTAGTCATCATCACATGGAAGAGGTTAAATACTGTGAAAAAATGAGCAAACTTGGGGCAAGCTACAGGAGGGAGTTTCCAAGCTACTACATGTAATGTGGAAAGTGTCTAATCTTCAGGGATGCAGTGCCTTTTGTATATCTATCCTCTCCCCACTGGCACCAACGAAATTAAAAATGGAGAGATCCATAGCTAATCTCATGTTTTTACTTTCCCTCTTTGTGCCTCTCCTTTTCATTATCAAAGATTATTGTAGGCAACCCCAACTCCTTAGTTTGTTTCTATGAGTATTTAAAGCAGACTGAACACTTAATACAATTGGTCGTCTTTATTACAAGACAAAGATGACAAGTGCAACATAAGGTAGAACAGTAGTACATAAAATAAAAGAACACAGCAATTACTTTATGGAAATTTCAAATCCCGCCAATCCTAGAGCAGCATTGCCAATGACATAAATCTGTACCAATACAAAGCAATGCTACACATGGTGAACAAGTCACACTAAGCCTAAAATGGTCACACTGGGAACAGATGTTTGTTCACGTAATTCTTTTAAGCAATCTTTGACTTAGGACTACAAACACCTTGGTATGGAATCCTGAACACCAAACGATGCGTGCTGTGAGCAGGCTGTATGAGCAACAAATATAGCTGGTACACAGCCATGGAGTTTTGAACCTTTACAATGCTGGTTTGCTTTCAAATGTCACCTTTGCCACAAGATACACTGGAACCAAGGGCCTGTCTGGTGTTTAGTGACAACTTGAATCTACAGTCTTATGTTGACATCTTCATACATCAACCTAACCTATGACTTGCCCATAAACGGCAGGCAACATATCCTAAATTCTCAAGCACATGAAAAAGTAACCTAAGAATTAAAAATCTCTCCTGTGATATCTATCTGGATCAAAGTAAGAGGTAACAACAACACGGTTGGCAAATTTTCTTCCTGTAAGATTCTGCTGCGCTTTTTGACAATCCAATACAGAATTGAACTCTACAAACACCTTCCCTACTCCAGGAACCTCTACTCCCTCGACAGGACGTGGAATTTCAATTGACCGAACAATTCCATATCTGTTACACTCTTCCTTAATATCTTCGACAATATCTTCATATTCTTCATCATCTTTGAGCTCCTCAGGTGTAACCTGCGGGAGAAAAGGTTATCAATGGAAATCAGTTCATTCCGCACTATCTGTATAACTAATTGTAAATATAGCACAAGGAAAAAAAATTACACATTTCCAACACTAACCATGTTCATTAGACACAAGACCTCCGTTGCAGGTCCTGTACCTCCCTGTAGCTGCAGACCTGGTACCTGGATCTGCACAGGTGCTTGAGCCATGGCATTAGCGTTCTTGGCACCAACACTAGCCCGTTGTACAATGAGCTTCTTGTCACCTAACTGCATGCCATTTAACCCTTGAATTGCCTAGAAAAAGATAAACAAAATAAAATTAAATATACAAAGGGTCATTTCCCTTAACCAGCATACACTCAACCATCTTTTTCCCTTTTATCTTTTAGTTCAGCATCCAAGAAGGGCCACCCTTGTCCCCCACCCACTGCTTGGGTCAGAAGCAAATAATCTGAACCTTCCATGCTCTCTCCCTGAAAACTCTTCCAATCCTCAACTTGGGTACAACTTCATAGTCCACTAATGCCCCCTCATTCACCCTCCTTTCCATCACCCTTTCCCATGTATAGGCTCTCTTAATCACTGCATTCACTACCGACCCTTTCTAAACTCCCCTCCACTAGTTCTTACCAGACACCCCAAAATTATGAAAATGTTATTTCTAAGCATGTATTTGATACAAAATAATCTTACCTGGTCTGTAATGGACACGTCCACATATTCACAGAAAGCATAACCTTTGGAGAGTCCCGTGGCCGAGTCCTTCACCAAATTGAATGCTCGCAGTTGACCAAACGACATCAGGAGCTCCTTCACCTGCAATACCCAACAACCCATACAGGGCACCAATTAGGTTATGTAATATTAATAAGATGCCTAACGAAAAAATTATATAACTGTTAGTTGAGTAGAAATGAATAGACTTGATAGGTCCTACAGCAATAGAAGAGGACGGAATGTGAAGCTAAATTACATATACTACTACTTCAGCTATACTTCACTAAAAACAAAATTCCACTCAAGTATGAACATATCAAAGCTCAGCCACTTGTGTAGCAAACCAATACAATAAAAGAATTATAAACAGCACTTCTACACCAACAATGTTTCAAGGGGGACTAGACAGTAAACATTAAACGTCCAACTTGAAAGCAATACTTCCATCTGTTAGTTCCAGATAACCAATAGTCCTTAGGAGCAAGACAGCTTAGTATTGAGGATGGCAAGAAAATCAGGTGTCGTGCAGATGAAAAGAGATGTAAAGAGTGCTGGGTAAAGATGTCTAGACATGTAATTGGAATCATGCTGTATACATCTGTGCCTAAAACAAAACCTATAGCTGTAGAATAGATGTCAAGGTAAGGCTTGACCAGTAATAGAAGTGCAGTAGGAAGGGAGAAATCCGAACTTACCTTAGTTTATGGCGCTAGACTCTGTAAATATCTCTTTCCCTCTCTCTATCTCTCTCTCTCTCTTTTTTTTTTTTTTGCTTTGAAATTATGTGGCTCTAAGTGACAGTTGATGCTGATGATCCAACTTACTAATTTTCATGTTCATCACGTCATCCCCAGGCTACACCCTACAACTTACCAAGACAGCAAGAACCCCTGGGCCCTAGAAAGTGGACTTGACCAACTGGTAATGAACTTGCCTTGGTCAGGAAGGGTCATTATCATATGCAATCATCATAGTGTGGCAGGCTTTATCACTTTTGCCCTATGGCAGTGCAAAAGGGGCCGCAATGGGCTAGATCAACCACGAACCCTTTGCTAGGGAAATAAAACGGGGAAAGAAAGCAAAAAGATAGGATGAGTATGGCGTGGCTTTTAACTTGCTTAGAGTACACTGATGGTGAACCAATGCTCAACTAGGCCAAAGCAATAATATTTGGTCTCCTGCAAAAGAAGCCTGTAACACACAACCCAATCTTGTGCCCTGAAAACAAGCCCTGAAAGAGAACTCTGCAAGAGGACTCTGAAAAGCAAACCTGTCATTTGTTCTTTTAATAACTCTTTTAGCCTAACCAAATAACTTTAGCATACGATATGAACCCCCCTTGATTTAAAAGTGTGGAAAAAATAAAAAAAAGCCTCTGAAAACTTCCGCATTCCAATGTGAAGGTTCTGAGATATCTTTAAAAGAACTGAAAAAGACAATCAAGACAGCCTCTGAAAGAAAACTGAAAGAAACTACGACACCAGCGGCACATGAAGTTGAACAACAAAACGGAGCCACACTCATTGCTATACTTGGATGGTAAATCAAAAGCTGTTTTGGGGAAATGATGGGTACATGACAAATGCCCCCTGCTTGGTAAGAAAATAGGTTTTGTTGATGTTCTTCGCCCCTTGGCCCACTTCCTTGACCTTGACGGCAGCTACCCTGACCTGAGACTGAAGGGGTGTGTTTCCTCATGGTCAACTCATCTCCCTGAAATACAAAACCCCCCTGCCAAATATGATGGCATTGTCTGATTCGGAATGTGATACCATGAGGATACACAGAAAAAGAAAGTGCTGGTCCTGATGCTATTGCCTCCCGCCAGCTTCCAAATGATGTTTCTGCCAAGCACCACAGTCACCACTACAAGTAAAGAGTCCCCCACAAGTTATGCATTAAATATGAAGCCTTTCAACAGCCATACAGAAACTCTTTCCTGTTGGTGGCTGTGATGCAGAGCAGTACTTACCTTCCTGAAAGGTTAGGTCTCATACAATCATCAAAACATAAGACCTTATACACGTTCACCTGACTGATATCAGCAAACTTAGAACCAGAAACTTGTAGATACAGCAATATGTTCTCATTTGGTGTGAAAAGTCTTGAGCATGTTATATAAAGTTGCAAGCATAATACAACTATTACAAATCTCTGAAACTTTGCAATTAAATTGTAATATCTCATTCACACCCTAAGTCTGGATGCCTGGATATTGTGACACGAGAGCACCTGAGTGGGTGAAATGTTTAAATAAGCACTTTCGAATGAGCAACTTGATGCAGACTGGCATCTTGTGATACTTACATTACACAAATAAAATATTTTCAAGTGCTTAATATTCTACAACCCACACAGGCTACGCTGTTTCAAAGGAATAAAACCAGGCAATTACACCACATACCTGATCTTCATTTAAGTAATTTGGTAAACCGCCAATGAAGATCTTGTGTGGTGAATCTGGTACCACAGTGGAGACTACTCCTGCAATAACTGTACAAGAGGTTAGGTAGGATATACTATCTACTTTTAGTCCCTGATAACTCCAGTATATAAGAATTATTATTTCCATATTGCCATGTGTGTAAAATTTTCAAATAAAAATTCACAAAAACTAAAACAAAAGGTGGGTTTAAATACCAGGTAGTGATGGGTAGTCCGACGTACCTGGCATGGTAAGTGTTGGGTGCTCGGACATCCCTGGCATTGGTTGATAATCATGAGGCCGCCTGATCTTCAGGCTTTGTCCTTTAAAATTAATGCCATCAAAGGCTATTGCCTGTGTAGTTTCGTCAATAGAACGGAACTCCAGGAAGGCAAAATTTTTATCCAGGTTTACCTGTAACAAAATGAAACAAACATTAGTAATTTCATGATTACAATCATTTGGCGTTTTTATAATAGGGTCTTATGAGAAAAAAATAAAAATAAAATAAAATAAAAAAAATAAATAAATATATACACACATACGTGTCTATAGTGCAATTATATTCACCAATTTCTGATTTGTATAAACTGAATGCATATAGACTACATACCTGACAGGCTAACACTGGATTGCCTGCTGCTTGTGCAAGTCCTGCTAGGTGCATTTGTTGATTAAAGAATTCCATCATCTCTTCCTCTGTTACACCAAAGGGTATATTACCAACGTACAATCGTCGAGCCTGTCTAGTAATAGTCGAGCCAACCACAGGGACTGGCACTGCTTGAGGTACTGGAGGTACTTGAGAAACTTCAGGTACCAGAGCCGAAGTGATCTGTGTAGTTGCTGCAGCAGCGGCAGCTAATAAAACAACACCGTTATCAATCAACCCCCTGCCTAACAAATACGTAAGACCAAATATGCACAAATGAGTACTATAAAAATAAATAAATAAACTTTTAAATACCTGGAACTTGTGATGCTATCGGCATAACATGTGATGGAATCTGACCAGCAGCTGCAAGGGAAAAGAACATGTTAATGCAATGTCAAGAACAAAATCTGATATGGTCTAATTCAAGTACATGACAAAGATCATCACCTTTCCCTACAGCTGAATACATATCTGGCATTTGCCTATATAAATAAATACATAAAAACTATCATGTCCAAAAATTTAATGAATCTAACACCTATTTCTTCTATTATGGGAATTTCTAACTTATCTAGTCTTCCCTTGTATGATCTATGTTGGGGACCTTTATGGTTACTGGTGTAATTCCCTATGCATTTGTTAGGCTCCTGGTCTTCTAAAAGAGACCAAGAGCAACAGATTGATCTATGAATTTGTATGGTGACTAGATCACTCCTGTACACACCAATCTTGGGTAAATAAGATTTTCAGGTTTAAATAATCACCTTACCCATGTAATGACATACCACTTTCATGTTAAATCTGTGACTTTTGTAATCTTGTTTTAAAATAAAGTTACATTTACCAAGGGCTCTCCCCCTCCCTCTACAAAGAGGGTAGCCAGAGTCATACTGATAAAAGATAACTGAAAGAAATCTTGGGGGAGCTCTGGACATGCTAGTACCTCCTAATGGGCTCATGGATGTTCAGAGATTGTGAGGACAGACAGTAGAAGAATGGTACTTTGATATCTGTTTCACATAACCTCCACTAGCTGGAACATATATCCCCATAGTTCCCCTAAACCCAACATTACAAAGAATGTATAGTTGATATGCTCCTAACCGCTACAGTACACTCCTAAATTGAATAAAAATAACACTAGCTACAACAATCCTGAGTACACCACTGCAGTGGTGGGTCAATCTATAAACAAGTTATCCAATATGTAAACAATTAAACCAAACGATTTGCATCCTAGACTCACCTTGCATAGCCTTATATTGTAGTGGTGTAATGTGTTCAAAACCCGGTGGGGGTTTATCCCAATACAGGGAAGGCTTCTTCCTTCGTTGCTTTCGTGACCGATCCCGTGAACGAGACCTTGATCTTGACCGTCCTCCTCTTGATCTTGACCTGGATCTAGTGATTGAACAAAACAAATTCCATTATTATTCATGGTTATATTACTATGGGTAAACACATTCACATTTCACATACATTTCTAATATACATACCTTCTTCTACGCCGTTCCCTTGATCGTGATCTACTCCGTCGCTTTCTGTCCCTTTCTCTGTCTCTGTCCCTATCTTTATCCTTATCTTTATCACGATCCTTGTCCTTGTCTTTCTTTTCTTCTCTTTCTGTTAAGGGGAAAAATTAAACTCATTATTTCCAACTCACAGAGTCTTAATAGAACATATCCAGCTATGGTCAGTCATCCATAACTTTCAATAGCAAACATCCTTTATCTTGTCATGCCTACACCTGCTCTTCTGATGAATAGAATTGCTTGTTACTAGCTTACTATTCTTCCTTACATGGAGAAAGAGGAAGGAAAAAATAAGAATATACATCTGGTATTACTGGGCTAAAATCCAGTGCAGTATGGGCAACAATAGGTTAAGGTGAATTAATCATCAAATTAACATTTAACCAAACCAAGGCACCATATATGTGGCAGCAAAATCCATCTATTATTCCACAAAGTAAAGAGGTAGCCTTGGTATTATATTTCTTGGCAATATTGAATAGTATTTTCTATAAATCTTTGCCCATTCAATTTCATTGATAACTTCATTCATTATTATCAATACTTGTATGGGTATTATCAATATTACTGTCAATATTCAAACTCCTGTACATGGCATTGTCTATCCTATCTAATCCTCTTTCAGCTTGACCAAGACTATCTCCGTCTAGCATTCCTTGAGGTGTGATCCCCTCTTGAAGTGTTGACGGAGACGCTTGGGTCATCAGTGGGTTAAATTACCTGGTTTCTTATGTACTTAAACACATCATGGACGTCAGTTGTCCAAATGCCTCTTCGCATCTATTGTAAGAATAGTTTCACAGATTATGGAAAACTGTCACCTTGGCCCAATACCAATGACATAATGACTGCCTCTTCTATCAGGTTTCCCAAGCTTGACAATTTTCGATTCATTATGATCATCAATAATTTCTTCATCTTGAAATGCAGCCACTCAATTTAACTTTGTTACTTTTCTTGAGGTGATCGACTGGTACAGTGGACATTCCTTGGAAAGCATATTATAGCCCTAATATTCCTCATCCAATTGTAATTTCGAACTATGTTCTTTTTTTTCTATCTGTATTTGATATTTGATTTATTGCCAAATACACTTATTATCCTTATCCTTTAATATCACAATGGTGTACAGCTTCCTTCATTTTTACTTTAGTTTCTTTTAAAATACTTCCAGGGCAAGGGGTGGGGGTGGGGGGGGGGGAGAAAATTGAAGTGGCATTCTTGAAATACATTAACATGTGAGAAATATTCCCAGACACATGTTCATTCGTATGAGGGTCGACCCTACAACTGTCAAGCAATAAGAAGCCTTGGTCTTCACAAAGGCCTTTGTACTTGAAAGCCTCCACCTCAGGGGCAAACTGATTTAAAAAAAAAAAGTCCTTAATAATTCTGACAATTAACAAATTGCGAAAACATCAGCAGCACCTCCACTGACACTGATGGCTGTGTACAGCCACTCATTAGAAATTCAACATTGGTTTTAAAGCCATGCCTTCAAAAATCTGTTTTGCCTTTTCAGGATTCTTCATTCCCAATAATGGTTTGGCCAAAGCTTGTCTGGCAGCAAATCCCTCATCTTTTCCTTCAGATATTCTAGATAAGCTCTCCTCCCATCAAATATTGTTCATCTGCGACGATATTCCATAACCTGCATTCGAATTTATAATTGTGCCTCTGTTTAAGGCCCCCAAATTAATTATTACTAATTACACTTTTACTCCTACTTGAATAATTACCTATGTGAAGAATTACATCCAACCTTTCACTACTCTTCCTTCCATCAATTGCCGAAATCGTCATTGCGGCGATGTAGGCAACAAACAATCCGAAAATAATGCGATGAATTGGTAATCAACACAAACGAGTAGACGAAATATGGCGGACTACAGGAGAGCGTCCCAATTTTGATGACGCACTCAGATGCTCGGCTTCGCCGCTTGGCATCCACCAGACAATTGGGATTATCGAAAAATTCGAAATTACAGTGTTCGAATTAATTTTCCTTTCCTCCATACATCCACCGTGATGCTCAAACGTTTACCGTGAATTTTCGTACTCTTGAATTATCTCAACGAGGGAAAAAAACTAACTATTGAGCTGGATTCATCAACCTTATTATTTAAGTTAGAATAAATGTATTCACTATACTACCGTGTAAATATATTCTAATTTATTGCACTACCGCGCCCAACAAATGACTTGGAAATTTAAGATAAATACCCATGTAAAGATTGTTATCCAATTATCAACCCTCTTAAGTGCTGGAAAATGAACATTAAATTATTTGCTGGGAGAGATTCCTCCTCGAAAGTTTATTTTAGAACTGTAAAGTTACCTATCTCCGACCTCCTACCGGTACGCTTGTACACGGTAGCTCCATCAACGCCATCAAATTTATACCAACTATTTGTGAGCAAACCATACTCTCTCCTTCCTAAACATCAACAAAGCCCAGCCAAAATAATTTTTACATGCAGAAATATATGCCAATTCCAAAAGATACGTGTTAAAAAATAATGATTAAAAAAAAGCTTAGAAAAATACTGAATAAACGAATGGGAATACGCCGACATTATCACCACGTACATTCTGACTTTTTACATACCTTTTTCTTTCTTTTCCGGTTTCTTCTCTTCTCTTTCTTCACCCATGGTGAATTGGTGCTACTGTATACTTTGGGCAAAGATGTTCTTCAACAAACACTTTATAAAACTACCATATAGTTTAAAACAATTCACACAAATACGCCGGCTGTTGGTTTGCCTCCAGTCGAGGCCGACGCAGGCACGCACCACCCTATGTTGCCACTTTGTTAGACCACGGAAGAGTGAGCTGATATTCTCTAAATTCTCAGATAAAAATATATAATTTTCACTATCCAGTTAATGATGCTGAAATCATACTATCATATAGCAGGTATAGTTTAACAAATGTAAGAAAGACATTCATTTTTGAACAAAATTTGAATATATAAATGCTTTGCCAACATTTATAATTTGTAACCTCAATGTGCAAGGCTCAGCTTGCTAAATAGGCTATACGGAAAAAATAAAAAATATAAATTTTAAACCGAATGCACATTATAAAAGTACTAATTAATATATAATTCAGCTTATTGTAAGAAATGTGATGATAAACGTAAACAAATAAATAATTTATTTTGGAGGGTTCAAACATGTAATTGCTACTGAAACAAAAGTTTAATCATTTGTAAACGCAATAACCCTAGCAACATCTGATATACGGAAAATATGTATTTTAATAACTATACAGATACAGTCGTTGTTGTAATAAAAGAAGACACTGAATATGAACAATGAACCCAGATGAAAAATATGAAAATTATCATTACTGATCATTTCCTCGCTCTCCCACATCGCTCTGTGTCTTTCAACATGGTCTTGAATCACGTGTTGGGTTTGTGATCGACTGTTTTAGATTTAATTTCGATATTTAAACTCAGAGTATATAAGTTGCAACATAGTCTGTACCTACAAGGTTTTTTGAAAATAGTTCGTATATTTTCTTCTGTATACACTAAGGTAATTGAGTTAACATAATTGAAAAGTTGATATAATAGTATCTATTTAAGCACGTATTCTATATACGGTACATACATAATACATAAAACTGGAACACATAGGAGGAATACAGGGAAACCTACTAAAATGGATAGAGGACTTTCTGACTGGTAGAAAGATGAGAGTAGTGCTCAGAGAAAAATATTCAGACTGGAAAGAGGTGATCAGTGGAGTACCGCAAGGATCTGTGCTGGCACCAATAATGTTTGCTATCTATATGAATGACATGGATGAGGACGTGAACTGCTACATGAGCTTCTTTGCCGATGACGCCAAACTGCTAAGGAAAATAGAAACTGATGAGGACTGTGAAGCACTGCAAGAAGACCTAAATAGGGTATGGAACTGGAGTCAGAAATGGGAAGTGGACTTTAATACTAAGAAGTGTAGCATAATGGAGTTTGGAAAAAGCAAAAACAGAATATCAGGAAAATATACAATTGGAACCAAAGAAGTAAAGAAAGTAGGATCCGAAAAAGATTTGGGAGTAATTATCACGAACGACCTGTCCTATGATATACAGATTAACAAAATTGTCGGGGAGACTTACAATTTGCTAAGATCAATAAAAGTGGCGTTTACATACTTGGACGAAGACATGATGAAAAAAATATTGGTTACATTGATAAGGCCTAGATTAGAGTATGCAGCGACATTGTGGTCCCCCAGTACCAAAAAGAATATAAAGAAAATAGAAAGAATCCAAAGAGCAGCTACAAAAATGGCACCTGCACTTGCAAACCTATCATACGAAGAGAGATTGGCTAAACTGGAGTTACCGACACTGGAGCAAAGAAGAGAGAGAGGTGACCTATTGACCATCTACAGAATCATGAAAGGCACAGAGGTACTCGATAGTGAGAACTTACTTAACTGGGACAAAAGAAACACAAGAGGACATGGAAAGAAAATAAAAAAACATAGCTATAGAAGAGAACTGAAGAAAAACAGTTTTCCTCATAGAGTTTTGGACACTTGGAACAAACTGGACAATGAAATAGTATGCGCAAAAACCATTCATGAGTTTAAAAACAAACTAGACACTGCAAGATACAAAGGCGGGACAACACGAGCATAGCTCCCCTTCCCGCAAAATACAACTAGGTAAATACAACTAGGTAAATACACACACACACACACACACACACACACACACACACATACATATATACATATATATATATATATATATATATATATATATATATATATATATATATATATATATATATATATATGTTCGATTGAAGACCAGAGCTAATTCAATATCCACTATCTTCTTAGTGATTTTCTCAATTTTTCTAATCGTTTGTTTGATTCTTGAGGGGAGGTCAAACACAATACTTCCGAGATCCATGATGTTATTGTAACACAAAATATAAATACAAGCTTTCGGTTGAGTCATCCAACCATCTTCAGGTAAGTGAGATTACATATACAGAACAGGAGTTTAAATACAAGTAAAAAGGGGGGAACTAGGAGAGTTAGGAGTCAGGTACTGGACGGAGGTGAGGTCTTCGTATCAACAGGACGTCGCTGGACAGCTGGTCACGGTAGTCGGACGTTTGGGCCTTGTTGCCACGCAGCCTCGCTGTGTAGTTGTAAGGTACTAATTGTGTCTGTCTGTATATTAATGATAGGAGTGTATTGTGTAATGTAGACTCTTTCTAAGATGTGTAGTTTCTTGGTGTTGTTACATTGTTTAAGTATTTTTGTGTTGTTGACTAAATCTTGTCTGCTTGGAGTTTTGTTGTGTGTTTGTGTCATGTGTTTGCGTATGCTTCCTTCGCGGGCGTGCATTGTGAGTCTCCTGCTCACAGAGGTAGTGGTAACACCAATGTAAGAAGCATTGGGAAGAAGTTTGCAACCTTCTTCAGGGCAGGAGAATTGGTATACCACATTTGTCTGTTTAAGGAGAGAGTTGTTTTTAGTCATGTTATTTTTCATGATAAGGTTAGAGACTTTTGTGTTTTTGTAGTATATGATGAGGGTCAATTTGTCGTGTGGGTTGGTGCATGTGACGTTACGTGCGAGGATGTCTTTGAGGACACGTTCGTCTGTTTTGTATGCTGGTGTCATATAAAAACTGCTCTTCCTGGGAAAATTTTCACTCTGAAATAATGCGCGTTAAACAAATCCTCATTAACAACGGTTTTCCCAACTTTCTCATTGACAAAGAGACGAGACTTTTCATCACACGCAACACAACACAACACGGACAAAACAACACACATTCCACACACACAGTTTATTACAAAAACCAAATGACACCAGCATACAAAACAGACGAACGTGTCCTCAAAGACATCCTCGCACGTAACGTCACATGCACCAACCCACACGACAAATTGACCCTCATCATATACTACAAAAACACAAAAGTCTCTAACCTTATCATGAAAAATAACATGACTAAAAACAACTCTCTCCTTAAACAGACAAATGTGGTATACCAATTCTCCTGCCCTGAAGAAGGTTGCAAACTTCTTCCCAATGCTTCTTACATTGGAGGCAAACTGGGAAACTGGCTATCCAGATTCCTCACTGGGAGGACACAGACAGTGGCAGTGGATGGCCGCAAATCTGCAGAAGCCGCAGTAAGTAGCGGAGTGCCGCAAGGTTCAGTTCTGGGTCCACTCCTATTCCTCATCCACCTGGGTGACATCGACAAATACATAGGCTCCTCAGTTCTCACCTCTTTTGCTGATGACACAAACATCAGCCACATAGTGACCAGCCAAGAGGACGTAAACCACCTACAAGAGGACCTCAACAAGGTACCTGGGCTGCAGAAAACAACATGCAGTTCAATGAGGGAAAATTCGAATTGCTGAGATGTGGTCCATCCCAAAACATTAAGCGGATAACTGCTCTGCGCACTGAGGGAGACTTAGTCATCCCCCCAAAGATACATGTAAAATGCATGGGAGTCCACCTCAGCGACGACGCCAGCTTTCATCACATTGATGAAACAATAAAGAAAGCCAAGGGAATGGCAAGCTGGGTACTCCGGACTTTCTCATCAAGGGAACCACAGGTTATGCTAACCCTATGAAAGGCCCTAGTCCAACCCACACTAGACTACTGCAGTCAATTGTGGTCACCCCATAAAAGAGGGGAAATCCAACGACTGGAAGCAGTTCAAAGAAGCTTCACCCGGCAGATCCAGGGGATGAGGGAACTAAATTACTGGGACCGCCTCAAGGAACTCCATCTGTTCTCCCAACAAAGGAGGAGGGACCGGTACAGGGCCATCTACCTGTGGAAGGTCCTGGAAAATCAAACACCAGACCCCACAAACTCCTCTACACTGCACTCACATTACAATAAACGAACAGGGCGGAAGTGCAAAAGAAGAACCCTTCCAACCAGAGCCCCGGAGCGAATCAAGACTTTACTTGCTGCCAGCCTGGGGCATGAAGGACCAAGGATCTTCAATACACTCCCTAAACAAGTAAGAGACATAACAGGCTGCACGGTGGACACATTTAAGGCTGGCCTGGACAGATACTTAACGTCCTTACCTGATGAACCACCGGTACCAGGCTATACAGACATCTGTCGGGCAGCCTCAAACTCCATCCCGGATCAAGTGGACCTACTAACTAGGGACGCCAAAACCGGATTCAGCGGCGGATCACCGTGACTGTGAGGGATCAACCTCAGAACAACACCAAGTAAACCAAGTAACTCCCGCTGGAGGGATTGCAGATGTATTTTTTTCAAGTCTTGTCCTTAGATCTTGCTTGTCAAAGATTTCTATGGGTGTTCTAGCTCTGTTATTTCTGAAATGTTGTTTGGGGACCAGAGTTGGCAGCAGTATTCAAGATGGCGTAGCACTGACGATTTCCTTGGAGTTATCATGCACTCTTCTCTTCTTGTGTGGAAAGTCCTTAGGATCTAGCCTGACAACTGTCTTGCTTTCCTCGTTATTTTTGTGATGAAAAAGGCATCATTACTTACGTTCTTTCTGGCCACGAATGTAATTTATTGAGCGTTAGTTTTTTTCCCATACCATATAAGCTCAGACATCTCTCCATAGAGGGCCATGTTGTTTGTCCTCACCGCATATCTCGTTTCGAACTAAATTTCTAGAATATTCTAGTGTCACCAACGAAAGATGTGGCGGTGGAGTGTGTCTATGTTCCCAGTCATGACCAGAAAGTACAGGGGACCCAGCAATGAACCCTGATGGACTCTACTAACGTCACTGCTGGCATCTGACAGTTCCCCCCCCTCTACAACTAATCGTTGTTTTCTGTTGGAGAGGAAGCTATGTAGACAATGTTCAAGTTTGCCACTTTGTTATTGTGAAGGAGAATTCCATGATCCACTTTATCGAAAGCTTTGGCGAAGTCAAGATAAACGACATCGGTGTTTCCTCCCGCCGTCTTAAATATCCTGTCGTACTTTCTCGTAGCGAGTCAGCAGTTGTGCACAGCAGGGCCGTCATTTTCGAGATCCATGCTGTCCATCGTTGAACATTCCTATGTCTTCTGTATAGCTGACGATTTTGGATCGTGTTCGTCTTTCAGTTATCTTTATTATATGTGATGTTAGCACCACTTGCCTATATCATTATAATTTATTTATCTAATGCCAAAACCTTACTACCTCCCTTAAGGATTGATGTGAAGGTACTAATTTTGAATGGTTGCGGCACTGAACAGGCTGCCAGTGGTTTTTCCCACGGCAGTTTCAGTGGCAAGGCTACTTGGCATCTGGATTATTTCAGGATTTACGGGTGCAAGCCGTCTGGTCTGGCAGCCGGATTTGGTGCTATGTCATCAATTGCTGCAGTTATGGTTGCTGCAACTGTCGAAAGCATGTGTGTCTCTCCTTGAGGTTCTTCAAAGAATGAAGACGGGTTGTTAATGTTCTTCTCATCTGGTAGGCTGAATACGCTTTCCTGCCGGTGCAATTTCCCCTGGTTGCTTCTCCCTTTCTTCATTTTCTTTTAGGAGTGGGCCCATGGCGAATGTGGTCTTCAGTTTCTTTTGGGTGAAAAAATAGAAGAACTTGCTCTTCTTCTGGATGTTTGCTATCGTTTCTGATTTTTCCCGTCTCCTTTGCTCTTTCTGTGACAGGATGAGCTTTCAATATCCTCGAGATCCCATGTCTAGTTTGTCGAAGTTGTGTGGATGTGATGCCTTTGAAAGCTGTGCTCTTATTTTGGATCTCTGCTTCCATAAGGTTCTCCTGCACAGGGGGATCTGTTTCCTCGTCTTGTCCTCCTTTGGAATTCTTTCACTTACATTGTTCATGCATACCTCCCTGCATTTCGTCATGAAGACGTCCAGCGATTCCTCTGTGTTTTTATTTATGGAAAGGGTTGTCCAGTCAGTCTCAAGTTCCCTTCTTAGTTTGTTCCAGATAACTTCTCCACTGTAGAAGTTGAGGTCATTGAGTGAGGAGCTTGTACTCTGGTTTGTGGTTGCCCGATGCTTTAGGGATGTTGGGAGGCTGCTGGTGTAGATTTTTATGTGGTTGTGGTGAGACAATGTTGTTTTAATTATTTCATGGGAGCTGACTAACTCAAAGCTGTTGCTTAGTACCAGATCAAATGTGTAGTTGTCTCTTGTGGGCTCTTCGATGAATTGGGCTAGGTAGTAGTTTTCAATGATGAACTTGAGTTCTTCTGTTTGACGTTTCTCACCCCTGGGACCGCCATCAATTTTCCAATGATGGCCATGATATGCAAAGTAAATTGAAGTCCCATGTGATGATGACCTCCGTGGAAGGGGCTGGCAGATTTTGCAGGAATGCCTATATTTTTATTGTTACTTCCCTGATTTTTTTTTCCAGTGGTTTTTGATGGCCTGTAAACGGTCACTATGAGGATGTCTATTTTCCTCACATGTACTGCCAGTATTTCAGTCGTGCCGTTTGAGGAGGCAATAAAAGATTCAACATTACACACACACACATTGTATATATATATATGTATATATATATATATTTATATATATTTTGGTAAAGAAAGTAAAGCACCAGACTTGATTTGAAGTGTTTATTAAACCCGACGTTTCGATTCCCGTCCAGGAATCGCCTTCAGGGGTTATAATGGGCTATACAGTGAACTCGTTTTTATGTGGTCCGGGATGCAACTGAGAAGGGGCCTTGGTGAAGTCTTCACTCCATATTTGTTGGATGCCCGTTTCAGGATGGGTAAAGTCGGGTTCGTTTGAACACTTTATTATTTCTGATCTGATACAAAACTGCTGGCAAGTCCCGAGGAAACTCCGGAGGTTCCCAGACCTCCCTAGCTAAAATGTGCAGAAAGCAAAAAGGGGCGTTCCCCGCGAAGGGGCTGCCGATAAGAACCATAGGTCATGTAATGGTGGCACTCTTGAGGGTTGCCAACAGGGAATATATATCTCGATGTGAAGATCATTGAGTCCCGGTCCCGTGGAGTGAGTTTTCCCGGGCGTTCGTCTCGCTTCAACCGCAAGTTTATTGGATTCTGTCCGGTACATTGACCCTTCCCTGACGTATGGCCAATAAAGGGGTGCCTAGCTGAAGGGCCTTTTGAGAGTTGTCCCTTCATACCCAAGATGAAAGAAATATCCCAGTGTTTATCACAATGGGTGTACCATTTAATATATCAAATACAGAGAAGTGCACCAAGAGTAAGGAATATATATATATATATATAAATATATATATATATATATATATATATATATATATATATATATATGTGTGTGTGTGTGTGTGTGTGTGTGTGTGTGCAATAAAAGTGAAAAAAAGTGTATTTCACTTTTTCTGTTATTGTTTTTGTTTCTTGTTGTATTTTATTCTCTTCACCGACACGGATCCCAAACTCCAAATCTACACACACACACACACACGACTCGGTGGCGCAGTTGGTAGATAGTTGAAGTGCCACAATAGTGGCCCGCAGTTCTTGGTTCGAATCCTGCCCAGGGCCGAAATTATTTCGGTACCGCTGCGCTTCGGGTCGTTACTCTGACTCTCGTGGGCGGGGAGTTGTGTGTGTGTGTGTGTGTGCAAGGTCATAGCATTACCCATAGATCGGACCTAACGAGCTCTGAACTCTCTTCTAGGAGGGAAATGGCTGTCGATCACGAGTCCAACACGTGATCCAAAGACCAAGTGAATACACACACACACACACACACATTAAGAAAACTGAAAACAATAAGATGGATATAAGGTAAACTACTGAAATGGATGGAGCATTCTCTTGCATGGAAGAAAAATGAGAGTAGAACTAAGAGATAAGAGTTCTACTTGGGAAGAGGTGATTAGTGGAGTTCCACAAGGAGCAGTATCAGCTCCAATAATGTTTGTTATTTATGTGAATGATATGGATGAGGGTGTGGAATGTTACATGAGCTTCTTTGCAGATGACACAAAACTGTCGAAGAAAGTGAGTACTGAAACGGATTGTGAGTCGCTGCAGAGAGATTTGAACAGGGTTTGGGAATAGAGTCAGAAGTGGGAAATGGACTTCAACATTAAGAAATGTAGCATAATGGAATTTGGAGGAAAAAAGGATATCAAGACAATATAAAATTGGTGTAAAGGAAGTAAAGGAAGTGGGATCTGAAAAAGACCTGTGAGTAATCATCTCAAAGGACAAATCCCCTGATTAACAAATAAACAAAATTGTCGGAGAAACCTACAACTTGCTAAGATCAATAAAGGTAGCTTTTATTTACTTGGACGAAGAAATGATAAAGAAAATACTAGTCACATTGATAAGGCCAAAATTGAAGTACGCAACGACACTATGGTCACCCAGTACCAAAATAGAAGATAAGGAAAATTGAGAGAAAACTACGATGATGGCCCCAACATTTTCAAAATTGTCATATGAAGAGAGATTGTCAAAACTAGAACTATCGACTCTGGAACAAAGAAGAGAAAGAGGTTACTTGTTGACTACCTACAGAATAATGAGATATAAAAGTCCTTGATAGAGAAGATTTACTAAATTGAGTTAAGAAAAATACAATTCGACATGGAAGGAAATAAAAAAGGACAAGTTATAGAAGATACATGAAAAAGAACAACTTTCCCCAGAGTGATGGGTGTATGGAACAAACTGGACGAAATAAGTGTGTGAAAAAAAAACCCCTGCGAGATACAGAGCGTGGGCATTTCGATGTTAGAATTATTTGTGTTTGATATGGCAAGCTTATCATACTCATGTTTGAAAGACTAACAATCTAACATTTAATCATTAATGTCCAATTTGTAAACATATACGATGACTGATAATGCTAAAACTTTAATATATTTTATTTAAAAGACAATGGTATCGTCGCTTTTCAGTTAAGAGATGTTGCCAGTTATTAGGTGGGACTTACACAACCCCGTTATACCGAAACCATTACTTAGGTAAAAGTTAGACACCTCGGCAGAATCGTCGTAGTTCAGGCAGTGTCGTCGGGGCAGAGGCGATACTATTGCCACATTATACAATAACTGAATATTTTCAGAATTTAACAACGACACTACGGTAAATGTTGCATATTTGTTGTCTTCTGTTAATTAGATGTCACATTAAACATCACAAGTAAAGTTCGAATCATCACAACACTGATTCACTTATCACTGACTAATCTGACCCCTGTTTCGTCGCACATCACGAGTTTCTTATTGCAAGTCCAGGTTTGATAAGAATGCATTGATAACACTAGAGTAACATACGTATTTTCCTGCCCAGCAATTTAACTAACAAAACTAATAGGTGGGTTCTTTATATGATATATCCCATCTCAGTGCTCAAATTTAACCTAACTTAAATATAACCTAATCAACCGAGTTTGGGGGGAGGCGGGGGCACCCCCCTCTTTGACAATCCCTCAGTACTTGGTGTCCCAGTCCCCACCCATCTTGTGCTAAACACAACAAAATAAATGCCAACAATCCTTTGTATATTGAATATATAAACTAAGTAACTGAACTTTTCATGATAAAATGTTGTTGGTAATCCATTTGGATATTCCCTAGAGCAGATTATAAGATATGACATTTCTTCATCATATGCATTTGGATCATTAGGGTAAAAATCCAGAAACACACAAGCACAGGTATTTAACATGAAACTTATGTTGTTCAATAGCCCCTAACTCCCAACATAACAATGCCATAGCTAGAATAGATCTTTCAAATGCAAAAGATATATTTTTTCTTTGCATAATACTGGAATAGAACCAAAATTAGGTAGTTAGGACAATAATATATCTGCAAGTACAGCTTACCAATGTCATCTCAATTTTACACACAGTGAGATGGTTAGGTCAGGTTTTGGGCCTGAAAATTTCACTTGTTTGTATAATCCTCTCCCCTTATCCCTACATTATTGGTTATTTGTCTACAAATTTAAGTACATGGTTTGAAATGTCTGTGTCTGTATCAATTAATCAATCTGTTGACAAAGACCTCTCTTGTTTGACATCCATGGCTCCAAGGTAGCTGGTAACTGCCACTGTATTTATATAGTTTTTGCTTCACTTTGAAGGTAATTTTTGGTGGGGCTAATGTATGGAGGTTTTTGATGGAGTAGAAGGCTTGGTGGTTAGTCAAAGTGTTTTGTAATTTGAGTGCAATTTATTTTTCCTTTTTTTAATGGATGTATTACATATCATACAAACTGTACCATACTCTGTGGATATTGTGTACTAGTATTTAGACTTATACGTGTTATTCTTTCCAGAGTACAAAGTGCATTTCACAATATTAAGATGGGATGGGTGATGATTAGCTTTTAGATGGGTGTGGGATGGATGAGCATATGTTTTGACTTGACCTTCTGATATATTCTATACTATATGCCAAGAGCTTTTCCTCCCTTATAAGGGAGGTTGTCAAGTCATTCCACTCCCATCCTCTACCCTCTCCCCCCACACATCTTAGCTCCTCATGGATAACAGGTGGTCCTTGTATCCCACCCACTGCCCTGGGTCAGAAGCGATGTAGCAAGACATGATACAACCAAAGCAAGGCCACTTCACCTGATCAGTGACACCCCCCCCCCTCTCTCTGTCCCCTTCATGCAGAAAAGAAGATGGGGAGAAATCCCTTCAGGCTGTGTCAAAATATCATTCACATATAAGCAACTCCTATTCCCCATCTTGTGCCCCACCCTTGCATAATAGTATGATCTATACACAGTCACTCTCCACTTATCCCTGTCTCCTGCCTTCTCCCTCTCTTGCTCAACACCCCCTTCACCCTGTCCATCCATCTCATCCTCTCAAGTTCACTCCCTTCTGATGTATACAAAGACTGGTTATTTTATTTATTTTATATATCTTTTTTACAGTACCTTATCATATCAGGAAACCATGGAGTCCACAGACAGTGAAAGCCAAGAAATTCCGTTTACTAAGAGAATGCGCATTGCTACACGAGAGATTCATAATGTGAGTGATGCGCTCATCAATGCCAAGCTAGGAATAGGTAAGAGGAACACTTTCATAGTCCTTTTGATATTCTTATAATCCACTTCTGTATAATTTCTTAATTCTTGTATATTCATTACTGATCAGTTTGATGAGGACAATATAGTTCACAAACTTGTATATTCGTTACTGAAATTACATGTGGATTAATTGATTCGCAAACTTTCAGCCATGACCGAGGACAGAGTGTGGGCAGAAGGGCTTTTGGTATTTTATGAGATATTTAGATACCTTGAAGGTGCTATGGATCGTCTTTCACATACATTGGTCGGAGAACTTGATGTTCCTGGAATACGAAGAACGGAGGCTTTTGAAGAGGTAAATCTTTTTTATAGTAAATGATAGATCTTAGTTTTAATTTGGTAATTAGATGCATTGCATTGTAAATAACAGATACAATATTTTTTCCAAGTTTTTCAACTGTCATTTCTTTTGTATAAATGTCAATATTGGTGATTGAATACTTGCAAATAAAAAGTATTGGTTGTGTATGGATGATATTTTGATTTAGTCTGAAGGGATTTCTCTTCGTTTTTTCTATTTTTTGCATGAGAAGACGAGAAGGTGGGGTTGCTGTGTAAATGAAACAGGCATGTGGTGTGCTTCTGACCCGGGCATTGAGTAAGAGGTAAAGACAGCAGCCTCTGGTTTGGTGCACATGTCACTCAAAGAAATTATTTTGTGTTGCTGTCTGCATAGGGTAAGAGGAGGTATTCAATGTGGTAATTGTGACCAGGCCAATTCTGTGTTGGTGGTGCTTCATTTTTGGGCGGTGTCCTAAACATAATCATGCTAATGTGATTTTTGTTTGTTGACAGAGTGATTTCTCTGTAGGACTAATGTCTGGAGAGTGTGGGGGAGTGCTGGGTTTGGAAGTTACTCGAAGAGCCTGTTTTGTGATCATTGTGTGTGTGCATTTTTATTTGGAAATGTTCTGCAGTATACTGATAGAAGGATGTTGTAGATGTTTATGTAGTATGACACTTTTTTTCCCCCCCGCTCCATCTAGTTGGTTGTTCTTGTGTAATATGGTCAGAAGGATGGGTGTAATTGAGATCAGTTGGGTTGATTTCTGAGGAATTTGGTGAAGTATAGAATTTAGCAGTCTGTTAGAGTACTTATTTTGGTGATCTATGTTTTTCTATGGATATACTGTAGAGTACTAGGAGCATGTTACTGTAGATGCCTGTGTAGATTACTGCTTTGGTTCTTTTTCATGGAACATGAAGATGCCTGTGTTGTTGTTGTTCTTGTTGTTCCACAAACTGTCTGGCTGAGCAGTCCTGGCTCCCTGAGGAACGCCACACCTGGAATGGGTATTTCCCACCAATCCCTTACAGAGTGTACATTGTGTTGTTGGTGTGCATAATTATGTACAATGCAGTCTTCCATAATATGTTGTATAGTATAGGGCGAAGTGTTGCATCCTGGACAATTATCTGTAATGTGGTCATCCAGGCTCTTCTGGTAGCTTAGAAGGGCTGGGTGGTGGCTGCACCACAGTCTGGCCTTTAGGAGGAGAGAGGATTCAGAGGGTCTGACATGCAGTAATGTATCGTTGTTCAGTTTATTGATGAGGCAGTGAGTGATATGATCATGGATAGGCTTCTGAAGGCTGGTGTCTGGTGGTTGTGGAGGAAGGGAAGAGAGTATTTGTGTGAGATATATGTATTTGGGTGTTGTTTTGATGTTTCTTGGCATGTGTGGGTGTTCTGCTATATAATGTAGTGGGTGTGCTGTGTTTGTGGAGGCTGTGGCAAGTGTTTGTGTGCCTCTCGTATCAAGGACACCCTATGTTTTGTGATGTGGTGTGAAAGGTGAGAAGGTTTAGTGTAGAATGCTGTACCTATCATTATTGTGTTTTGCTCTCTGGGGAGGATTTTTGTTTTTTTATTGGTAGGTGCGCATCTTTGACTAGGCTAATTCCCTTATAAAGGGGAAGCTCTTGATATATAGATATATATATATTTTTTTTCTTCCCCCCTTTAGTGTAGACCAAAATGTTGAGGTGGTTTATTCTTCATAACAGATTTACTTTACATGGCAGTACAGTACAGCTATGGGTTGTGTTAAATAAGGAATGCAAATTCTCACATTGTTATTTCTTTATTCACAGGACCTTGGTTTTTATTATGGGGAAGGCTGGACCAAGGATTACAAACCACGAGAGTCAGTATGCAAATATCTTCTACATCTTGAAGAGCTGGAGAAGACAAATCCACATCTTCTTATGGCATACATTTATCATCTTTACATGGGCATTCTGTCAGGTGGTCAGATTCTTCGAAAGAAAAGAGCACTCATCAGCAAACTGAAGTTTTCACGTAATGAAAGCGTAAAGGGACTGGCTGTTACTGATATTAAAGGAACAACAATAGCTAAAATAAAGAAAGAAATGACTGAAGCAATGAATCGAATTGCAGGAGAAGTTGGCGAAGAGACTTGTCAAGGCCTATTGGATGAGAGCAAGATGGTGTTTATTTTGAACAATGAGATTGTGCATTCTATCAAAGGGGCAGGGGCTGCTGCTGTCATTAATATCCTAAGATTCATTATTTATCTTATTTTAATTATATTTTTAATTATTTATGTCAAAAGAATGATAATGTAGGATCAGAAAGATATAATAGTGCCCTATTCATTGTAATTATATAGTTGAACCTTGTTTAATGTCATGGTTAGATTCCTGAAATCTGCAACTTTAACTGAAACCAAAAACTCTGGGAATCTTTGATGACTCGATGGTAGTGATCTTACTTTACATCAAAGTGTCTCGAGTTCAAATCCCTGGGGCAAACACAGTAATGGGCTTCATGAATACATATGTTTACACCTTTACAGATGTACCTGGTGACTAACTTAGACAACACTCAATTGTTTGGTTGTCCGTGGTCACTCTTGCAGATCTGTGGTCATTGGGTAACTGGCAACAGGTAACTCAGATGACACACTCGCACAAACCAAGCCACTCTGATACATTCCTATCAGATGACACTATACCCTTACATGAAACTCGTCTGTGTAACCCAGACATACTTTTTTTTTTTCGTCCTAAGCTTTGCCACCAAGATGGTGGTGGTGGTGGGGTGTATTCAAAGTATAGAATGACAAGTTGCAACAAACATAATCCATTCTATTTGTGCCTAAATGATGATAATGATGTATTATACAAGAAAGTATTCTTCATGCAATAGTAAAAAGAAGTAATGGTGCACAGGCATCTGGGAATGGATGCAAAGAGGATATTGTATGAAGGGGTGATTGTCTTGATGGCTTTGTATGGGGCAGAGACTGAGAGGCAGAGAGAAAAAATTTATATGTGTTTGAGATGAAATGTCTGAAAAAAGTATGGTGGGGGTCACTCAGTTGGATTGAATGAGAAATGAGGAGGTGAGGAGAAGAACAGGAGTGGAAAATGAATAGTAGATAGGGCTGACAAAAAATTATTGTGATAGTTTGGACATATGGAAAGATGAGTGATGAAACATTAGTAAAAGGTGTGTGGAAGGCAGAGGTGGAGGAAGTGAACTTGAGGAGACGACTGAGGATGAGATGGATGGATGGGGTAAAAGGGGCATTGAGCAAGAAGGGAATGTCTGTTGAGCAAGAAAGGGAGAAGGCAGGGGATAGGGATGAGTGGAGAGTGACTGTATACATGATACTGTTATGCAAAGATTCTACAGATTAAATAAAAACTTGTATTATTTCATTACTGGTGATATAGAGGAAACTGTTTACCCTTATTGAAATATGTATATAATGAAAATAAAAAGATTAACATTTTTGTAATGCTCTGTTTAAGCATTCCATATCATTTCTGTGATTTCCCATTATTTCAGTTTAGAAGCAAACTATTTTTTATGGTGTAGATTATGTGTAGTGGCTCTTTGCTTGTTTAAATTCTCACATACTTATAAGAAGGTGCCTTGCTGTGGATGTGCTTTGTTTTGCTGCATTGCTTTTGACCCAGCTTGATGGGCAAGATGCAGGGATGACCCATCATCCAGGAGGAGCCAAGATGAGAGGGAGAGGGGGGGTAGTGGAATGGGAGTGGAATTATGCCTTTTGACTTTGGTTACCTCGCTAGTCAGGGAGAAAGAGCCCTTGATATTTGTATTTACCTAAATGTAGTATACAGGAAAGTACAATACTCATTGGGTTCTGTCTCCTGATCTATAATTTTCTAACATACCTAGACTCAAATTCATGTATGGTTCCAACTTAATCTATGTCTTTGATTTGCGTCATATTTAGATTTGAACTCTTGTATTGTTTGAGCTTGGGCTATATTACCTTCTAAGCTATTCCACATATACATCTATATGGAAAACTGTATTTCTTCACATCCTTTTGACTTGTGGTCTTTCTTAATTCATTTCTATGACCTCTTGAAACCCTCCCATCTTTAATCAGGAGTTCTCTTCTATCAATGCAATCTATCCCCTTTAGTGACCTGAACACTGTAATCATGTCACCTCTTTCTCTTTGATCTTTCAAAGTTGGTAGACCCATTACTTTTAGTCTTTCCTCATATGGTTTATCTGCCAGGCTGGGGACCAGTTTGGTTGCTGCCCTTTGTATTCTCTCAATCTTGCTTAAGGCCTGTCTACACGAGCGGGCCTGATCGGCGGGTTTGCCCGTTAACGGGCAAATTCTCGCGGGCCTGCCCGTGAATGTTGTCCACACGACCGAAGTGATGAACAGCTGGGCCTGCCCGACGATGTTGCCAGTAGCGGGTGGAGTGCTGTACGAGAACCATGGTGCCTAGCATTGTCAAGAAAAAGATTTTGTGCTCTATGATAATAGCTGTGTGTCTCAAGAAGAAAAAGAAGAAAAGGATATGGTGTAAAGATTGGTTAAAGAAAAGAAGTATGTTTGGAAGCACTGCAACAATACTTCATGAACTACAAAGTAGTGAGGAACACGACTTCAGAAATTACCTGAGGATGAATGTAAGCACTTTTTACATCTTATTATCAAAGGTGGAGCCGTACATAGTGAAGAAAGACACAGTTATGAGAAACAGCATTACAGCAGAAGCTCGTCTGGCAGGGTAGAAACTCCAGCTACCGGGCACCAGCTCAGTGATTTCGCTAGGCGGCCTTTCGGGCAATTTGATCGTTTGCCCGTCAAATATGCCCGTTAACGGGCAAGCCCGCCGATCAGGCCCGCTCGTGTAGACAGGCCTTTATAACCATCACTGTGTGTGAGGATCATACTACTGATGCATATTCTAGTCTTGGATGTATCAGGGAGGAGGAATGGAGATGTTTCAAGGAGGGAGTCACAAGGTGTGCAGAGATGGTGTGTGGAACAAGGAGGATGGGAAGAAATAGAAGGAAGGGTAGTGAGTGGTGGGATGATGAAGCAAAGAAGGTTGTAGAAGAGAAGAAATGAGCATTCACAGATTGGTTACAAAATAGGATGAGAGAATCATATGATAGGTACAAAGAAAAAAATAGAGATGTAAAGCATAAGATAATGGAGCCAAAGAGGAGAGCAGATGTATGACAGGAAATTTTGAAAGTAATATAAAGCTGTTTTGGAAAGACATTAAGAGAGGAAGGGGAGACAAATCAAGTAGAAAAGAAAAGGTACAGATGGAATGATGATATGGAAGAGACAGCAGGAGGAGGAAGATGGGCAGAGTATTTTAGGGAGTTGCCGAATGTAAAGGAGGATAGGGAGGGATAGTTACAGTGGGAAGTGCTAAGAAAATGACAGTAATGAATGGAGGAGAAATAAGGAAAGTGAGGTGAAAGCAGTTATTAAAACGAAAGCAGGTAAGGCAACTGGGTTAAATGGATGCCTTTTGGGGTGTCTGATAAAGGGAGGTACAGTGATGGTGGACTGGCTGGTGAGGTTTAATGTTTGTCTAAACGAGGGTAGAGTGCTGGAGAAGTGCCTGTATTGTTCTGCTTTACAAGAGAAAAGGGGACAAGTGTGAGTGTAATAGTTTCAGAAGGAACAGTTGGTTGAGTGTAGTTGGGAAGACTTATGGGAGGGTTTTGATTGAGAGGATTATATTATTTTTATTTATTTATTTATTCATAATTTTTTCACAGCCAACCTAGTTATGGACCAAAAGGTCTCCTGTCAGCATGCTTCTCCTTTGTAATCCTTTGAAGAACAGAGTGGGTTTTGGACAGATAAGGGTAGTGTGGATTAGATTTTTGTGGTAAGGCAGATATGTGAGAAAGCTTTAGGAAAAGGCTTATGACAGGGTAGACAGGAAGTTGTTCCTTTAAGAATGTAGGGAACAACTAGTGGACAAGATCCAGTCTTATCACATGCTTATTGAAAGAAGGCATTGTGCCACTTAATTGGAAAAGGGCAAACGTGGTGTCAATTCACAAAGGTGGAAACAAGGAAACACCACTAAATTATAGGTCAGTATCACTCACCAGCACAATAGTGAAATTTTGTGAAAGGTTGATGGACCTAATATCTTGAAAATATGATCATTCTGACAGGCATTTTGGCTTCAGATTTGGAAGGTCATGCGCGTTGAACCTTTTAAGCTTTTACTTGATAGTGATTGATGTGCTGCAAGAGATAGGGGTGGGTGGACTGCATGTACTTGGACCTAGAGAAGGCATTTGATAAAGTACCTCAGTTGACTTGTGTGGAAACTGGAGCTTGTGTGTATTGTGTATTTATATGACATTCTTGATTAAGAGTGTTTCTAAGATTTGTCTTGCTACATTGCTTCTGACCCAAGGCAGTGGGCGGGATACAGGGATGACCTGATATCCATGAGGAACTAAGATGAGAGAGGGGAAAGGGTGGTGGATGGGAGTGGAATGGGTGGGAGTAGGTACGTGTCTTTAGCTTGGCTACCCCCTTATAAGTGGGAAAAGCTCTTGGTATATAGAGATAAATTTGTTTTATTCACACATCAAAAGGTCATTTCCCCATTATCATGGGGCAGCCAAGTCAAAGCAGACAACTTCACTGTTTGTCAACCCCCATTCATTTTTCCCTCCCATTTTAATACCTCGTCAATGAAGGGATATCCCCGTCTCTGCCACAGTGTTCTGGTTGGAGGCAATGCAGTAAGACACAGCACTTCCACAACAGGGCCCGAAAGCTGGAGGTTTAACACTGTTTCATTATCTGGAACCTACCCTCCCTCTCATCCACTGAAGCAATTTATGTAGAACATTTCTTCGGGTTACATATTTTTTTTTCATCCATAGGCAACCACTCTCCATTCACTCCTACCTTTTACACCCTTCCTATGAATATATAAAAAATGTCACTCTTCATGAAGCTATATTACCTTCAAAGCTGTTCCAAGAATTTATGTATCTGTATTGAAAGCTATTTCTTTACATCCTTCAGACATTGTCTTCATGACCTGGTGAAGCCCTCTCATCCCTAATCAAGAGATTTATCAGTATAGTCCACCCCTTTTAGTGACCTGACTATAGTAATTAAGTCGTCTCTTTTTCTCTGATTCCTCAACAATGGCAGATATAATGCTAAAGTCTCTCCATATCTGTCAGGTTGGGATCCAATTTTGATTGCTGCTGTTCATATGCTCTCAACCTTTACATCTTTTGCTTTATGTGGGAACCATTAAACTGATGTTTTTCCAATCTTGAGCAGATTAGGATTTCTGTGAGTTATCCGTTAATTTTGGAATTGGTCGCGGCGTTACTCTTACGTGCATCTACCTAATCGTTCTTCGACTATCATACCTAACTATTTAATTACCTATAGTTTTAGCTTGTGCAGTATTAGTTTGTAGACTATTCTAGAAGTTAATACACCTGTAAGGAAAATTGCATTCCTTGGGATTCTTTAGACAATTTTTAATGTGCTTCTATGAAATCGCAACTCCCTCACTCCAGACTATGAGCTCTCTGTCAAATGTATCTACTCCTGTAGTGGCGGTACTCCATCCAACACCGACCGCATTTGAGACAACCGTCTCCCATGCAGACCGAGCCGGGACCGATGACGTCACCAACGCGAGCGGAATCTCGCACACTCACCAGGACTCGCATATGGCCCACAGCCAAAGGGAAGGTGGCCAATCAGAAGACTAGTCAGGAACCGGGACCTGGGGCCGTATACACAAAACTTTTTTGTTAGCCTTAACAATCTCTGCTAGCTAACAGAAAACCACTAAAAGTTATACACCAATGCTTAACTAACAACTGTTAGCTAGTAAACAGTTGTTTGTCAAGTACCGCTAAACAGCGCTGAAGTTAGCAGCTTATGAACATGTAAATGGACGTATTATCAAAAATTGCACACATAAAACAGTGTTATTAATGCAGTTGTTCAGAATTTATTAATAAAGTATCATGATAGCACATAGATATCGTATGTATGGGTTTTTAGAAGTACTTATTAACCAACGACAGATATTTTTGGACGAAGGCGCATTGTACAGGCGGCCGTGCCACAGACAAATCTTCCGACAGAAGACTCAACAATAATTTCAGAGGACATAGACATGGCAGAAGAAACACAGAAAAAGAAAAGGAAGCCAAACTGGTCACAAGAGGAAACACTCCTCTTGATCAACGTGATTATGGAGAAAAAATAATAATAAATGGGCGATTCAAGCCAAGTTTAAACCACAAGGATAAGAGGGAGGCATGACAAAGCACGTTGATGCTATGGTATTGTTTTCTGTTTACATATAAATGTTCATCGACACTTGGAGCCCCAATTCTAATGTTTGTGCCATCTATGGTACCCACAACACCGGGAAACCTACAGTTTTCCATGAACTCTGCTTGTTTTACTTGCACTTCTTGGCGAGTCAATAGGAATTTTACAAACTGAGTTACAATATCTGGTTCTGATAGTGCATCAATTGTTTGAGTAATGACACGGCTGATTGATCCTTGCGAGGTCCCAAATTCGTCACTGCTGCATTTTACCTGTGGCTAAATATCATAGGGTAATTGCCACCTTCGTCTCAGGACTCAGTGGTCGATTCCGTTCTGTTCGGGATTGAAGTTTGTCCCTCACTAAATCAGCCATTTTTATTATACCAGCACGGTTCATTCTGAAGCGTTTGATGAGTTCGTCATCATTGTACTCGTTAAATATGTCCGTCGCTGTCGATAAACTCGCAGTCATCTTTTTAGTTGTTGTTGCTCCGCCATCTTCTCTACTAACAGGAACTTGTTAAGAGCTTAATAGTCCTCCTCAGCACTTTTATCTTAACAGTACTTTTAAGGCCCTAACAAGTTTTCTGTATCACTGTTAGTGCTTAACAGCTAAATGTTAGCCTTAACAGGAATTTGTTACCCTTAACAGCTATTTGTTAGTGCTAACAAGTTTTGTGTATACGGCCCCTGTCTGTGAGCCGCTACCAGGATTTAAAAGACGGCCTCTTGCCAACAGAGGGTAATAATAATAATAATGTATCTCGCCCATTAATTGTCAGGCTGTAAGTACACACGCTTAGAGGCAACAACGCTCTATGCGTTGAACACACACACAAGCATATCGCAAACAAAAACACGACTACGTGCACAAACATCAACTTAAACTTTTTCTTCTACTGAAATTATTTTCATTTATAACCTCTCCTACTACGTCTTCTCATTTCAGTTTAACCTACCACTAAAATTATTTCCAATTTCTCTATCTTTCCCTACGACTAAGCCTCCTACTCATTTTCTAACTTTATTGAATGAGGTTAAGATGAATAAATATCCCTACGTAGCCTCACGGTTACACGTATTGATCCCAACCTCCCAACCCAAGCCTCTTGCCCACCCCTTAATAGCCACGACCCCACGAAATAAATATCCCTAAAAATCGCCCGGTGGCAATGACCCACTTTTATAAACAACTATCTTTTCATTTTCATACACACATTTCTTCCCGATCCCGCGCCAGCAGGTGGTCTGTCCTAGGTAGTCCATAGCCCATAGAACGGCTTCTTCACCAGCAACAGTAACAACTCGTCTTGCTCCAAGACCTTCTCTCTCCTAGCATCGGATCGAGAATCTACAAGCTACAATACCTTCTCTCTCTTCTAACACTGGATCGGTTACAAATAGCACTTGTGTTATCAAACAATATGCATGTAACGACAGAGTAACTCCAACCCTCCCCTTGTAAGTGCATAAACCACAAAGGCCCCTTCAAATTCAATAACCTATTTAAAGGTAAAAACAAAACATGCATATTACTGAAAAAAAAATCGAACGCACCCCCTGGTCGACCACAATACGTCCTACTAACCGATACGAAAACAACAATGCAAGTGGGTCTGCCCCACTCGGTTCCACTTAACTTCATTTTCTATACTGTCGTCTTCTACTAACACCTCCCCTCCCTCCTCCTTACAACCAGCTTCAAACAATCTATCACCTTTTTTGTATTTGTATTGTACACTGGATCGAGGACTTCCAGCTCCAGACCTCAGGCTCGCCACATTCTCCACTGATTCAACCAATAAATAGAGATATTAGGACCTCTGCGATGATTCCTTCCTTGGTTGCCCTTTATGCTAGAACACCACACTCCCTTTAATATCCTGGACACGATCAAGTTACCCCTTACTCTTCCATTTATGGTAGGCTCGATGCTCTCTTTACGTACATTTTGTCTCCAAAGGCATCCGCAGGGAATTTCTATGGGGTTAAAGATATATATGGTTTGGTATTAGGTTATGTCAAGATACTTCATATTAGCCGCGTGCATTTACATTATCTACATGAATTACGTTTTGAGTTTCATTAATCATGCACTAATATTTTAATAGCTTATTTTTTAACATAATTATACGTGACAGCTAGTACAGTTTCATATACCTAGGATTTCTAGGGAATGAAACTCCCACCCCCGTCTACACACCCATGTACCAGCGAGATGCAATACAAACAAATATTCTTAATGTAGAATATATCAACATTTTCATGAAAGTTCTACATTCACATCTACCATCACCTGGAAAGTGCACAGTATTATAAATATCACCAAGAAAAAAATCTAAAAAGAAAGAATATAGTATACCTTCTTTTATGCAAGATCGGTCTTTCAAAACATATAGGAAAGACTACAATATAACTCCTCCGTAACAGTTCAGTAGTTCATGAACATTTACCTGTAGGTTTGTGAAAAAAATTCTGAATATTCCTATCAAGTTTTGGGAAAAAAATACGAGGGATCAGACATTAAACAATAAACTAAACGAAGAACAAAAATGTTCGAGGAATTACGCACGGTAAGAAATGACTGAGTTGGCACGGCCGTATGCTGGTCAGACGGAGAAAACAGGACCACAATTCCCGAGCCCAATTTTGATTGGCGCCAAACAATTTTACCAAGCGTAAGAAGGTCGGGGATCTGGGGACAAACGTTCTTAAGACAGCGGCCAGGAACGAGAAAACTTTATTATTTGAAAAGAATAATTAATTTTAGTTCGTTTCAAGGGGGGATCCATCCCGGCATTCATCCTCAGACTAATCAGCGTGTTGTCTGGCCAGCCAATGGAGGCTACGTGACCGCTGAAGTGTCAAGAATGTTGCAACATTGCACCGAGTTTGTTTGGTGCAGCAGGTGTCGGTCGCTGACTGAGGATTATTGAGGTTTAGTTAGGGGCCAAGCATTTAAACATATTGAAGGGGGTAGGGTGAAGTTATGGCTTTCACGTGTGAGAACATTATTTTTCCTATAATTTTGTGATATGTCTCATATATTGTACATTTATGCTCCATTTCGAGGTACATTGTTTTCCTCTATATACTTTGATCTCACAGTACCCAGTGAAGGGACCCGTTTTTTGTGGGTTTAGTTACCACAAAATGTGGAAGTTAGAAAAGTGAAAAATCCCTGAATAGTAAACACTAATGATCGCAAAAAGTCGATTCATACATACCAGTACCGCATAAGTGCCGTGAACTCTCAATCCGTCAGTCAATCAAAAATAAACCGTTACTTTGAACTAGGTTGATGCACTCACACATGTCCGGTGCTACATTTTGTTCTTTCATTACCTCATTGCAGAAGTGAAGAAACCTGCCACGTATACACCGATACATGGCAGAACGCAGTATTACAGTGGCAGAAGTATATTCAACATATCATTGAGGGTAAATCTTTAAAATGTAAGAGTATTACTTTTGCCCAATATTCTGAAAAAAACAACAACTAAAGTGAGAACATGCACTTCATTAAATCATCGTATTCGTGCTACAGAGTACATCTCTTTAAAAATCATCTATATTTACAAAATTCAGGTTAGCCCCACCGCACACAATTTTTTTTTATCCTGGTCCGCCACTGGCCACCGATATATGGATATATATATTTGTATATATATATATATATATATATATATATATATAAATATGTATGTTTGTTTGTATATATATATATATATATATATATTTATGTTGAGACATTCTGACAGGTTGACGTAAGCGGAGTAGGAAACACAGGAGTCTTAGTCTTGAGTTTATTCCTGACTAGTTTTGCAGATATGCTTTTTCAAAAGTATACCTGCGAAGCTAGTCAGGAATAAACTCAAGACTAAGAGTCCTGTGTTTCCTACTACGCTTACGTCATATATATACATATATATATATATATACATATATATATATATATATATATATATATATATATATATATATATATATATGCACACACACACACACACACACACACACACACACACACACACACACACACATATTACAAAGGATTACAAAGGCGGAGCATGCCGACAGGAGACCTTTTGATCCATATCTAGGTCGGATGCGAAAAAAAATCATAATAATAAAATAATATATAAAATCTATGATAATGTAAATAACAAATAAAATACATAAATAAATGCATAGGTATAGTTAAATAATAAACAAACAGGTAAATAGTAAGTAATAATAAATTGACATATAACTAATAATAAATGAAAATCAGACAGACAAATGATAACAAAACAAAAACAAATAATATAAGATAAATTATAATCATTACAGCATCTTACTTAGGTATTTATCTAAATCAGGGGTCGGGTAACTTTTTTGGGTGTTACCCCAATAGAATTTGTAGTAGAATGAATTTACCCCCACACTTGGAAGTACTCTGGTGGACAAACGCATCAGGAATGAACCAAAATATTAACGCCACATAAAATGATAAACCACACAATCCAAGCTGCCACCACCACAACCACCACCTTTCACTCCTTTTCTTCTTCCCCTTATCCAGGCCTCCCTTACCTATGGTCGTGGTTGTTCCTCCAGTAACACGCCAGGTAAAAAATCCACCAGGTAGAAGACGAGGGGCTAAATAAAGACTGATAAGTCAAGGAGCAAATGCCACCACCAAGACAACAACGCAAAAGCGGTCTCACTAAGGGTTAAAAACAGTTTCAATACTGATGAAGCAGTTTCAATACTGATATTTCTCCGTTTCCATAGTTTTAAAGATCGTGGGATCCTCGATGCATTCTTTTCTCCAACTTTCATATCAGTTTCCCTCACTTAGCACATCCACATCCGTAGCACGTTCATTACCCCCCAAAATTTCTAATTTACCCCATTTGGGGTAATTTACTCCTGTTCCCCGACCACTGATCAAAATGATTCTTAAAGCTTCGAACTGAACTACATTGCACTACCTGTGCAGGAATATATATATACATATATATATCTATATACATATATATATATATATACAATATATATGTGTGTGTGTGTGTGTGTGTTTGTGTGTGTGTGTATGTGTGTGTGTGTCCGACGTCCGTGAAAATACACACACACACACACACACACACATATATATATATATATATATATATATATATATATATATATATGTGTGTGTGTGTGTGTGTGTGTATTCACTTGGTCTTTGGATCACGTGTTGGACTCGTGATCGACAGCTATTTCCCTCCTGGAAGAGAGCTCAGAGCTCGTAGGTCCGATCTATGGGTAATGCTATGACCTTGCACACACACACACACACGAGAGTTGGAGTAACACCCCTCAGCGCTGCGATACTGATATTATTTCAGCCCCGGGCGAGAGTCGAACCCGGACCTCCGTAGTGGCAGGCCAGAGCTCTAACCACAGCGCCATGAGAGGTGTGTGTGCGTGTGTGTGTGTACATGTGTGTGGGTGTGTACGTGTGTGTGTGTGTGTGTGTGTGTGTGTGTGTGTGTGTGTGTTTTCACGGACGTCGGACGAGTGTTGGAAAAAAAATATAATTTAGCCTTTTTCAATTACACAATAATATACTGCCACTATAGCAAACGCCTATGATTTGGTTGTTATGGAAAATCTGTATGGATTTGAGTAGATAAATACAATAGCTAGTCTACTGCAAAATATTTGTCTTATTTTACCTCATATTGCTAATCGTTTCATTCTCCATGTGAGCCTCCGTTTTACTGAGCAATAAGTTAAAATTATTTTCGAACATTCTGAAGTACTGGGGAAGTTTTGCTCCATCATCAATTCCTTGCCCAGAGTAGAAAATTCTCCTTCACTTTATTCTTCCACGTTTCATTCACTCTCGTTTACATTGTCTCTTCATATTCATTTGTTTGTAGTCGCTACGGATATGTGTGAACAGACGTCACTGAAACGTCACGGATTTCACTGACGCTGAACTGACATGCCACTGATAAGACGAACACCACAAACATGTTATCACTGGTGACATCAATATTACTGACAATGTCAAACTTAGAAAACTACTGAAAAGGAACTTACTAATGAAAACCTAGAACACATCACGATCACGAAAAAAGGAATTGATCACAAATATGTCTGATGTAGATGTTTTCTGTATTGCTGCATTGTTTCTGACCCAGAGCAGTGGGCGTGATGCAGGGATGACCCGTCATCCACGAGAAGCTAAGATGAGATGGGGGGTGGGAAAGGTGGTGGATGGGAGTGGAATGGGTTGGAGTGTGTGCGTGTCTTTGACTTGGCTACCTCCCATATAAGGTGGAAGAAGCCCTTAGTATACAAATTGGTAGATGTCTTAGTTTGCAAATCAAGAACGTGAAAGATGAGGCTTACCATTGGCATATTGAAAAGTATAAAATAAGATAATTGATGTTGAAGAAAGAACGCAAGTGATGAAACAAAACATCAATTTTATAGACCATCCAAAAAGCATATACCAGGCTTACTGCTAATGAACTTGCAAGATTACAAAAAAAGAAGAAAGAAAAGAAAAGAAAAAACGTAATTACAGTAGTAGACGAAAAAGAAAGTATATATATATATATATATATATATATATATATATATATATATATATATATATGCCATCGTATGCAAACATTTTTACTTAAAATCTTATTCAGTAAAACTGGAATTATTGGCGAATATAACAACACCTATATTAAGTTGAATGAAAGCGAAATCACATTACACAGCGCTAAATAAGCTTTGATAGCCCAATAAACCACACCATTCCCTTTATTTACGAGACTCGGAAATTTCACTAAATTCTAATAAAAGCCAGGAATATTATCTACTTCTTTGTACCACTAAATACATGACTTCTTTCATATGTAAAATTTATAACGAAAAGTAGAATGAAATATTGCACTGTAACAAAAAATGGAGGGAAAATAATAATAAATCAATTTTTGACGTACTTCATCTAATGAGAAACAATAAGAAAAAATTGTGCAACACTGCCTCTGACCCAGGGCAATGGGTGAGATGCAGGGGTGACCCATCATCTAGGAGGAGCCAAGATAATAGGGAGGGAGGGAGGGATGGGGGGAGGGGTGGTGAATAGGAGTGGAATGGGTAGGGATGAAATGGATGGTAGAATTATGCTTTTTGACTTCAGTTACCTCTCTTGGTATATGTACTGTATGTGTATACAAATATTCCTCATGATATATGAATACTATCCCTAAAAAATACAATAAATTAGTGTTTCTCGAATTTGACAATAAAACATATATAAATAAACAATGAGAAGGCAAGGAGAAAGAAAAATATAACAAAATAAATTTCGTTACAAAAGAACTATTGGATGTAGTAATGCACCAAATACAACGAAAGGTGTCTATGATTAGTATAGTCATCCATCACGGGTCAGATTGTCCACGATATTACGTCACCGTAGCAGATGAAGTAGAGGAGATAAATATGGATTTGTCCTTTATAAGTTACTAAATAACGTTCCCTTGAACGAATAAAATCGCCTGTTTCTCTCTGAATAAAATCTGAAATGTGCGCCACTGTTGATAAGGGGTTGAATTGCCAAAATACACTTGTGCAAATATCACACACGTCAGTGTAGCCGACTAATGTTTTTTTATCGTCTTCGGCCGTGGCGGAAGCTCTCTTCCTTCCCCACCCCAACCTCTCTCTCTCTCTCTCTGATAACCGTCATCGACTATGTACGGGACAAAGAATTACCGAGTGTGTCTTTTGGTAGCTTTCTAAAAATATATAAACCTTATTTTTGCAGCAACTAAAATATATATTAGCACACAGATCAATCTTGGGTCAGCTTCAGGTGCACATCGAATGTTAACTGGATTGAGCCTATAAACATTACAGATATGATATATATATATATATATATATATATATATATATACATATATATATATATATATATATATATATATATATATATATATATATATATATATATGTGTGCTAATAAGAACACGGGTACGTGTGTTCACTTATGCAAAGTAGACCACTTGGAAAAAAGAAACTAACGAATCAGAGCGCTCTGCTTCGTTAATTTCTTTTTTCCAAGTGGTCTACTTTGCACACACACACACACACACACACACACACACACACATATATATGTATTTACACCTAGGTATATATATATATATATATATATATATATATATATATATATTGTGTGTGTGCGCGCGGGCGTGTGTGGACGGGAGAATGTTTAGGGCGGTAGCCTACACACCCAACATAGTAACTCGTCTTCTGCACTACTCAAAGATTAATTATATTTGCTTCCGTCTTCCGTCGAACACTTACGATACTGGTTATTCAACGACATTGTATGTGGCTCTCCCACATCGTAAATCTAAGACCCGAAGATGTACGACTTCAACTCCCTGGAAGATATTTCTTGTGGTACTTGAGCGTGGAGGCAATTGCACATCTCTCTCCCTCTCTCCTAAGTGCGCAGATATATTTAATTTTTATTCTGGTTGCCGTCGAGTGATTTTATTAAACTGAGGGACACCTTCGACATAGCTGAAAGCCATCTTGATTAACCCTTTAGCTGACGAAAGTAACTTACCTGTTTTATTTTGGCTGCCAACAGGCAATTTTATTCATTTGTGTGGATCCACTGCTTCGGCCATTGAGCTGCGTGTGTGTGTCAACATAATTTTCTTCTTTTTGTCTTTTAAGAGTC